>NC_141252.1:19625915-19880915 GCF_054856555.1 Leptonotus elevatus
AGTTTTAGTACTTGCTTTTCTTTTGCTTTTCCACGCAGCTATCGGTCGTTAAATACAAGCACTTGTAGTTGTTTATAAAACTGAAATATAAGCATGTTGTTCGTGTTTTTAAATGGAAAGACAAGCCGTAGTAATTGCGCGTAGTAGTGTGATGTCATTGAGTGCACGCTCCTGCGGCAGGGGATACGATTTTTTTCGGGGGTAAGTATATTGACACAAAACCTGTTACGCACTGGGTGTTCTCGGCCCCGCTTTGTGGGGCCTTGACTTGCCTTTACCTCCGCGTATGTGGACGAATTTATTTAATTTCACTCAATATGGGCTTTAGGAAAAAATTTTAAATTTACTCGAGAGACGAACCAGCGATCCCGACTACGCACTAGGGACTAGGCGCTCTCGCCAGCCCTCCAGGCACTTTCGGCCTTTGCCTTTAGCTCTGCATCCGTCCAAGGAATGTATTTAATTTCATTCCATATGGACAAAAGAAGAGGAACACCCGCCGGGGTGGGTGGGGGTGTGGTGGGCGGGTGCGCCTCCTGCCCCCGCCCGGTTGGGGGGGGGCCCCGCTGGTCGCTCCTCTTAACTCACTGCACTAGGTTTGCACAATACACTTTTATAGACATATAGGGCACATAACACACTTTCGGGGGGTGGGGTAGGGTGGAAACACCGTCTTCGCCCTACAACTCCCCTCCAATTGTAATGCACTACACAACGGGTGGGGGGGGTGCCATCGGTTGGGGCAGACCGCAGTATAGAGCAGTGCTGCGGTCCCCTGCCCGTGTACCCGCCACCCCCCCCCCCCCCCCTATTTATTTTTTTAAATGCACCGCATACACTCACTGACATGCCTGGGAGGCGCGTGGATCGGAGTGTGGGGATATCATTTCCCTCTGCTCCGGTTCACCTGCTCCCAGGGGGCCTGGGGGCGGCTGGTATGGGGTGGATGGCGGGGGTGGATGTGGGTCGTGGGGGTGGGGAGGTGTCTGGGGGCCTGAGGGCGGCTGGTTTGAGGTGGATGGCGGGGGTGGATGGGGGGCGGGGGGAGCGGGGGCTGTGGACCGGTGGGGTGCCTGGCGGGCCTGCAGTGCCCCGTCCTGCTGCGTTGGGTTGGGGGCGAGGGCCGTGTTGGGGCGGGGGGCGCTCCTGCTCCTGGGTTTGCTCTCCGGCCGGTGGCCCTGGCGGGACCCGGGGGTCGTCCTTTGGCGCTGCCGCGGCCTGGGGGGCCCTGAGGTGTTGCGCTTGCCCATGCCCTGTCCTTTGGTGGAGATTTCCATGCATGCCAGATCCACCACACCAGCATCTATCGAAACTCAGACACAATCTGCTTCTTCCTCAGGTTATTGAATCGGTGGAGGCTGGTGTCTGTGGATCTCACTCTGCTTCGTTTGTCCTTCCTTCCTTTCCTCAGTCTCTCCTTTGGTCTCTTGAGGTCTCCCTGATTTGTTGGAATTTAGATGTTTCTGGGGTTGGTGAAGAACTCTGGTTGGTGGCCCGGTGGGTGGTGTCTGGTCGGTGCTGGATTTCACTTTCCTTTGTTTTCTTTGGTCCTTCCTCGGGTCTCCTGACGCGGTGTTCGGTTTGGGTAAACGGTATGGGATTTTTTTAATAGGTTTTTGGTGAACTAACGAATACACACACACACACACACACTCGCACGCACGCACGCACACACGCACACGCACACACACATACTCACCCACATACAAAAAAAAAAAGAGCAATGATGATGACATTACCGAATGAACAATACGGAGCTCTTTAAAAAAAAGAAAAAAAGAGGAACACAAAATTTATGCTTTACACATTTTTATTTTAAATATTACATATTTATTATAATTACTAGCATTATGATTTTTTACACGCTTGATTTATTTGGGTGCGTGTATCACAAGCGCCGTGTCTGCTAATACACTCCTCAATCACATGCACACAGCACTGCTTAGCCCGTACGTTTGCGAGTTTGTCAAGGTAGGTTGTTGATTTTTTTTTTTTTTAATCAGGCTTTCTAAAAGGTTGCCAACAGTTGCAAAAGGTTGCAAACAGTTCTTGTCGTAAATACATTTTTAACATGTTCGCGAGTGTCTGGCGAATGTCTTTGCAGTCTTGGCTTTGCAACCTTGGCTTGAGTGAATAATAATGGCGAGCATATACTACTTACTAACGGCAAGATGAGGATAAACGTTCCCACGAAGCTTTGTTGCAAAAACATAGCGGTCTATGCTCATTTTAAGGAGAAGGAAACATGTTTCATTGCTGATAATTCCACTGTATTTATCAAGGCTTCTTCCATTGCCCTCATGCCATTGCCTGTAAATAAGTCCGCCAAAACAGGCGTAAATTCCTCTGCCGTTTTTTTTTTATGAGCGTGTAGTTTTGAGATTTTTTTTTCCAAGTATAAAATCTGCGATTGAACATGATTTCAGGATGATGTATGAACAGTAAACATAATGGCAATATAATGTATGACACCAATTTTAACAACTCAACTTTATTTATAAAGCACTTTAAAACAACCATCACTACATACAAAATACTGTACAGGGAGTAAAAATCAGTCATGCAGTAAAGGCAGGTAAAGTAAAATAACACAATTAATAAATATCAGAAGTTGTAGTTGGAAGTAAATACCATTAAAGTGGAAGTCAACCTTAAACATTTCTTGACATATGTTATATGTGACCTCTAGTCTAAACATGACAATCTGATTAATATTCCATTTGTGGAATATGAGTTATGAAGCAAAATTCAGCCATTTTTATCTATCTCAGGGGGCGGCCATTTTGCCACTTGCTGTCGACTGAAGATGACATCACAGTTGCTCAGGACTCGGGCAACGACCAATCACAGCTCACATGTTTTCTGAAGCTAAACAGGTGCCTAATATTTAGCAGAATGTAGTTCCAAAGGGAGGGATCAGCAACTGAAAAGGCTCAATCCCATCCGAGACTGTGATTAGTCCTCGATACAAAACAAACTAATGAAACTTACCTGGACAAAAATTATGGTACACTTATCTTAATATTTTCTTTCACAACTTATTGAGGGAATCACTGTCATAAAACAATTTTGGAAACTCAAACTTGTACTCAATTTGTTCCAATCACTATTGCTGCTTTTTCTGTCTTTGGCAGGTACTAACATTTTTCACGCATGTATAGTTGTTTTCTGTGCAAATTTTCCTGTTGCTAATAATGCTAAGTTGAATTTATCTGTGGCGAACTACAGGGTTTATTTTTTGGTTTTGGTTTGTTTTGTTTTAATTTTCCAAGGCTCCTTTACTAGCAAGGAATGATATTGTATCTATCAGATATTTTTACCATGAGTGGCATGTTGAAGTTTCTTTATCATGTAGACAAATACACTGACAAATACTGTCACTCTTTTAAGAAAGAGTTATTTTACATTCCACAAAAATATGCACTTAGATTGTGTAGTCCTCCAAGTTTTTTTTTTGCCAGGCTTCTGATATCTTGCATTTGCATTAATCTCTCTATTATGATATTGGTTTCAGGGTTGCATACCTCTCTTTTATATTTATATATATATATATATCAGTCATTCGAGATTCATTGTCATGCATACATGAATGACCACTCATTCTGCAGCTTCTGGTACAGCAAGATTGAGAGAATATAGATTCTGCTTCTGGCATGTTTATATCTGTGAGCAGAAGTAATGAGTGTTTTCTTTTCCCCTTCAAACTTGCACCAGTTTTCTTACATAATTTTAATACATTAACATGTGGCTGTCTGTATAATATGCACGGCAAAATGGTCAACTTTGTAGCCTAGCCTATGAGATTGTCCTATTCTATTCCTGATTGTGCTCCAGTACACAAAGGCAGTTGCACATGGTTGGGTGGTTTCTCAAGTGGTGTCGAAGTACCCCAAGGATCAAGATTAATAGCCCACGTTGAAATCGGCAAGTTTTGAGGCTGCACTTCGGGTCATGTTGAATTCCACAGTCTTAAAGCCAACAATTCAGTTGCCAACTTTTTCTAATGTTATTTAAGACTCTCTAACACACTCTCAGCTGCAGTCATAGTAGGAGATACTGACCCTTGTGAAAATACAATTGCTCTCAAGCTGATGCTCCTCATGGAAGCAGCACTTCATAATCAAACACACAAAGATTAGATTAGATTATTGTCAATTTAACATACACTAGATCTGTAGAAGTTGTGCATGCAGCGGACAAATCACCAACTTTGCTGTTGGGTAATGCTAAAGTGTGCATCAAGCAATGCAGTGTTGCTTAATCCCATATCCCACTGAGGAACGAAGGTTTGGGCTAGCGAATGTTCATTTCATGTCAGGGTTTGTTTAAAATGGCAGCACCTAATTTTTTTTTTCTTGTTGTGACTACATTTTTAACATTTTAAAAATGTCCTTGCAACCAGGAAAACTATTAACTCATTCAAACCCCAAAACTTATTTATACGTTTTTTTATACTTTGTCCTTCACTTCCAAAAATTTATTTATACGTTTTTTTATGTGTTTTTATGCTAAAGCATACAGAAGGCTTTGAGGCAGCTTCTGATCTGAAGAGGTCGCTTAAAGTAATGCTAGTTGTTACAAAAAATGGCCAGCAGGTGGCAGCAGAGTATAAGAGATCAGCCAGGGCCATGTTGCAACAAACTCTTTTTGCCAGTGTTTTCAACAGGTTTGTGAATAATGATGAAACTTAGCTATATTCTAATGCTAATTGCTGCAAAACTGAAACAGGTACAAATATACTTTTTTTCCTGATGAAAGAAGAGACTCAAATCTTTCTTTTGGTAGTGGGCCTTGCAAAATCAGTCAAAATCCAGTAAAACAGCCGGGAGCGAAGGGGGTTGTTTCGGTGAAATGGCTGGGAGTGAATGAGTTAGTGAACAAAAATTCTAATCAATAATGAAATTAACACAGTTACTCCTCAGTCTTCACAATTTGTCAGATGCATAGTGGTGAGTAGTCTTTACCATGTTTCCTACGCCGGATGCAGCTCATATTGGGTTTTTTTTATGACGTTTGGTCGCATGAGCGCAACCTGAGTTCATACTGCAGTTGTATCGGATACAAATCCAATTTATATTCATGTATAAAAGAGGTTTAGGTCAAATTTGAATGAAATGGAATTACTGTTCATATTGGATGAAAAATCAGATACATGTCACGTATGAGCAAAATATCTCTTGACACACTTCAGAGAAGTGTGTTAACTGTTGACAAGCTTGCCAAATTTGAATTAATTCAAACAAATGACCAAGTATATAAAATGAAGCTCCAAAATTGTGAAAAATCAGGAGTCCTTTCAATTAGCTGAACACTGAGAGTGCTCACTGAACTCGCTAAACTTTCAGCTTCCATGTGCTCGTGACTCACACATACACACAGGCCCACACAGGGTGACTTACTGCCGCTGTGTTCATTTAACTTTACCCGAGTGTCTTTTTGTTATGTGGACTCCACAATGAGATAAAATAGGCAGTAATGGTAACTCTATGGACGATGCTCGCCTGACTTGCTCACAAGCTCCTTATCTTGTTAGCTCACTGACTCGTTAGTTCGCAGGCTAACAGGTAAGCAGCTAAGTAATACACTGTCAGTGTTATACCTGAACGAGTTCAATGAACAAAAGTTAATTTTGGGCGAACGTGAATTGAACGTAGTGCTTCATGAGCGTTTCCGTGAACGAGCTAATTTTTTTTTATCCAGGTTGCCAGGTTTTGTCTTGTTATAAAACCAGAAAAAAGACTAAAGTCAATGGAAGATCCCATTCAAATGCTTACAGGAAATTAGCATCAACTTTGGGAGTGAGATTCCTTCAAATAACATAGTCACACACAAACACTTTTGAAACACTTACACACAATTAAGATAACACTGCTCAGAGTCAAACATTTTCCCAATCTGTGAAAAACTAATTTACACTGGCTCCCAGTCAGCTGTATTACAAATGGGGCCTACTTCCATCTCATTATACTCCATGCATTGCACGGCACTACACTGGCCCTAAGAGGTCAACACCTGCCGGAACCGTCTGTTTTGTTTTTTTATATTTTTATTTTAAAATTGACATGCATGTGTTTATTTTGTGTACAATATTCTTACATTACTTTCCAACACATTTTTTTCTCATTGTCTTTTTAAGTTATATTTAAAGTAAAAGTAAATAAAAAAATTAAAAAAATAACTATGAACTACCGGTAGTTCATTTTTGGACCAATGAACTTAACTTAACTTAACTTAACTTAACTAAATTATGAACGGAACTAGTTTATTTTAAAATGTGTGAGTTGAACTTTGAACTAGTTTGTGTAAAAACAAAAAATAACTTTCCCAACACTGAACAGTTAACTTCCCATGAAGTGTCCCTTTTCGTTTGGCCTCTTGTACGCCTCGTGGAGTGTGACTATAACAAGTTGGATGGCCCCAACAGCAGTGCGCTGGTCAACTGGTGGCTCATAGTGGCTAATAGCAGCTAGCCGCTGGCGGACAAGTCCAGAGATACAACTTTTTGTAGATAAGCGATTGATAAGTCCGTTTTGCAAACTATGCCTCTGTTAAGGTGGGAAGTCTATCGGGAGTGTCGATGACAAATGACGGCCCAGCAAAAATATGTAAAATACCTGCTTCTGTTAATTTGTAAAAACATTATTCTATAACTTATTTGAGCCGCTTGATAATGTGAATGTGAATTTATAACCTATGAAATAAGTGCAAATTTTCTTTGAGTTTTCTCAGTCTTACAAAATAGACCAAAATACACCTGTTATTTCATCTTGATGTATGTATGTTTTGATGACAGTGTCTAACTTGAGGTTGTTCTTCTCTGCTTTGACTAACAGACACAAAAGGAGTAAGATTCAGTCCAGGAGGAGACGTCTGCAAATCTCACTCACAGAGTCCTTCAACCTCTGGAGACTTAGCATATATGAGTTGTTTCTCTGGTTGAAGAGCTCTCTGTTGGGACTTGGGTTTTCTACTATGCTAGCGTTTCTACAATGAAGCATGTATAACTCCTCCTACATGCGCACCTGACAGCTATCTGCTCATGATTGTAGTGCACTGCAAAACAGTAGATACAATTTAGAGAGTTGCTGTATCTTTCTGCAGTTCTCAAGAGCATGCCAATAGTCGATGCAAAAGCAGGTTGTTGAAAAAGTCTTGTCAAGTTTTGTCTTATTTGTGAATCATATCATGACACTAAGAAAAAAAAATGTAATGTTTTTGAGAGCATATTTTCATTGTCGGGCGGAAACCTTTATCCAAAAGTGATAACTTTTTGAAGTTTTCCCAAATCTATAATATTGGTCATGATGATGAGAACATATTGTCCCACTGATCACACATGAATAGACATCAGTGTATTTAAATTATATTTATGTTTATACTGACTGATGTGTAGTTAGTTACAAAGGGGTTGATTTCTGTAGCTTCAAATACCAGTCCAACAATTTTTTTAATGCTACGACGGCGTATTAGAGCCACGTATAAATATATATTTTTTAGCAGGCGGGGGCAATATTCAGAGAATAAAACTGGCAAATTTGCGAGAAAAACTCGTAAATTCGCGAGCTTACAAAGTGGCTGATTTGTGAGAAGAAAAAACTTACGTACTGCCAGCGACAGAAGCCTCATTTTGCGAAGCTCCACACCCTGAAGATCAAGCATTTAAGTTAATTTGTTAAAATAAATATTTAATGGTACATTTATGTTTCCAGAATTATTAATTACATATTCATACATTTGCTGCTCTCTGTCATTCACTTGCATTTACCTAAATGTATGCTAGTTTCTCATTGGTTAGTGTTAGTCAACTGATAGAGGATCAGGAAGTGTTGTTGCTCTAGTATGACGAGCAAAGTTTAAATTAAGAATGAATCCGTCTCCATCCTGCCTTTTCATTTTATAAACAGTGTCCCATTAACCACCAACGAAACCTCACATTAGACTATAGCTGCGCTACGTGTATTTCTCATAAATTTGTTTTAAAAAATCTCACAAATCTGCCACTTTATAATCTCGCAAATGACATATTTTGATAAATTGTCTCACTATACAATTAGCTAGTGTTGTACAGTGTCAGTGTCAATGTTTTACAAAAAGTACTGTGACAACTGAATCCAGTACTGTAAGTACAGACAGATGTCTGAGTATTTGGATCAAACCGGCCATTGGACCAAGGATGCAGTTGTTGTCAAAACATACCTCAGTATGCTACTTTTTTTTTTCTTTTTACTTCCTGTAACTTCATGTTAGTAATATTTATTATGTTTATTAGCAAATAAATTACTGAGTCACTCCTGCCTCTAATCACATTCTTCTGTAAAGATCATTAAATGCTTTTCACACACATACTTAAATGACTTTATCATTATTTCATCTTAACATTGAGTTTTTAATGGGAAGCCATGTATAGAAATGGGAGCTAGTTCATAATAATAATAATAATGCATCAGATTTATATAGCTGCAGTGGCATTTTTACAGTTTTGTTAACCGCTCGAGGCGGCGATTGCATGTCAGACCTCAGCAGTTACAGCATCTTTTTAAAACAGAGCTGTCTGTGTAAGCACTTTTTGCTAGGTTTATTTTGTAAATGGTGTATCATGCCTCTGTTGCCATTGAAGATGATATTCCGTGCTAATCCCATTATGTGCTGAGATTAAATTGCGCGCACACACTAAAAAAAAAAAAAAATCAACATCCCAGTATATTCCAAAATGCCACTTCTTTCAAAGTGGCAGGAAGAGAAGTTTGCTGAATTAGTATCTTTCCTATTATAAGAATGTAATGTATGAAAGCTAAAAAGTGAAAGTTGTCTCAGATGTTGTGATGAATATTTTATATCTTATCTTAATGAACTCCCAAACACCAAGTGCTGTCTTTTTGTCATTTTATTCCATGCATGGAAGAAGACTGGTTTGATAGTCGTGTGCAGGGTTCACAACACATGATTGCACAATTCCTTCGTCTTATTTAACACATACATAAATTAAGGTTGGAGATTAATTAAATGGTAAA
This sequence comes from Leptonotus elevatus, assembly GCF_054856555.1. Classification (NCBI taxonomy): domain Eukaryota; kingdom Metazoa; phylum Chordata; class Actinopteri; order Syngnathiformes; family Syngnathidae; genus Leptonotus; species Leptonotus elevatus. The sequence continues at coordinate 19,634,927 of NC_141252.1, forward strand.
TGGACTGCTTTTTATATAGCGCTTTAACTACACCATATGGTGGCCAAAGCGCTTTACAATTTAAGCCTCACATTCACATACCAATGGCCGACTGCTGCCAGGTCCATTGGGAGCAAATCGTGGTTCAGCGTCTTGCTCAAGGATACTTCAACATGGTCACCAGGGGTGAGGATCGAATCCACACCCTCACGGATGGGGAACGACCACTCAACCACTGAGCCATGCCGCCCCTTTATTAATAGATTAATAAAGTGGATAAAATAATTAAAAGCTGAAATTATTGAAATGAATGGAATACGTTGTAAAAATACAGCCATTAATAACTAAACCTCTAGCAACAAAAGCGAATACTATTAAAGTATAATTAATTTTTCTTCTTTTCATATCTCGTCTAGTGTACCGTTGATTCATTGTGTAGGTTAGAGTCTGTGTGTTCCTCTTGTTCTACACTTGTGTAGTTTTGAATCCATTTATTTGTACTTTTGTCCAAGTTGTGCTTTCATTGTGTAGCCAGGATTTCATCTCTTGTGCTAATGTTGGGTGTCCCTACATAGCTGACTTATTCTGTTGATATTTTCATATTCCTTTTTAGTCCCTTTTCTGTCTTTTCTAGCTTTCATCGTGTTCCGCCCATCCACTTTAGTGTTCTTGCGTTCACTGTCGTTTCCACGTGAACATTTTGTTGACCTTGTTTTTGTTTATTATTTTTCATGCTCAAATTGTCATGCCATTCATGTTTAGGCGATCGTGACAATCAACCATAAGATAAGAAAGTGATTAAGTTCTATTATATAAGTGTTGTGCTGTTACTGTCTTTTACAACAGTGTATTGATTTTTCAATCAATCTGGCTCATCCTGAGATTTGTCATATTTACCTGACAAATAGATTTTAAAACGTCAGTGTGGTTATGAATACTACCGATAATAATAATAAATAGCATTTTTAATTCATCTCAACCTTTGAGTAATCCAGAAATAGAAAAACCGAAACAAATCTCTGAACTCATTTCAGTCCATGCTGGGAATCCTCCATTCCAGTTTTACATGCTGTTGTCCCTGAAGGAGAAGCAGCCAATCTCTCACATACACACACACTGAGGCTGCTGATAGTGTCCTTTGTGAGTCTCATCCTGCTCAAGTGCATGAATGCAAAAATATCCAAGAGTATTTTTTTGACCCCCACAGTGGACTTCCAATCATTATAACAGGATATGTTCTGAGCTTATTTGCAATGACTCATCAGGTGAGTTGAAATTAGAATGGATTTGTCACACAGCGCCTCAAGCTCAAGCTGTTCCGGAGCTATGCTATTAATTTGACCTGGATTGGCAAAAGCAAATATCCAAACGTCCATTTTATATACAAAAAGTGATCATTGTTTAGGGTGCTGCACGACGTGCTACATCCACCTCACAGTCCTGGGGTTGGGGGTTTGAATCCGTGCTTTGACCTTCCTGTGTGGAGTTTGCATGTTATTTTCCTGCTTGTGTGGGGTTTCTCCATGAACTCCAGTTTCCTCCCAATTCCCATAAGATCTTAGGTTCATTGAAGATTCCAAATTGTCCTTAGGAGAGTGTGTGAATGGTTGTCGTCTATTACCTGAAGTCAGTTGGGTTAGCCCCCAGCAACATCCGCGACCCTAGGGAAGATAAGTGGTATAGAAGGTGGATAAATAGATGGAGAGAAGAGTCCATATTCTTGGAGTATGGGTGGGATGAAAAGAACCATCCATCTCTATCACTGAGACCCACCCAGGCCTGCCATGTCTTGGCTCTCTGCAGAACTCACCTCATATTTATGAGTAAACATGATGTCCAATAAAGGTATTTGAAAATATATTATTTTTACTTATTATTATTATTATTAACACACACCGTCCAAGGGGCGTTGTGGCTCACTGGTAGAGTGGTCGTCTCCCAACCCAGAGGTTGTGGCTTCAATCCCATGCCATTGTGACCACGTCAAAGTATCCTTGAGCGAGATAGTGAACCCCCAGTTTCTCCTGCTGCTGCGTCATCAGTAGGGGAATGGGTAGTTGAATATAAAGCACTTTGAGGGCCTTGTAAGGTGAAACAGTGCAATGGAAATGAAATACAATTAATGAAATACAAATACTTCGTTATTTTACTTGAGTAGTTTTTATCAGTACCTTGCACTTTCTTAAGTATTTATTTTTTAGACTACTTTTGTCCGTTCCATTTTAACATGAGTATCTGTACTTTTTACTTGATACATTTTCAAAACAAGGTCGTTACTTTTGTTTTTAAATGCATGGCAACGATTAAAATACTTGACCTGTAAGAAAGAGCAAGGTCAATGTCTCCTGGCTCCGCTAATCATAATGAGCATTTCACACCTCCCCTACATCCCAGCTTGTGATTGGCTCCTCGACACGCTATCACATGACGTGCAATTGGCTAAATTAGAACAAGCCGTAAATATGAGGACAACGCGCTTCGCCACTACAGAGGATAAGAAAAACGCTGCAGACTGCCAGTCAACAACATGAAAGAAGGTTCAATTATGTCATGTCAGCGAGGAGTGGGCCAGCAACATGAGTGAGTGATACTCAACACTGTGGACTCGACGCACGGGAAGTCAGAGAGTCAACTGGCCGATATGCACCCATTTTTGCTCCATTAGCTAATATCTTTCAAATTGATGTAGGAGGAAACATCCGGTAAAAATATTTTTTGCTTCTACTCGTCAAGTATATTTCAGAGCCTGTACTTTTTTCTTTTTTCTTGAGTAACTATTTGAGTGAGTACTTTTACTTTTACCAAAATTGTCCTTTTACTCAAGTAGAGAATGTCAGTACTTTTCCCATCTCTGCTTTCACATGTACTCAGTCTTTGAGTACCTCATTGCACTTCGGCTCGCAACAAAACAAAAAAGAAGGAATTGGACATCTCTCAAGACAAAAAAAGGGAAAATATATATAGCGATGATATCCGATGCGTCTTGCATTGCTGGGCCTCGAAAACCACTGCCCAAGTACAGTAGTTGTTCTCATCGGGTCCTCTCATATTTTTAACTGATTGTACATTCAAAAAAATAAAACATCAAACCGGTGACATTTCGTGTTTGGCAACTTTCCAACTTCAATAAGACATGCTACCAACATAGAAGCTGTCGCTAACATGAGCTTGTATATGGTGCCATGTTGTAAATGATTGACTGCCTGTGTCAGTCCTGTGATTGACTTCTGAGGTCATCAGTCCAATGTTTCCCCCACCACTTGTCTTAAATCAGCGCGATAGCTGGTTGAAGTAATTTCCATTTTCATTTCAAAAAGGAATTATGTATGATCTTTTTTTCACATATCCATTTTGACAAATTTATTATTTAATTTAATTAAAACATCCAATGTATTTGAATTGCAATTTTTTTTAAACAAAGTGATGGATGGATGGATGGATGGATGGATGGATGGATGGATGGATGGATGGATGGATAGATAGATAGATAGATAGATAGATAGATAGATAGATAGATAGATAGATAGATAGATAGATAGATAGATAGATAGATAGATAGATAGATAGATAGATAGATAGATAGATAGATAGATAGATAGATAGATAGATAGATAGATAGATAGATAGATAGATAGATAGAGGTGAGGTAAAGCAGATTGACTAGCTTTATAAAAAATTTCAGACCAATTCCTGACATTCAGTTATGTTGACACCAGAAATTAGAAGGACGGAATGTGCAGGAATTGACCAGATAGATGTGATTTAATTTTTTTTTACTCCTGTAGATGGCACTCTTGGGTTAAAGATGAAGTGGAAATGCAATACATTTCCATTGCACTAGCCTTTATCTTTAAGCCAAGAGCACCATTTAGAGCAGTCATATATATATATATATATATATAACAACACCATCTCAGAATAAAGCGCCAAGTCACTAAGCCAAGCCAGCCGCGTTTAATCAAGGCTAACGTAAAACAGGCTTTTATGTTAAATCTTGTCTTATGTCTTACTTGGCTTCTTACTATTATCTAGTGGTGCAACTGATCACAAAAGTCACGGTTCGGATCGGATCACGGATTTGAGTCACAGATCAGATTGTTTTTCGGATCAGCAAAAACAGGGGAAAAAAAGATCATTGGTAATTTGTCTTCATTTATTTTGTAAAACGCTTAATCACATTTAATAAAAATAAAAAATAAATTTTTACATGGGTCATGTGTAAAATAACAATGTATCAATGGATTAAAGTTGTGTTCCTATAATCTAAACAGTTAAGTTTGACATTTTGAGTTGAATGTTTTTCTTTTTTATTGGGCAAAAGTGTTTTATAAAATAAATAAATGAAGACAAAGTTCTATTTATCTTTTTAAATTTTTTTACTCTGCCGTATCATACAATGACGGTGTAATTATTTAGCGGTTTCTAGCTGTGTTGATAATAGTCGCAACTACAATGTCGATCAACTACGATAAAGAAACGTCTAAAAGGGAAGTAAAGCTAGACATCACGCCACAAAATAAAAGTGTACTAAGGCTATTTGCATTGCCGTCAATGTATTACTGCATTTGGTAAACTTTATTTTGAAGTTAAGCTTAGCGCGTTAAGTTGAGTATGTTTCAGCTTCCTTGACATGTCAGAATGGTATCAACTGTGATTGAGCACTTATTTTGGGGGTTTTCCACCAACAAATCCGCTGAACGTGATCCGAACCGTGGGGCCTGATCCGAACCGACCACAAATCAATGATGAGTTGTTGCACCACAACTATTAAAAGATTAGCTTTTCCAGTAGTGTTTGTGTTCATTCTGGTAGACAATAGCGTGGCTGTATAAACCAGGTTGTTTCTTGTGTGTTGAAAAAAGGTGCCAGAAGCCCGAACTGCTGCATGGGCGATGCCAAAGTCACTGTGCGTCTGTTCCAGTGTGTTCAGGGTAATAAATGAGGTGTCAATGCTATTCACATCCCAGGCCACACATGCTCTCACATCCAAGCTAAGTACAGAGTCTGAGGGGGCTTTATCTTCTCATCTTTCCTTTCTCTGTCTACAGTCTACTGTTTATACTCCCAAGAAAACATTCACTTATTGTTAATGTTTCTTGTGCTTCACTGAGGCTGTTTTGCACACACACAGAAAGAGTATGCCATTCAGTATGCAAGATTAGATGCAGTTTGTTTAGGACTGAACATTTATAGCACGAAGAATCGATAAGACATGAAGAATTTATTGGGCAAAGCTGCTTGAATTGATCGAAAGCTCAATCAAGCTCAAGCCCATTTACACAAACACTTAATTCAATGTTCAGTACTTTTGACCATGCTAACGACCAGTAAAGAATCTTAGCACTCTGGGCAGTTTTTTATCATTTATTCTTTCTCAAACATACACAGTTAAAAAAAAAGAAAAAGAAAAAAAAAGTAAACTACTGTATTAGAAATTGGTCATTGGTCATCTTCATCTAACAACAATTGAAAACAGTCTGCTTAAATTAATGTCACACAAACAAGTACATGTTTTTATATGTATTAATTGGACACACCATGTAAATATTCACAGTACAGGTAGGAAAAGTATGTGAATCCCTCGGATAAGGACTTCTCCAACAGCTAATATAATTTTTTGAGTCAGCCAAACTACAATCAATCAATGTGAACAGATTGGTTAAAGCTGCCCTTCACTATTTGTCAAAATCAGAGTTCACCAACTTTTTTATTTCTTTTTTTAAAATTGAGAGCTACTTCTTGGGCACTGATTAATGCAAAGGGCTACCAGTTTGAAACTTCACACTTTTGAAACCAACAAATTTGCTCAAATAACATTTAATATTATATGCAGAGTTGCCAACTGTTACAGACTGTCTGTATTTTGTTCCGGAAATTACTGAGCACTAGCCAGTGCTGTAAGTTAATCACACCACTAACTACACTTAAATGATGAGATAACATTAGCATTAAAGCACTAACGTTTCATTGTCAAGCACGGTGAGTCAGACGAATTTTGTTACCTACATTACCATGTGCATGGATGAATAGTACATGAATGCTGTATAAAGATTGCCACCTGACTTTAGTTCGAGGGTGTGAGGCTCCACACTATGTTGTTCCATGTTTACCATTTCGTGGGTGGTGCAGGTAACTGCTGGCTTTAAGACGATATCATAAAAGTGGTGCAGCAGCCACATGTGGAGAGGCGGAGTTTTAGTGAACCAAGGGGTATTCCATCAAGCCGGATTAAGGAAAAGCCTGTCTTATTTCGATGAACCCGGCTCATTTTAATCAGAGTTTCGTTCCATCAAGGTGGTTTATGTGAATGCCCACTCAGTAACCATGTAAATTTATGCTGCAGACCTAACCTGCTCCTTAGCAGGTTTCGCCTATCGACTCACCAGGGCTTTTTATCTACCCCGGGAGCGTGCACAAAGACAGGCTATGAAAGCCTGTCTTACGTTAGCCTTGATTAGACGCGGCAGACTTGGGCAAGTGGAACGACTTGCCGCTTTATTCGGAGATGGTGTTCACTCCAGCCTTGTTTTTTTGCATGAGCCTCGCTTTCTTTAGCTGCGTTGATGGAATACCCCCCCAGGTGTTTTACTTATGGGTTAGAAAACTAGCCACCAAAATAACTAATATTCCATTATATATATATATATATATATATATATATATATATATATATATTAACGTCACCCTAAATAATATTGCCCGTCACCCTAAATTTTTTTTTGCCTTTTTAAACACTTCCCTAACTGTGGAAGGGCTTAAAATAGTGTGATATTGGTCTTTTTCCGATTTTAAGGCTTTTAAAAGTCACATTGAAACAGCGTACTTTACCTCACACAGCATGAATTCAGGAGTACATCATGAGTATGCATAAGGTCTGGTTAAACCTGCCTAAAATGCAATCTATCCATCTATCCATCCATCCATTACTTTGTTTAAAAAAAAATGCAATTCAATTATATTTGATGTTTTGATTAAATTAAATGATAAATTTTAAAAAATGGATATGTGAAAAAAAGGATTATACATAATTCCTTTTTTTTTTACTTTTCCCAAAATGAACATGACTTCAACCAGCTGTCGTTGCTGCCCTCCCTCTCAGCTCACAGCAAATGAATAAAGCAACTCAAACCTGAGCTGTACTGGCATTTTGCATAGGGATAGTTTAGTTGGCACATGTGGTTGACGAACTTGGAAGAAAAATGCATAAAAAAAAACAAAGAAAATGGTGAAAGTCTGAGAGCATTTTGAAACTGAGATGTGCATCGTGTCCCGTTATTGTCACACAGCTTATGCCCTCACTAGGTTAATATTACCACATCTCGTGTCCTACGCAGCTTCTTGACAGTGTTATCAATGTTGTTGTACCATATTAATAATACCCCTGCGGAGGGCTTGGTTTCTGTTAATTATATGATTCCTCTCCAGTTGTATAGTATTAATGCAAGGTGATTCCGCGACAAAAAAAAACTTCATGAGACTATTGAAAGAACTCACAGCAAAAGCAGATATCGCTATCATCTTCTCACTACCTGTTGTATGGTGTAAACATCTCTGTAGCATTAGATTGGAAAAGTTCACGTCATTCATTTTTAATAAAGGAAATTAATTAAATCCACTGATGAAACCAAGCTCTGAATTTGTTTAAAAAAAGGTAAGATGGCAAAAAATTAGCCTTACTGTAGGTAAGTTTGGCTTTTGGTGCCTTGCTGAAGGGCACCAACCAGCCGTGGATGTGAACCAGGATCACTACACGAGCAGTGTCATTCTCAATCTCTCAGCTACAGTTGCTGTTACCTAAAGTTAGCAAAAAGTAGCACAGACAGAATGTGCTTGAAGACTTGTGGCAGGATGGAGAGGAGTGATGCAAGCAGCGTTGAAATGTGCAGGTATTGGCCCGTCCTGCCCATCTGTTCTCTGGTGCTATCATAGCGTTTTGATGTGAAAATTGTTTGGACAGCAGAGCGTGAGACTCGAGATGAAAGCACATGTCACGCCATAAGTGTGAGTGTCATCAACACTGACGTAACCATGTACAAATCAAATGAGAGAGAGAAATTCTCTTTGATTGCTTCACTGACTTCACCTCACTTTCATTCCTGCTTCCTCCTTCCATTTCCTCTCGGAAGGAAAGTTCATTGGTGTTTATTTCACACTTGTAAGCATTTATTAAACACCAGATGGTGACGCCGTTGTGCTCTTACTAGACACTGTTAATTCACATACTTCAATACTTAACCGAGTATGCATGAGAGTGTATGTGTCATGGGGAGTGACACATACAGTACAGTATGACACTCTTTCGGTGCGTGAAAGCCACAAATCAATTTGCTATGACCGCATAATAGGAATGAAAGAACTATGCTGTAGGCATTTGTAACCCATCTATCAGATTAAGTGTGATAACAATGAAATCGATCTTTAAATTAAGATTTGACAAACTTGGACTAGCATCAGAAGAACCCACTTTCTTATGGAGCCATATGTTTGAGCAACAATAATGACACAACACAGATTAACAGTTGCGTAGCAACGCATGCATTTTTACAACATGGAAAAAACAATTGGTATGGAAAATAATAAATTAAAAGCAAATTGTGCTCACCAAAAAAAAAAAGTTCAGTCCTTTTCATTAAACTCTAATTGTTGGGGCCCTTTCTATAAAGTTTACTTGTCCTGTGTGTAAGCGTTAAAAGGAAGGTCGCGGGATGATGACGTGAGAGCGGGGCGACGGGGGAAGGAGAATAGTTTTGGAGGGAAGTGTGTGAATAAACGGGGCAGTCAAGAGTTGCTCCCCAAAGACAGTACTTGTGTATTTTAAGATAAGATGTATGAAATGTTTGTCCTACCACGCCCAAACCGTCCAACAGGGAGGATGAAGTTGTGTTTTTGTGTGTGTGTTCTTTCTCCTCGATGGTTCTTGGGTTAGCTTGCCATTCAGATGTGATCCGGAATCGTGGACTGGTCCTTAGATTCGTTCGTACTAAAAAACCTGACCGTTGCAGTATGCGTTGAAGGCTGGGCACCGTCGAACGCTCTCACCACATACAAGAAAAAAATGGGGGGGAAATTTTTAAAAATTCTCCAGTATTCAATATTAGCTCCGGTTTAACCTGCGTTTGGACTAGCTACTGCTCAAAGCAGTATTCACTAACAGTAAGTAACAGTAAGCGGATCTCAAATCTACTCAAATAACTTTCTAATAGCTTTCTGCTTGTGTCGCTGCTTCACCTCTTCGTAACTGCGTCACGTCACTCGCGAAGTAAAAGAGGAAGTACTAAAGCGGAAGCGCGCCTAAACTAACCTCTCAATCCATAGGCTGAATGTGACCTATGCTCTTTCTGATTGGCTGAGGGCACTTGTGAAAATTAGTTTTTACATTACAAATGCAAATACAATACAATAATTATCTTCCTCTTTTCAGTTGGTTTTAAACAAATGTTATTTCTTTATTACTCTATTTTCTCAGTCTCCAAAAATAGATTTGACTTCTTAACTTAAATTTGTACCTGGGTTACACATTTATAAAGACAGATTTGCAGTTCACCTGAGTAAATAAAGTTGGTTTAAGGCCACTGACATGGGCAGATTTATTAATGTGGTCATTATGGGCTCATTGGAAAGTATTATTATTATTATTATTATTATTATTATTATTATTATTAAATATTTCATGCTTATTCAGGCTCAATCATTTATTTGACCACCTAACTATTTTAAATTTTTTATTTTGCTTACCGATATATATTCATCATTGGATGTCAATTATTCTTGTTTACGGGCTATAAATAATCAGTGACTACTGAATCAAAATTATGCCTGCGTTGCAAATGCAAAATGGCCGCCATTCACAAGCTGAAAACCAATTTTGATGGGCACACATGAAAAAAAAAAGTGACGTATGCACCTAATTATGTGAAAATTTTCATACAGGCACATCAGTACATAAACTAACACTTCTTCAAAGTATCTGACAGATTCTTAATTACCTTAACTATATCACAGATTTTTTTTTCTGAGCAAAAACTTCAAAGCTATGCAGCCATCCTTCAGAAAATTGAAATCCAATAAAACAAAATGGAAGATGATCGCAGGCTTTTCCCAATTACGTCATAAACAGGGATTACAGGAATTTTTTTTTCCTCCGCGTGTTCGTTTTCTTTCGGGTAGTGAGAATGTTGGTTATCTGAATACAGGCTGGAGATCGATGAACAGTTCCTTCAAAGCTTTTATTTCTACAGAATATTCTGGGCACAAGTGAGTTACAGACAATGGCTGTAGCATCTCACAAGTGCAAAGTTACAGAGGACTTACAACATTCTTATACTATCTTGAAGGGCGGCACCACAAAGTTTCCAGTAAACAGTTCACAAAGTTAACCGGACATGCGATATAATACTCAAGGACACTATTCAGACACAGAACAAAGCCCATTTGAGAAATAGAGGAAGTTATTCAGTCATGACTACACCTGGCAGAGATAGCGATAACACTCACAAGGATATATCCGCAGAACAAAGCTCTACTGAAGAAATGAGGAAATTAAAACAGTTATGAATAAATCTGGGCAGAAGACACACTTCAATCCCCCGTTCGGACTCGAAAGAGTCCGACACACGAAATGAACAAAATAAAAAATAATAATAAAAAATAAAAAGGTACTAGCTGCGTCATCGTCGCAGACGGCTGGCGCAACATTAAGCAAGGGTTATGTGGAAAGATTGGACATTATCATCTTATCAGTAGAATAAAAAGCAAAAGCACGCAACAATGAAACATCCCTTTAGCAGTGAGAGAAGGTTGTTTAGCAGTATGTGGCATTAAAGAACAATTTGATTCATTAAAAGATTTTGCAGTGGAGTAAGCATATGTGTACCACATGTTGATAGTTAAGGGATGTCCCCTGTCCATGGGGTGCCTAATGTCCGCGGGGGCAGGATCATGAAGGAATCGACGAAAGCGTCAGGTTGGTGAGCTGGATGACCAGGAGAGACACACCAAAACCAGGAGAGAGGCTGTTGCAAGTCTGAGCGGGAATGCCATGGTGAGACGGGAGGAGGGTCTTGCGCCCGTTCTGCAGTGATGAGTTGAACCAAGGCGCAGTCGGCTTCTTCAGGACCTTAGGGTAGACTGCCGGGTCCCAGGATGAGTCACCGGGATTATTCTTCCCGTATACCGTGAACTCAACCTTTAATAGAACGATGTCACTGGGAGCCGGTTTGTTTCTCAGTTGTTGTTGGGTGATTGCCTGGTGCAGGGACAATGGCGCCAGCCGGTGTCCTTGCCGGTCGGGTGGAGGAGATGTGATACCACGTATCACCTTTTCCGTGCAGGCGAACTGCAGAAGATGTCCTCTCCGTCACCTTGTGGGGTCCTGTCCACCTGGGCTCAGACCATTTTTGTTTAATCACTTTCAACCATACATATTCACAAACATTTATTTCTGAAGGAGCATCTGGTTGTTTTTCTGTTCGCTGGGAGAAATTAAATGTTAGTTGTTTGAGTTCTGGAGGCCCTGGAACGTGTGCCTCTTCCAATGGAGCTGTTGGAGCTGGAAATGGTCTGTTGGTATGACATTTAAACGGAGTCCAGCCTTTGGCTGAGTTTAGTGACATTCGCACATTCATTAGTGCGACAGGAAGAGCTTATAGCCAATTCAAATTTGATGAGGCCAGTGCTTTAGCCAATTTTTCTTTAATGTTTCTATTCATTCGCTCAACCCGTCCTTGGGATTGGGGATGATACACTGAACCAAATGTGTGTTTTAGCCCAAATGCCTTTTCTTCTGCTTGTAGATGTTTGTTTTTGAAATGGGTTCCGTTGTCTGATCTAATTTTTTTCTAGGGAACCCATGTTAGGGTATGTAATGATTAATCAAATGTTTTACCACGATATTTGCTTTTTCTGTTTTACAGGGATATGCCTCTGGCCATCCTGAAAAGGAGTCCACTATTACCAGCAAATATCTGTATCCCGACACTGGTTTGTCAATTTGTCTCATGAAAGGATGCCACCAGGAGTGGAGTCGTCTCTGTGTTTCTTCCACACCTACATGGCATGTTCCATGGACTTCAGAAATTTGATTTTTCAATTGTTTCTGAGATGGAATGCATTACCTTCTTTTCGCCATATACCTGCTTCATCTTTTTGTCCCCCTTTGGACATCCACACACTCTTTTTTTCTGGACTTGCTTTTTGCAGGTTGGGTTACTGCCAATCCAAATTGTAGGCCATCGTTGCCTTTGAAGCAACATCCATCTGTGAAAAGGATTAAGTCCGGGTTGTCAATAGGTGTCTCATAGAGTTCAGTCCGGAGTGAGTTTTCTTCCGTAGTTCTTTGTATGCAACAATTCGGTTCTCCTTCGAGCAGTCCTTCAGCCATGTTTACTCCTTCATGAGTAAAGAGAATATGTGGTTGTGTTAAAATTGCTTCAATTTTTCTCTGTCTTCCTCCGCTCATGGTGAAAGCTTGACTTGTGACGTACTGGACTGTACTGTGTGATGTTCGCACAGTCAGCGGGTGATGGAGAACAATGTGAGATGTTTTCTGAATCAGGCGAGCCAATGCTGAAGCAAAAGCTGCACAAAGAAGATGACGTTGTTCATATTTTTCAAGAGGCATTGATGTATAAAGGCAAACATGTCTTTCACCTATCTCCCCCTTCTGATAAAGAACAGGAGAAACACTGCTGGTCTTTTCAGAAACATCCAGAAAGAACATCTTGTAGTCAGGGATGACAAGAGCCGCAGCTGATGACAAGAACTGTTTAAGCAGAACAAAAGAGTTTTCAGTGGCTGGAGTCCAAGAAAGAGTATGTGATAAGTTTCTCATTCCTTTGTCATTAACTAATTGTCTGAGAGAATGAGTCAGTTCTGCAAAATCCGGAACATGATGTCTGGAATAGTTGCAAAGACCCAGAAAAGCCAACATTTGTTTTGACATTTGTTGGTTTTGGGTGATGGAGGATATTGTCTTTGTGAGAGGGAGACATTCCTGTTCCGTGGTGTGAAATCCTAGAAAGGAAACCTGGTGGCTTCAAGGCAAGAAGTTTCAGATTCAGCTGCCAGCAAGAGGTCATCCACATACTGCACCAGGAGAACACCAGGGGGCAGTTCAAGTGGAGACAGCAACTGGCGAAGACAGTCGTTGAAAAGTCCAGGTGAAAGGACAAAGCCTTGAGGCAGGCGATTGTCGGAGTAGCAAACACCATTCCAAGTGAAAGCAAAAAATTACTTCATTGAAGGATGGAGTGGAATGCAAAAGAAAGCATTAGCCAGGTCAATGCAAGTGAAATTTGTGTGGGTTGATGTAATTTGGGACAATGCCGAGTGAGGGTTCGGGACAGACAATGTTGTGCTTTTAATTATTTAAAGCACTTTGAGTAAAATTGTGCATGAGATAGGATATATAAAGCTGCCTTTCCTTGCTGTTTGTGCCCATGCAACATACATACATAATATTAAACAGAATAAATTCATACTGTAGCCCTCATCTCATTACATTTCATTTGATTATCCCCTCATATTTTTTTCTGAAACAAACCTTAGTTTAAGGAATCTTCTAGTTACAAAGTAATGATAGATTACATCATTCTTCTGGTTTCAGTTCTTGGAAGGGTAATTGCCCCCATTACTTTGTTAATAAATAATAGTTTTTAAAGAAAGCCTTATCATGAGTAGGATTTGGTGTAATTAAAAAAATATATATTATGGAAAAATTAGTTGTCAATGTGTGTGTGTTTGAAGAGAATGAATATTGTGCGCATTTGTTGAAAGTGACATTGTTATTATTTAACTGGTGAATTAACATTGCTGTGTAATCACTCTGCATTACGGAGAAACTCAAAACCCTGACACTGCAGGAACTTGGCATATTAAGCAGCTCCTGTTCATTTTCACCACTCGTCCGCACGAAGATAATTCACATTGTGTTCTGAGTATTGCTTAGACTGCACAGGTAGACATACACATTCTCATGACCCCCATTCTCATGAAATTAATTTGCAATATCTATACCATCTAACTATTCTCACACACACACACACACACACACACGCGCACCCCCCCCCCCCACACACACACACGCACACACACAAAGAAATATTCTTGTGGCCAGGTTTACTTATCATGCATTAATTGTTCACTGGGTTGCAATATTGTTGAATATATTTTATCTAACTGCATAGTCAAAAGATAGGCATCCAGACAATATAATGGCTGTGTACAATAGAACTTTAAAAGGAACCCCGACTGTCATGACAAGTTTGCTCTATATTATTTATTTGGTTGTTACTAACGTAACTATGAGATTAATTTTTCAGAAATCATTTCCAGTTTAATAAGTTTTGTAGAAACTTTATTTGTACGTACGCCGCCATTGTTTTTTATGTCGCAAAACATTCCATGCGTAGTGACATTCCATGCGTAGTGACGTAGAATGGCGGCGGCTCTCTGCCGAGCAATGTGAAACACCTGCAAATTTATTTTTGACAATATCTTTTCTAATTTTGAGCTTTCCTTACCAAATGTTGGGGGGGGGGGGGGTTGAACAATGAGAATGAATTTGAAAAATAATATTATTTGATTCATCTTTTAATATATCTTGCTAATTTTTATATTCATAAGTGTAAATTTGTAAAGTCAAAACCTATTATTTTTTTTCTGTTTTTGAAAGAGATAGACGTACAAACCCAATTCCCAAAAAGTTGGGACACTATACAAATTGTGAATAAAAACTGAATGCAATTATGTGGAAGTGCCGAATTTTAATATTTTATTCAGGATAGAACATACATACACACTGTGAGGGATCCCCTCTTCCTACAACAGTCACAACAGTCTGTAAAAGTCTGGGGATCGAGGAGACAAGTTTCTCAAGTTCAGAAATAGGAATGCTGTCCCATTCTTGTCTAACACGCATCTCTCTAACTGTCTTGGGCTTTCTTTGTTGCACCTTCCCCTTTATGATGCGACAAATGTGCTCTATAAGTGAAAGAAGTGTACTGCAGGCTGGCCATTTCAATACCCTGATCCTTTTCCTACGAAGCCGTGATTTGTAATTGGTGCTGCATGTGGTCTGGCATTATCGTGTTGAGAAATGCAAGATCTTTTCTGAAAGTGATGATGCCTGGATGGGAGCATATGTTGTTCTCGAATCTGAAAACCTTTCAGCATTGACAATGCCTTTCCAGATGTGGAGGCTGCCCATGCCACACGCACTCATGCAACCCTATACGATCACAGATGCAGGCTTATAGCAACTTGGGTTGTCCTTGTCCTCTTTAGTCAGCGCCCCAATTTTCCACAAAGAACTTCGAATCGTGATTCGTCTGACCCCAACACAGGTTTCCACTTTGCCACACTCAATTTTAAATAACCCCTGGCCCAGAGAAACGCCTGCGCTTCTTGGTCTGCTTTAGAAATTGCTTCTTTGTACTGTAGAGTTTCATTTGGCAACGGTGGCTGGCACGGTGGATTGTGTTCACCCACAATGTTTTCTGGAACTATTGCTGAGCCCTTTCTGTGATTTCCCTTGCAGTAAGCATTCCTGTTTGCGGTGCAGTGCCCATCTTCGCTTCTGAGAGACACTGCCAAAGCTCTTTTTATACTCCAATCAAGTTGCCAATGGACCTTGATTAGTGGTAACTGGTCTTCCACTTGTTTTTTTTTCATAAGTGCAATTGACTTTTCCAGCCTCTTATTGCTACCTGTCCCAACTTTTTTTTTTGTTGGCACCATGAAATTTACAAACAACATATTTTTCCCTTAAAATGATACATTTTCTCAGTTTAAACTTTTGACCCGTCATCTGTGGTCTATTCTGAACAAAATACTGAAATTTGGCACTTCCACATAAAGCATTCAGTTTTTCTTCACAATTTGTATAGTGTCCCAACTTATTTGGAATTGGGAATTTACAGTCCATCCCTACTTCCAAGAATAAGAAGGCTGTCAAGATGTTAATATTGTGTTTTCATTTTGGTGTTTATAATATTTCTTAGTTTAAGACCCCTGGCAATTTTTTATTATTATAATTTTTTCCTTTTCCTTTACTGTTAATGTGAAATTGCTGTGTATGACTTGTAAGTTTACTGTGATGATGATTATTGTTTGCTTAATGTTTGCCATGTTTGGCTTTTGATTTCAATTTGTTAAATAAAGCAATTAAAAAATAAGCAACGTGAAATGCCTATAAAATTAAAACTCTTGAATGTGTCTGGTGAATGAATGACAAGAGCACGTGTTGTTTCTTTAGGAATGCTACAAGGCTTACCTTGCTTTCTTTATATTCGTTTCACATTGCTAGGCAGAGAGCTAGCCGCCATTCTACGTCGCTACGCACTGAATGCGTTGTGAATGCGTTGCGACGTAAATAACAATGGCAGCGTACGTCCAAATAAAGTTTCTACAAAATGTATTAAACTGGAAATTATTTTTGAAAAATGAATCTCATATTTATGTTAGTAACAACCAAATAAATAATATAGAGCAAACTTGTCATGACAGTCAGGGTTCCTTTTAAAAGTGTCTCTATGATGCTGGTTGATGATGGAATTTGGTTCTTTCCCCAGCGGAATTAGTGGAAACAAAATCAGCAAAAATATACTAAACATGAACATGAGCTAAATGGGACCAGCACATTTGCATTAGAGATGGCAAATTTATGTTCCGTTCCGTTCCGTTCCGTCTTCAATTCCGCTTATCCGGGGTCGGGTCGCGGGGGCAGCAGCTTTAGCAGGGAAGCCCAGACTTCCCTCTCCCCAGCCACTTCAGCCAGCTTCTCCGATGGGATCCCAAGGCGTTCCCAAGCCAGCCGTGAGACGTAGTCTCTCCAGCGTGTCCTGGGTCGTCCCCGGGGCCTCCTGCCGGTAGAACATGCCCGGAACACCTCCCCAGGGAGGCGCCCAGGAGGCATCCGAACCAGATGCCCGAGCCACCTCAACTGGTTCCTCTCAACGTGGAGGAGTAGCGGCTCGACGCTGAGTCCCTCCCGAATGACCGAGCTTCTCACCCTATCTGTAAGGGAGAGTCCGGCTACCCTGCGGAGGAAACTCATTTCGGCCGCTTGTATCCGGGATCTTGTTCTTTCGGTCACGACCCACAGCTCGTGACCATAGGTGAGTGCAGGAACGTAGATCGACTGGTAAATCGAGAGCTTTGCCTTTCGGCTCAGCTCCTTCTTCACCACAACGGACCGATACAGTGTCCGCATCACTGCAGACGCTGCACCGATCCGTCTGTCGATCTCCCGCTCTAACCTACCCTCACTCGTGAACAAGACCCCAAGATACTTGAACTCCTCCACTTGGGGCAGGACCTCATCCCCGACCCGCAGAGGGCACTCCACCCTTTTCCGACTGAGGACCATGGTCTCGGATTTGGAGGTGCTGATCCTCATCCCAACCGCTTCACACTCTGCTGCGAACCGCTCCAGCAAGAGATGGAGATCACCTACAGCACCACATCATCTGCAAAAAGCAGAGATGCAATGTTGAGGCCACCAAACCGGACCCCCTCGACACTCCGGCTGCGCCTAGAAATTCTGTCCATAAAAGTTACGAACAGAATCGGTGACAAAGGGCAACCTTGGCGGAGTCCGACCCTCACAGGAAACTAATTCGACTTACTGCCGGCAATGCGGACCAAACTCTGACATCGGTCGTACAGGGACCGAATAGCCCGTATCAGGGGGCCCGGTAACCCATACTCCCGAAGCACCCCCCACAGGACTCCCCGAGGGACACGGTCAAACGCCTTCTCCAAGTCCACAAAGCACATGTGGACTGGTTGGGCGAACTCCCACGCACCCTCAAGGATCCTGCTGAGGGTGTAGAGCTGGTCCACTGTTCCACGGCCGGGACGAAAACCACACTGCTCCTCCTGAATCCGAGATTCAACTTCCCGACGGATCCTCCTCTGCAGCACCCCCGAATAGACCTTACTTGGGAGGCTGAGGAGTGTGATCCCTCTGAAGTTGGAACACACCCTCCGGTCCCCCTTCTTAAAAAGAGGAACCACCACCCCGGTCTGCCAATCCAGAGGCATTGTCCCTGATGTCCACGCGATGTTGTAGAGACGTGTCAACCACGACAGCCCCACTACATCCAGAGCCTTTAGGAACTCCGGGCGAACCTCATCCACCCCCGAGGCCCTGCCACCGAGAAGCTTTCCAACCACTTCAGTGACTTTGACCCCAGAGATAGGGGGGCCCACCTCAGAGTCCCCAGACCCTGCTTCCTCAAAGGAAGGTGTGTTGGTGGAATTGAGGAGGTCTTCGAAGTATTCTCCCCACCGATTCACGACGTCCCAAGTCGAAGTCAACAGCACCCCATCGCCATCGACAGGCACCAACCACCTTACGGCCACAGCTCCGATCGGCTGCTTCAACAATGGAAGCACGGAACATGGTCCATTCGGACTCAACGTCCCCCGCCTCCCCCGGGACAATGGAGAAGCTCTGCCGGAGGTGGGCGTTGAAACTCTTTCTGACAGGGGATTCTGCCATACGTTCCCAGCAGACCCTCACAATACGTTTGGGCCTGCCTGGTCGGACCAGCATCTTACCCCGCCATCGGAGCCAACACAAAACCAGGTGGTGATCAGTTGACAGCTACGCCCCTCTCTTAACCCGAGTGTCCAACACATACGGCCGCAAATCCGATGACACGACTACAAAGTCGATCATCGAACTGCGGCCAAGGGTGTCCTGGTGCCAAGTGCACATATGGACACCCTTGTGCTTGAACATGGTGTTCGTTATGGTCAGTCCGTGACGAGCACAGAAGTCCAACAACAAAACACTGCTCGGGTTTTGATCGGGGGGGCTGTTCCTCCCAATCACGCCCCTCCAGGTCTCACTGTCATTACCCACGTGAGCGTTGAAGTCCCCCAGCAGAACGAGGGAGTCCCCGGGGGGAGCGCTCTCCAGCACACCCTCCAAGGACTCCAGAAAGGGTGGGTACTCTGAGCTGCTGTTCGGTGCATAAGCACAAACAACAGTCAGGACCCGTCCCCCCACCCGTAGGCGGAGGGAGGCTACCCTCTCGTTCACCGGGGTAAACCCCAACGCACAGGCGCCTAGCCGGGGGGCAATGAGTATACCCTCACCGTGGGCAACTCCAGAGTGGAAGAGGGTCCAGCCCCTCTCGAGAGGATTGGTACCAGAACCCAAGCCGTGTGTGGAGGTGAGTCCGACTATATCTAGTCGGAACTTCTCAACCTCGCACATCAGCTCGGGCTCCGTCCCTGTCAGAGAGGTGACATTCCATGTCCCCAGAACTAGCTTCAGTAGCCGAGGGTCGGACCGCCAAGGCCCCCGCCTTTGGCTGCCACCCAACTCACTGCGCACCTGACCCCTTTGGCCCCTTCCACTGGTGGTGAGCCCATGGGAAGGGGGACCCACATTAACTTTTCGGGCTGTGCCCGGCCGGGCCCCATGGGTGTAGGCCCGGCCACCAGACGCTCGCCTTCGAGCCCCACCTCCAGGCCTAGCTCCAGAGGGGGTTCCCGGTGACCCGCGTCCGGGCAAGGGAAAACGAAAATCCAAAGTTTGTGTTCATCATTGGGGTCATTTGAGCCATGCTTTGTCTGGTCCCTCACCTAGGACCTGTTTGCCATGGGTGGCCCTACCAGGGGCATGAAGCCCCGGACAACATAGCTCCCAGGTTCATTGGGACACGCAAACCCCTCCACCACGATAAGGTGATGACTCACGGAGGGGGCAAATTTATGTCCAGAAAGTAAAAACCGTGCCACAGTTTGGCTTTTTTTTTTGGAACTAGCTAGCTAGCACCTGTGTTTAAACCCAAACTGGCAGGGTTTTTACTATATCGTTTTTTTTTCTTTGTTTATTGAACATACAAACAGGTAACAGAAAAATAGAAAGGAAAAAAGATTTAAAATAAATGAAATCGGTCATCATTAGTTTTTAAAGTTGCCATTATTAAATCTGTCAAATCAAGGATGCTGTAGTTTGTAATTATTCATTGTGATATTGGAGGGGAACTTAATTACAACAACATACTGTAAAATAATAATGTTAATTATTGTGAAATGCTGGTATTTTTTTTTAATAATGATACAAGGACGTGAAATTCAGTTGGGCAAATTCAGTTGGGCTAATTCATTTGAATTATTCATATAGCAACAATTTCCTTCTGTAAAGGGCAATTAATACAAAACAGCATTAACAATTACAGAGCAACAGTGATCTGTTAATAATATTATAATTTAAAATTATAGCATTTTTATCGTTTTTGTTCAATTAAATTTCAATTCAAAACGTTATTTCACTCTTTAAATTAAATAAATGAAAGTGGACAGAAAGAAGTAAAAACTTGTTAAATCTGCCCTTAACTCTTTGACCGCCATAAACGTTACAAAACGTTTAGCATAAACCTACGGAAGGGCGCCGAGGACGTTAAAAGACGTTCACTATGTTTATTTTTTCTTTTTTGGAAACGGGTGCAGGAAAGCCTTGGGCAGCTGTGCTGAAAGTATCAGGCGGATCTGGTTAGTATAAGGACTCGTTTGACCCCTAGATGGCAGCGATGACTCTTTGCACAAGGTTGGATGGGCTGCCCACCGTGGGCGTCAGTAGAAGACGTGAGGCGGAGCTAGAGTGTTGAGGAGACAATGGCTGATCAAGCCACAATGGCTGACCAAGCAACCGGTTGCAAGCAGCTCACGCTTGAGCATTTTTTTCAAAGACGGAAAGCATCGATCAATACTAAAAAGCGCATTGATGTCGACGATGATGATGACTCCGAGCTTGACGCCAAAGTTGGAAGCCTTGACGCGACCGTTATGATCACGTAGTAAGCCTCACCGGCTAAGCGCGGCTAGCGCTGCTAAGGCCGGAAAACGCGCACAATAACCGACCGGGTACTTCTACACAATCGGACATTCGATCGGGCGATGGAGAGTTGGCATCGACCAATGCAGATTGCTGATGATGATGATGGTGAATCCCGAGGTTGACGCCACAGTTGGACGCCACAGTTGGACGCGGCCTTTATTCTCACGTCATAAAGCATCACCGGCTAGCTCTGCTAACGCCGGAGCTTTCACATGCGGACATTTTGTCGGACAATGAAGAGTACCCCGAGTCCAATGCATATTCATCGGAGGAGCGGGTACAGTCTGATCACGGAGAAGACACTGTTTCTGGACTACGATGCCACCATGAATGGAGTGGATAAAATGGATCAGAACATCTCTTACAACCCGGTTTAGCAACTGAAGGACATGAGGAAGCGAGACGTAACACCACCGTAACGTAACCGTAGCATGATCCTGATATTAGACTTGATGGCAACACACACTGCAGTATATACTTGCTATTCCCCGGAAAAAATGGCCTGCAAGAAAGTGGAGCTTTTGCACGCGAAGAGGCAATCTGTTGTGCAAATGCTGTTGCGTCTCCTTGCACGCAGGGGAGAAAAAACAAAAAGAAAAACTGTCGTTGAAACATCCACATATTTGTTTGTATATTTGCACCACAGTTGCACACATTTGTAAATAGTTTGCCAAATTGTTGTCAAATTGTTACACTGTTGAATGTAAATAAACGTATTTTGCTATCAAAAAACACTTTTTCATTCTTGGTGGTAGTGTTTTATAGAAGTAAAGCATTATTTAGGTGTTTGTGGCATCATTCATGGACAAAAAGAAGTGTAAAATTCACTAGAATGCATGAAATAATATCGTTTCACTAAAAGCTTGATTTCTCCGTATTTGAGTTCAAAACAAGCGAAATCGGATGAAACTAACCATTTTCTATTGTTGATTACTAAAGAACAGAATAAGGTAGAAACAAACTTTTTTTTTCTGATGAAAGATGAAAGTCCAATCTTTCATTTGGTAGTATATGTGTTTCCATAGTCCAAACAGAACATTTTCTGTGGACCTTGAAAGATCAGTCAAAATGCTTAAATCGGCTGGCACTGAATGCATCCCTTTTCTGAAAACGTCTGGCAGTCAAAGAGTTAATTAACACCAAAAAAATAGTGATAATAATCAACACAAAATGAATGACAGCGAGCGATCAAGACGCTTTCGATGTAACAATTCTATAAAATAAATCAACAGCATGTCCTTGTACTATATATATTTTTCCAGTAATAGTGCTTTTATACATTTATTTTTTAAATACAGATTGAGAAGATTTTGTTTTACAATTCAGATTGTTCCACAAACTGACACATTGAGTTAAAATACATCGTTATTTTTATTTTGGATATTTTGGTTTGGAAAAAAATGCCTGCTCCTCTTAATTTGTACTCACTTTTATTTTCTTTTTCTTTTTTTTTTGTATATTGACTGGTAAAACTTCGTGATGGGCTTTATGCATTATTTTTTTAAGGCAGTTAAACTCCATCAATTCATTAAATTTAAAAGTTTTTAGTTATATATATATAAATAATGGATTAGTGTGGTCTCTGTGTCCACAACCGAAAACGACACAATGATGTTCAAATCAAACAGCAAATTAGATAATAGGGAATACAAAATAGAAAATAAACAAATGTAATTTAATACACTAAAGTACTTGCTTCCACTCATAAAGTTTACTGCTTCCAAAATGTTGTGTTACTAACCGCATCATCATCATCATAAAAAAACAACAACGAACCATTACATTCAATATTTTTCCATGTTTTAAGTGGTTGCTTCATCAACATTCAAAGAACACATACCGGTACATCCTTTTAGCTTATTAGACAGACGATTCCTGAACGCTGGTGCTCTGCCTGTATGTGTTTATGTAACTGGCGTTGCTCCTGGCAAACGTTTTGTATGTTGGAGAATGAACTGTCTGCTGCTTAATGGTCGGCATCTCACTGGTGGCGTCGTAGAACTTTTTGCAGCTAGCTTCTTCGTTTCGCTTAGTTTCCGGCACCAGCTCACAAAAGGCTTGTCGTCTCCAACCCTTTCTTCTATCCATGCCCAGCGCCATTGGGAGCCTATCCCAGCTGGCTTTGGGCAGTAGGCGGAGTACACCCTGAACTGGTTGCCAGCCAATCGCAGGGCACACAGAGATGAACAACCATACTTTTTTTTACAGTACATCTTTTTAATTTTAACAGGCGATTTATTACGATTAAAAATTGTAATCGCCTGACAGCCCCAATATATATATATATATATATATATATATATGTGTGTGTGTGTGCGCGGGTGTGTGTGTGTGTGTGTGTGCGCGCGGGGGTGTGTGCGTGTGGGTGTGTGTGTGTGTGTGTGTGTCTACAAGCACAGACAATACTCTTATGAGGAAAGCGTGACTTACAGACTATCCTCTGCAGTAGAGTAGATAACAGAGATGTGATCAATAGCACTTTGCTGGCAACCATTGCCTGTGCCCTTAGGATCTAGTGTATACTCTTGGAAGGCACTAAAAGTCCTAATGGATTCAGCCACTCTTGCACACTATCTTTATCACCGTCACTAACCACCAGTGTTCCATTCCAGATTGTAATTTCTTTACTTCTCAAGGGCAAATATGCTTCGCAACGCAAATGTTGCTATTTTCCAAAGAAAACACCTGTTAAAGATTTCTCCCCATTTAACATTAATCTTTATTCCTGGTCTTCATGTTTCTCCCATGGGGACGAAAGGATGTCCTAGGCCAGATTACTCTCTGATTACTCTTTTAAATACCCAAATGACGTGTAGTGTCAAGCATCATCTACATTTTTATATCCCAACATAATATTTACATTTATGATTGCATGAAAAATCTGATTTGCCTACTGTAGATAGATAGATAGATAGATAGATAGATAGATAGATACAAACATACCATGGGGCTACAAGTATTTAGTCAGTGACAGAGGTCTGTCATTTTCATCATAGGTTGACTTCAACTGTGAGAGACAGAATGTGAAAAAACTCCTGGAAATCACATTATAGGATTTGAAATAATTTATTTGTATGCAGGAAAATAGGTATTTGGTCAATAACGAAAGTTCAATTCAGTACTTTGCAATATAAGCTTGGAAATGACAGATGCCCGAACCTTCTCATCTAGTGGACCTCTTGCCAGTTTAGTTGGGGACCCCTGATTTATACAGTAGTCTGCTCGCAAGATGGGAGGAGCAAGATGGCCGCCCTGTCACTTCAATGGCTTGCACGGGCGTGTATGGGTTATCGGCTATCCAGTAGTATATACAATTCAGTGAGACGAACATAGGAGAAGTGACAGTGGCGGGTGATTCCAGTACAACAACATCAGGCAAAATATTTTGCTGTAAAAGATAAGTAGGTTGCGCAGAACGACTTTGACACAGCTATCCGCCATTGTTGACAGACTGGCGATTTTTCACGCGAGATTGGAGCATACGTCATCAAACTGGAGGAGTATCCCGCATATGCTGTTCACATTGGAACCTTTGGGGCGCGTTTTGAAATCTTTCCACTCTGGAGCCAAAAGTTCCAAAAGTGATCGGTTTCTAGTTCCAAAACCGTTCCGCCGTGTGTACGAACTTTCCAAGGAACTTGTGCGGATACATTAAAATGTGCATTTGTGTAGACGGTCCTGAATACATTAACACTAATGACCTAATGAGACACACCTGGGGAAACACAAGTGGATGAGGGACCTGATTGGTTGACACACACTGGGAAGGGAAGACACACGGGTGGACATGGTTAGACGTCACATAACGAGACAAGGGAAGAAACCAGGAACACAAGACAAAAACACCAAACAAAAACAACAAGAACACACAAAACATAAACAAAAACCCAACCCCCATAGAAGAAGTTGCAGCTCTACTCTGAACCCCTCCCGGGTGACCGAGCTTCTCAACCGAAGCCATATGGTTTACATTGGGAGGAAGCCCAAAATTAGGCTAAGCTTCAATTTTATGTGCGGGAAAATCCCTGCATTCATCTTATTCTCTGTATTTGGAAATGTTTTGATTTCACTAAAATTATCTACAGTTATTTAAGACTAATTTACTGTGACAGACGACTGTGTAACCCAGTCTTATTTTTCCCCACCTTGTCATCGTTGCTAAAAATGGTCACTGCCAGACGTCAAAGAAAATCAGTGCAATTCAATGCATTGAAGCCCTGCACTTGTTCTTGATTGCTTGTTGGTGTGAGGGATGCTTGCACCTTGCATACCCAATAGATGCAAATGGCTCTTCAAATTGGTGTACTCTAAGAGGTGTGAAGATCAATGACTAGTTTCTCAGATGATGCATAATAATCACACCACAGAAACACCTAAAAGGTCTTGATAGTCTGGAGATGTCATTGTCCAACGTGCAGCTTCTTCAACAAGGGAACAGCTGAGCCTATCCCATGTTGCACAGTAGCGGTCTTTTCTTTGTGTGCTTCAATTTACCAAAAAGCTAAGCTGGCAATTTGCCAGTATGGCTTCTCTGTTCAAAGGACACTCTCCCAGAAGCTTTGTGTGTGCGTGCGTGGGGGTGTGTGTGTGTGTGTGCGTGTGTCAAATTCCAGTCACATCACTTTTAAAGTTATTCAGTGACCATTAGGAGTTTGTCTCTCTTTGATGGAACCAACGATTTTACCCATACATGTGTATATTATAACTGCAAACAATCCTGTCAAAAGAGCCACTTTAGGCCAAATAAATAGCCACAGACAAACTGTGTTAGTGTTAGTCTAATGTACTGAGGGCCCAAGAGCTAATTAGAGCTGCTCCAGAACATAAAAATATATAGCATCCAATACATACAGATTCATTTTTCCTACCTTTCATCTGCAACGTGCTTTTTTGGTGGTAATTTTTCATACTTTGTTTTCCATACATTTTTAGACTTTTCTTCCTTTCTGTGAAAATGCTGACATTTTGGGCAATTTTCTGGACATATGGTAATTTTCTCCCTCTCTTCTTCCTTTTTTTGGTACATTTTATGGCTTTTATTGCCATCGGTTTTATGACATTTTTGGCAATTTTGTGGACATTTTTGGGCTAATTTTCGAGATTTTTTAATTTTGTTTTGGACATTTTATATTTACTTTTTAAATGTTTTCCTTTCTGCCTTCCTTTTCTGACATTTTTGGCAATTTCATGTGCATTTGATGGTAGTTTTCTGCTTGACAGTCCTTTATGGACATTTTATGGTCACTTTTTGGACATTTTTAGGTAATTTTTAGGTAATTTTAAACTTTTTTTGTTAAATCTACCTTTCATTTCTCTATTTCTGACAACTTAATAAATTGACACTCTGTCATGTTTTGAATATTTAATTATTATTTTTTAATCTAAATCATTAATTCATTCAAAGAATATTGTATAATAATATATATATATATATGTATATATATATATATATATATATATATATATATGTATATATATATATATATATATATATATATATATATATATATATATATATATATATATATATATATATATATATATATATATATATATATATATATATTTAATTTTTACAGATCCACCGGGAGCCACAGGAGGAGCGGGACCAAAGAGTTATACATGGCTTCACAGTCTAACCAATCAGGGCTCAGACTAGACCCCATACTTCCCATGATCTAATTCTTCAGTCACCAAGACAGACTGAAATAGTCTGTACTTCCTTTAACTTTCTGGGAAGCATTTTGGCAAGTCTTTGTTGGTTCCAGTACAAAGTATGAAGGCATCAAACCCTTTAGAATGGATGAAGAACAATGGAGATTGTTATGGAGGTAAATATGGTGCAAAACTAACTTGTAAATTTTTTTTGTACCTGTAGAAAAAAGTCTAAATTTGTATCTGTAAAAGTCGGGATTTGTACCTGTAAAAAAAATGTGTACCTGTAAAAAAAAACGTGTACCTGTAAAAAAAATGTTGATCTGTAAAAAAATTGTACCTGTAAAAAAAACAAAAATTAGAATGTGTAAAAAAAACGTGTATCTGTAAAAACAAATTTGTACTTGTAAAAGTCATGATTTGTACCTGTACAAAAAAAAAGTGTACCTGTACAAAAAAGTGTAAATTTGTATCTGTAAAAGTTGTGATTTGTACCTGTAGAAATGACAACTTGTAGTCAAAGAAGTCGCCACTAGGAGTCACAAGTATTTTTTCTGCTGCTGTTAACTCACGTGAGTTTTGCACCAAATATCTCGCTACAAATGGTGCAAAACTGATTCGTACTTGTAGAGCACCATGATTTGTACTCGTAAAAGAAGAGGGCGGGCTCTGGAGGATTTGGGCGGGCTAAAGCTCAACCTCATTGGTTGAGCGAACGACAGTGGGTTGAACTCAAATGACGCCATGTTTTTATCATTAATATGCACAAATCCAAAATTCCAAACAACAGAGTAGCCACACCAGTTTACGCGTCATTTTGGAAGAAGAGGACGTCCCAGGCGTGAACATTTCAACATGGTTCAATATACAAACACCGTGTGGAACAGCTTAAACGTTGGTTGACATGCAGAGCACTCAAAGTGGGCAGAAAGAAAGAAGTTTTAGTTTGAAGGTAAGATTTATTGTACGATCATAGCTCGTAATCCGGTGCTAGCTAGCTCATCTCATGTTGTTGAAATAAAAATCGTGACTTCAATGTGTTCAGTTTTTGTGACAATTAACAACAATTTACCTCCATAGATTGTGAACAACATTAAACATTGACCTTACAGAGATGTTCTTCTAGATGATTACGCCAACACACAGCAATATCTAATATAAAGTTTTTAGCAATGAGCGGAAGCTGTTACAGTTGCAAATTGAGGGCACATTTCATTTATCCCCGTTAACTTCCTGCAGCTGATATGACAGAGTGTTCCAATACTTTTGTCCATATTCTGTGTATGGTTGGAAAAACATTTTCATTAAATGCACATGAACACCTGCTAAGTGAGTGGACAATGTGGATTGTACGAGCATTAATCAGAAAGCTGAAAGTGTGGGGAGCGATAAAGGACGTCAAAGCTGAGAGTGAGTGCCACAACAAGCTTATTAGCCGACATATCAGCTGGGAAGATAAGAGGCACATCCCCTGGAAGTCAGCAACGTTCTCACCATGACAAAGCAAAATCATTTTTAAAAAAATCAACAAATCTTCCATGATATGAGACATAAACTCACTTGCTGATTTAAAAACATAACAACAATGTAATATCATTCAAATGGCCTGCAAAGAGTCCTCGTTCAAGATAATGACATTTTTATTATTATTTTTTTTTCATCTGGCTGAGAGATGTTTTATGTTAATAGCCATTACGAAATAATCTGGTTCCTTCGACTTTAACCGAGTCACTCTGTAGTGAAGATTGTTGACATAGCCCCTACTGCTTACATGAGAACATTTGTTGATTAGGAATTGTCATATAACTTAATAGTAATTTAGGACGGTTTTAGCAAAAAAAATTCAAGATGATCTCCTCATTAATTAACTACCAGCAGAATTCCCCACATCTTAGAGCATATTGAACTGATCTTACATTCAAACCTACAAACACATGTTGTAAGAGCATCAAACATACCTAACAAAAAAGTGAACAAAAAAAAAAGTGAACAAAAATAGTCCTGCATCAAGAAGAGTGACTTTGACACTAATAATTTTTCTTTTGTGACACCTCAAAAACATCAATTGGACGACTGAGAAATTTGATTCTAATGCCAAAATAATATATTTTTTTTACAGATGTAGAACTACGAAACACACTGTGAGCGACGCGGACTCACAGTATGGCTCAAGGTGAACATCGCTGGCTTTTTTTTTGCATTGTGTTCCTTAGGGGTGGCCGAGTACTGATACCAGATATCTGTATCGGGTTGATACCCGGACATATTTCAAGGTATCGGTACTCGCATCGACCGCCGCTCTTGTGGCCATTTTACAATCAGGAACTAACGGCATGTAAGGCTGACAACTGCCCTCTTTAACATGCAATTTCAGTGCATATATGTAACACAGGCCATATGACAAGGATTAACGTGCTTATAATTTGATTAATTAACGCGCATCATGTAATGTCAGTTAAATGACATGTTTTTTTTTAACAAGTTAAAAGCTTGCTAATAATTGACGTAATAGTGTAGATATATAACATGCTTAGAATATCACATTAGTTCTTCTTCTTCCAGTACGTCATTATGTGGCTGTCACCTCGTGTTCAGACTGATACATCACATTTGAATTAAATGATGACAAACTTGTGTTGCCACAACTCTGGTTTGTAGATATTCCTAAATATTATTTGAAGCATATATTTTGATTGGGACTTTTTATAGTCACTGGATTATTTGTGTCGTTTTTTTCTTCTTCGATTTATTTATTTATTTGTATTTTATTTTTTTATATTCACTTACATGTGTGTTATTAAAAAATATGTATTTTATGAACAAATGGTAAAAGATAATAGAAAATTGCCATTAATTGAATGCAATTTTAAATTTGCTACATGTGGATACACAGGTCTTTCTTTAAAATTATCTGTCATTGTTTTTTGTGTGTGTGGCGTGGGGGAATGGGGGTGTGGGTGGGGTGGGGTGGGGGGTTGAACAAAAGTATTAGTGGTATCAGCACTAGGTAACGGTATCGGTGAGTACCGAAAAGTTGAGTACTCAGAGTTGAGTACTCAAACATTGGCATCGAACATCCCTGGTGTTCTTTATTCACTGCATATTTCACAAGACCGCCACACAAACACTCTACTACCGAGCATGACATATAGGCTACTAGTTTGTTTATACCATGCATATACAGATTCAGTTTGTGCTCAAACCTGTCCGACTGCATGTCTCTTCCTCATTATCAATGTTACAAGCCAAGATTTATTGCCTAATTTTTATCTTCTACCAAAAAACTGTGCTAATCTCAAATCCATCGAAATTTGGTTAATCTGATAGAAATCAAGTATACTTTTGATACAATTATAGCATTTTCATCTCAAGATGATTTTTGCATCTAAGGGAGCTGATGCTAATATCATATGTAGAAACTTAACAAAAGTTCAAACTCGAGATAGAACTTTATGTTTGTAGATCAACGCTACCAGATGTTACACTTTTGGGGGAAAAAAAACTTCTTGAATTGTACAATTGTAAGGAAAATTTCCTGTCGGCAACATACTGTAATGGTGTTATGGTTCGCATTTCTTGTCTCACACTCAAAAGGTCTGGGTTCAACTCTCACTAAGACTTCACAGTGCATAGAGGAAATGGCTGTTTGTCTATATGTGCCCTGTGATTGGCTGGCGACCGGCAGTCCTGCCCCCAGCTAAAATCAGCAAGGATAGGCTCCATGCTCACCCGCCCCTCAAATGAGGATAGGAAAGGGATGGAGGTCCTCTGACAGATTAATTAATTGATCTGTTGTGACCCAATACTTTTGTTCATGTGGTGTATTTTATTGGGGAACATAAACAGCATTGACTTTTCCAAAAGTAACACTCTCCCAGATAGAATGTCCTTTCAAGGAGACTGGGGGTTGGGGGGGGGGGGGGGGGGGGGGTAGGATAGAGATAATGTGAAGAGAGAAAATGGATCCCCGCAAACTCACAAATATGCATAATGCATAGGAAAAGCTTGCAAACTCCCTGAGGTCGTAAGCCGACACGATTTCATTATTTTTAATGTCATCAATTAGGGTATTTTTATGAATTACAGTTCATATGAAATATTTTATTTGCAACATTGTCTTCATTGTCAGTGTGGCGGCTCGTCAGCATCAGGAATGATGACAGAGAACGTAAAAAATAACTCTTTTGCTAGCTTTCTTGTTATCGTTCGGCTTTAGAAATTGTCAATTAAGCATCCCAGCTTGCCAACAGTAGATTGCCATTTATATAGTAGCCTAGAGGTGAAGCATTTTATTTTAAAAATGTGCGTTTTGTGTGTAGAAAATGACTAGGACAAGTAGGCTAAATGATTAAAAAAAATACATTATTTGTTATTATTATCATTATTATTGCTTTTTCAAAAATAATGGGATATTATATGCTCAAATAACCGCATTGAGTTATGACAGCCATATAAAAATCCGCTTTGACAAAAAAAAAAAAAAAAAAAAAAAACTTGAGAGGTAAGGTGTAGCCCAAGGCTGGACTGGCCATCTGGCATAAATTAGGTTCCAAAAAATACCCGCAATAAATGGAATCTGCGAAGTAGCTTTATCTTTTACATTTATTATACATGTTTTAAGGCTCTAAAACCCCTCACCACACAGTTTACAAACTTTTCTCATTGAGGCATTAAAATGTTCTCACATTTCTCTCTTGTTTAAGCATTCTCGATGTACAAACCTTCATTATTTTCTATAAAATAGGTACATTACTGTAAAAAAAAAAAAAAAACTGCATGCAAAATTGCACAAAAATAAATCTGTGAAACTGCGAGACCGCGGAAAGTGAACCGCGTTATAGCAAGGGAAGACTGTATTTGCAGTGGCGTTGAACTGAAATGCTGCCACCACTTTGTAATATGTCTCACGTAAGATCAAAAATACAGATACAATACAACACGGCCATAATATTGTGTTGTTTTTATTCTGAAGGCATTTTATCAAGTTAGGTTGTCTTTGCAATTATGTGTTGCCTATTTATTAAAAAAAATATATATCGTATTTCAGTGTCGAACATTATCGCTGGAATGGATTGATTCAAGCAGCGTGAGTCGATTTTGCGGTTTGGGCCCGCGCGTTGCCCTAAACGACGGCATGCAGCTTGAAGCCAGTCAGCCGTGCAGGCCAGTGAAGCACACGTCCACCCGCACGTGTACTACGGCTCTGTCCGCGCGTGCGTCGGCCTCCGAGGAGCAATGCGCCTTTAAAATGACGCGCGCTGCTATTGGGTGAAAGGGCGGGCCCGAGCGGCGGGGGCGCGTGGGCGCGGGTAGCGTATGTGCGCGCGCTCGCGCTTCTGCCAACATCCGCTCCTAGTGGCACCCAAGCGACAAGCCCCTTGTGTGGACAACCGTGTGCCGTGGTCGACGCACCTGTGAGAGGGACGTTGGAGTCAGTTTGGTGGTCACCACCCTGCCAATCTGCATGAGCGCCAGCAAGCAGGATTTCAAATATTTCCAAATCCAGCTCCCCGGGTGAACCTAAAACTGGATTTACCATTCTGATGCTATTGCTGGTCTGATGAACGGAGGTCAGAATCATCACCTTTTTTTTCTATTTGAATTAATTTAAATGGAACTCCATTTGAAGAAATGTGTTTTTAGATGAAAGAAATGCCTCGTTGTCAGGTATCGCACCACTGCACACGTTCAAATACAAATTGAACGGCAAACGTGCCCCCATTCGTTCGCTGTCATTCGTACGTTTTAGGGTGATTTTAAATAGGGAAATGTCTCATGTTGGCCTCTATTGGCACAGTGGAGGAGAGGCATGTGTGTATGGCAAGAGGGGATAGAATTACACGCGCCTTCTCTTCTAGGCGATGTTTACTAATTGTATCATCATTTCGAAACGCTTTTTGACGACTAAATATCTCAGCTTTGCGTGAACATGACAATCATCCACCGGAGACATTAGATTATTTATTTTTTTAATCATTATGAATTCCTTTTTCCTTTTCTTTCTTTCTTTCTTTTCTTTTTTTAGATTAATTATAAATGAGTCCAACTCTGGTGTCCAATGTCCTCGCATTGTTCTCGTCGTCAGGTTGACGGTTGGAGGTAAAACAAATAGGCTATAACATGCCAGGCAGGCACAACCCTTTGCGCATATCAAACACGCCTTACTCTCGCGCGCGCACACGCACGCCATGTAAATACTACTGTCTAATATGATATGTTTCTATCATCCAAACATGACTTTGACTCGGAGACTTGACATTGTTTTGGCAGCAATGCAAAATCCGTCACGTGCCTCCAGTTCGGCGCAGTTTTTTTTTGCGGCTCCAAATCTGCGCACTTTTCAGAATTTGTGCAACAAATTGAAATCGTTCCGGCTATCAGCACACAAGGGAGAGTAATTATTATTTTTTAGATTTGCATGTAGACTGTGTATAAATCAATCCAAAATCAAACGAAATGTATTTGGAGATTTTTTTTTAACAACCCGGTAATCACCGCAATAAACGTGCACGTGAGGAATATGTCACTGTGTGTGCGTGCACGTGTGTGGTGGAAAAATAATTAAAATGACTCGATAACTGTTTTTGTTTTTTGATTTTTTTTTATACCTCCCTGAAATGACGCCTTGTGAAACGGATCGAGGTTTGCTGAAACGACGCCTTCCACATGATCTGCGTTTCATGCTGCATTTTGCGCCAATCGTTTATCATTTTCTTCTTCATGTTGCCCTCAGCGATTTCTTAACTGAACGTCACGGCCTCTTCTGTGGCTGAGCTTAAATAAGAAAATAAAATAAAAAAATAACCATGCACGGAAATTATAAGCGGTTAGGAAAATGGATGGGTTGAAATGTGACTGCGTGACTTGTCTTTTTTTATGCTGCTGGATGTCACATTTAAAAGGCAACTATGCCCTATTTGTGTCTTCCTGCACATATATAAGGCAGGCAAGGCCTCTATCTATCTAACGCCCTGGAAAAAGAAAATGTGACCAAAGTGATGCGAAGGTCTAAACTGGCCGCCCTTGAGCTTGATTTTTCTGCATGGTTCTTGCACGTTTCTGTGTCATTTTGAACAGTTAATAGGATTAGCTGATTCTCGTGCAATTATGCGGAGGGAATTCCTAATCAGGCTTGTTCCAGAAGAGCTTGGAAATGGGCGTGGTCCGCAATGTACGCTCGTTTCCCTGTCAAAGGGCCAAAGGTGTATTTCATCCTTGAACTTGGACTAATACATTTGCAAAGAAAGGCTACTTTACATCTATAATGTCTACTTTCAGTCGCTCTTTACACCTACAGCGTTCGCGTTTTGATGCCTTGTGAAATGTGTTTGCTGCATTGCCGAGTGTGTGAGCTGAAACATATGTCGATTTAATGATTTATATTGTGGACGTGTGATCAATCTTGAAAAGTTGCCGGGCGTGAAAATGAAATAGAAGGTGCATGCGTTACGATTTACAGCCTTTATGCAGGAAAATATTTTCCGTCGTCAGTGCAGGTTCTTATTTTGGAGAGGTGTCGTCAGGCGGCTGCTCATTTGGCCGTGCCGTTCCTCTCTTGGTTGGCAGGTGATTAACTGCACTGACAAATCAAGCGCAAAAAGCCAAGGGCTCTCAAGGTAACGCTAATCCCTGAGGGCGTGGAAAGTCAAATATTAGGCAGGATTAAGACGGCTACCCTCCTTGTACTTTCATCACTGTTTGGATCTGTCGTTGTTCGTTTTTCGAAATGTGTTTAAAAATAAATAAATAATAATAATAATATATATATATATATCGACTGTCTCGTGTATATATATATCTCGACAGACTCATGCAGGCCTAATAACTACGCAAGGCTAAAACATATAACTGGTTCTGTTATATAATATGAGCAAAAACAAAACAAAACACAGAAAGCATTAGGCCATTTCAATAAGACGCAAAGGTGTTATGAAGACGGCTCTTTTGGGGGGGGGGGGGTTATTTTGGGGTGCGCGTATGTGTAAAGCGTCTTGTCGGCACGTGTATGTTATGTGTTTTAATCTCTGCAATGATTGCGCGTTGTCATGTTTAGGATTCGTTACAGTGTACGCCCGTGTGCATATTTAGCGACATGCTGCGTGTGTGCGTGTACGTGCATGTGTGTGTGGGAGGCTGGTGATCTCTAACGGGTGATGTAATGCCGTGAAGGGTGCTGCAGCAGAACCACACAACCCAAAGAAGGCGTGTCCTGCCTGCAGATCAGCAGGAAAAGAACACGTTTTGCCCACGCGTGTGCTCGCCGACATCCTCACGCAGACATTCTCATTGCATTTATATTTGCGGATTATTTGTCGTTAATGTATTTAATGTGTACATTCAAGGTTAGGAAGAAAACAAGGAAATAAAATTGTAACCTTCTTAAAAAGTGCATGTCTGTATTTTGCGTGGTAGTTTAGTTTAACAACATCGTATCATTGTCAGCGTTATTCTACATGTGCCTTAAAAGCTGAATTTAGTTTCTCACATAACCCCACCCCAAAATGGTTTAATCGTTTTCTATTTAGAACCCACATTTTAGGGAGAACATTTCAAACATTTAGATTTTTTTGTGGCAAACTAAATTTAAATTACATGAAATGTATTATTATTTAGCTGGATTTTATAGTATTTTCATATTTTTTCCATTCCCATACTTATGGTCTTATTATAGGCTACATCTCTTGACCATTTATTTACATGTGACCCTAACATGGAAATATGCATGCATATAGGCCCTGCAAGAGAGCAGTGTTATGCATCTGAGTCCAGTAAATATTTTGGGATACACTTCTGTGTCATGATCATAAACAGTTATCCACTAATTCTTACTGTACTGTACTGTTACGACATAGCCCGCGTGTGAATGTTGTTCAATTAGATCCTGCAGCCACCTTAAATTGCTTCGAGATTAAAAGATGCTCCTGCGGATGTTGCAGAGGAGCATGGATTATTTACTCCCTTTTGTAGATACACCAATGCCCTGGGCGAAAGCGAACTAGGCGGTCATCTAGGCCGCCATCTAGTTGAGTGGATGCCAAATTGCAGGGGAAAAAATAAAAATTTAACATTTTTTTCAAGTCAAGTCAAATTTATTTATATAGCCCTTAATCATAAAATAGTCTCAAAGGACTTCACATGCCCACAGTTGACAATTATTTTTCCCTGAAACATTTGCAATGAAAAGGTCCAAGCCCTCATGTGCTGCATTAAGAAAGTGGATGAAAAACTGGCAGAGGGTAGAGGCATGTATGTCACTCGATTATCACTGTTTATAAAAATAAATATGAAACTAGCGTTAGCTTCTTAGCTTGCTTGTAACTTGTAACACCATTACATGTGCACTAGACAGGGGCAAGGCTTGTTGCCTTTAAAATAAAGCAGTCAGTCCAGTCCAGATAATTGCAAATAGATTTACATAAATCATTGTTTCACATAACCACGTTAATTTATACAAGGTAAGAATTGCGTGCTAGTTTAATGTAATCAAATATATAGTAAATACATACTTTAAAAAAAAACATTTGTAGTTGTCTGTGAAATTTGGTATTTATTGAGTGGTGTGCTACTAAATATTATATATCTGTATATATTATTTATGTATTTATTTATTTATTTACATTTGGGGGGGGGGGGGGGGGGGGCAACAATCTGTATTTTCACCGAGGGCACCAAATCGCTTAGGATACACCTATATAAATTACAGCATTTATTTGAGATAATTATTTTTTTCCGAGTAAATACAAATACTACACTCATTTAGATGTTCTTGTTTTGATACCTGGAAGCACACCAGACTGGCTATCTCACCCAGGAACTAATATCTGATCACATAAGAAAGGTTTGCGAATGTCATTTAACATCGAGATCTACCTAAAATGGCTTGCCGGATAAAAGCTGCTGTGTGTGCCTAGATAGAAATGTTTGTGCTAGCGCAACGTGTTAAAGAGAGGAGAGGAAAGGATGGCTGATGCCTGGGCGGTTCATGAGCTGCGTGAGTGGGAGTGGATGAGGTGGAACATCCTCCCTCGCTCTCTCTTGCCACACGTCTTCTCCTCCTCCCGTTTAATGCCAGTGCTGGACAAATCATTTCACTGCAGCAAATATAAACACATTATTTCGATACACCCAAGCAGAATTATGCGATTAGAGATCGTAGTCAGTCTTTTTAGAGAGCATACTACGGCTGGGGGACATTTTGTTACCGCATTTGAGCTGCGTTGCTGCGGCTTTTTGTCCATGTGATCGAGTCACCTGCTGTAAAATGACTGTCAAGTGGCAACCATTTGAACACAAGGGGCCTGCTGGCGGGTTGTTTTATTTGCTGTTGTGCACACACGCACAAACACATATATACACACACACACACACACACGCACACGCACACGCACACGCACACGCACACGCACACGCACACGCACACGCACACGCACACGCACACACACACACACACCCACACACACACACACACACACACACACACACACACACACATTTACCCCCCCCCCCCCATTCCTCCACAATGCTTGTGCTTGTTAATAGGATCCGGAGTGCTGCTGCCTTTTGTCAGCGTGTGTACGTCGACTCGTCCCTGTGGTGCCGGTCAAAAGATCCTTTCACTGAGAACAATGATCCATGCCGTTTAGCCTTTTAACCCCCGACGGTCCCCATACTGCAACAAAAGGCAAGCACATACACGTGTAACAGCCCCCTCCACCCCCACCCACTCACACACATAGCATATACTGTACATTGAAGAAACCTCAAAGTGATTCTGTAAAAAGGCTGCATTCCTTCTGTATGTTCTTGGTTTTAAGATGAGCAAAAAAAAAAAATAATGTGTGAGTGCATGGTGTGATGTAAAATCTGATGAAGTGCCTCAAGTGACATCTCGGTGGTGATTCTAACAATGTTCTTTGAGTGCACTGCTAAATTGCTGGAGCACTTAGTGCAAATGCAGCCTACGTGCGTGTGTGTTAAAGTAGTCATGCATTAGCAAGTCATGTCCCAGCTCTCAAGCCAAGTCTTTATAAACATCAGTGCCTCAAGCCACAACTGTAGAAAAATTAGCATATTTGTTTATTTGACACAGTGTGGTAACAGAAAATATACAAGAACAAAGAAATGCATGTTAAAACACTGCTGATATAGAGAAGCAGATCATTTAACTATTTGTTTAATCCTAAAGCCTGAACCATGGAATGTATGACATAATTTTTTATTTTTTTTGTGTAAATAGTTATTTATTAGTCCTTTTGAAAAAAACATTTTTGAATCAACTTCCATGTATGACTTTTGATTTGTGTCAAGTTTGATACATCCAGTTACAATGCTTTAAATCCGTACATTTATAACAGTTGAAAATATAATAATAAACATTCAAAAAATCAGAAAAAGCATTTCCCACTGTTAATAAAAATAGATGTGTCTCCTTTCTCAATCTTGCAAGGTCGCTGGAAAATTCAAATGCAAGGTGATACTCCCCTCTAATGGATTATCCATGCAATGCATGTGTCAGATCATATACGTCAGGATTTTAATTGAATATATACATATATATATATATATATATATATATAATCATGAAGTAGAGGGCTCAAAATGTCTTGTATTTAATATGATACGTTTGGCTTTATAGGGTCAAGTAGGTAAATTGAGAATAGCTTCTCGTTTACAATGCCAACCTGAGGCCAACATAGGGGTTCAGTGTCTTGGCCATGGACACTTGACAGCGGACAGTCAAAACCAGTCAGGAATTGGAACTTGCGACCTACTCAACAGCCGCCCTGCCGCATCAATAAGTGACACATAAAAAATTATTTTGTGCAAGTCTTGAAAAGCTTTTAGGCAGAATGGATGAGACAGATGGCAGAGTGGTTTTCAGTATTTGACTTTCCTCGAAAGAGAGCGGCAGTGAGACATCGTGTGGAACTGTTTCACATGTCTGATTGTTGGATTCTTGGAAGATGAGGAAGAAGACTATCAATTCTGCATAAATACGTTCATGGAATTATGCATTAGATTCTGACAGCAGGGCAAACTATTGGTCTATTGGCAATTATAGCTCTAAAACATTTTAAAATGTTTATGTAGGTTACAACAGCAACTTTTTTTTTCATTGAATACAGTATATTTTTTAACATGTAGAATATTTGTTACATTCATATATATATATATATATATATATATATATATATATATATATATATATATATATATATATATATATATATATATATATATATATATTTATATATATATATATATATATATATGTTCAAATAAAAGAAAAAGTAAAAATAAATGTAATAATGTGACCCGCCATAATGGATTGTTTGCAGGACATGTAGTAAAAAATTACAGGCGGTCATCAGTTTATGACAGTGCCGACATGTTTTCAGGTTATAATTAGCACGCATTAGCAAAATGGTGTAAGAACAGGTGGTCATGTGACACAAGAAGGCCCACTCAGTTAGCACCATACTTAATTGGAATTCATTAGATTCTTTTATATTTATCACATTTTATTCACACTGATATTTACTGTAATCATGACTTAACTGTGTTAGTGTAGAATCGTGACAGCGTATCCAACCCATATAAATCTGTCTTATGTTGCTATGGTATAAGCAGAACTCTGCCATTAAGTTAGGACTACCTGTCCAGGAAAATGTTTAAAGGGTCCTTAGAATTTTTTTTGTGGTTTTGAAATTGACTTTTTCAAATTACAGTACACCTTGAAAACAGTAACAGGCAGAGAAATGTAACTGATCATTATCTGACTGTTCATCTGTCAGAAAACATCTCTTTCCACTTTAACAATTTTTTTTGTTGCACTTGATTGGTACATTAGAAGTCATAATAAAATTTATAATACATTTGATTTTGTCAAAGATTTGCTTAAACTAAATTTCAAATTTTCAGATGATTCTTTGTGTTTCCGTGATATCAGAAATAGATGATTGGCTGATAATTCTTACCCTAGAGAAATGGATAAGTGGCGCAGTTTGTATAGATTCAACCTGATGGCACAAGAGAGTGTCTCTGCTCAGTTTTGACAATGGCGGTCTTAAAGAGAATGATAATGATTGATTTTTGCTGTTTGATGTCTCAGATGTTGAAGCTTGGGTTTGCTTTTAGATATTGAACAGGGAAAGATGCAAAGGTGGGCACTTACGTTGTCACGATGGTCTGCCATTGACTCATTGAACACCTTTTGGCGAATGCTTCCACATTTTCGGCAAGTGCTTTATGATGCGAAGCCTTGAAAAAAATACACAGACTAGGACCTTCTGTACTGCCCCAGATCGACGGAGGTAAACCTGCTTCCATTGGTGTTCAGACCCATTTTAAATCAAAGTCCAGGAAGCGCATATATGAAACTTCCTTGTGTATTCTATAATGTCAACCAATCGATCAACATCAATGAAAGTAGCTGCACCCACCTCCAATGTTTGTGCTGTAATAGTGCAACCAGTAATTAACAAAAGGGAGCTGGAAAGTTACGATATGACACATTTTGGGACCCTTTGGAATATAGGTTCAAATGCAACCGTTCAAATACCATATAAATAATTAAATTGGCTGCTCAAACAAGTGTCTGCCTATAGTTCTCCTTAGGCGAGGTTCGGTATACACACAAACAGCAGGTAGTTATCTGCCTAATGCAACTGGCAACCCCCAACCACAGACATCTTGCTTCGCTTTAAAGCTTAAAACAAGAACTTCTTATTCTTTTTTTTTATCATAGAAAAACAGCTCGGTAACGTTAGCATGTTAGCTTCTAGCGCTAAATCGCTACTAGCTAATGTTAGCCGGTCTAATGCAATAGTTAGCGCTAGTAGCTCATTTTAGCCAATAGCAAAATAAAAATAAACGTACCATAAAAAGCTAGCAGCATGCTTATAAATCTAAAACATATGCAGCCTTTTTTTTAATCATAGAAAATAGTTTGGCTAACGTTAGCATGTTCACGTCTAGCGCTAAAGCGCTGCTAGCTAATATTAGCTGTTCTAACTCAATAGTTAGTGTTAGTAGCTCATTTTAGCCAATAGAAAAATAAAAATACCTTAAAGCAAAGAAATTATAATATCAGATAGAGAGGAACATGTACTGCTTTCTGACATCCAGTTCCAAAACAGCTTCCTGTTAGTTCGTCTTAAAAAAAATAATCAAAGCATTGTGGAAAGCATGCACCTCTTCAGCAGTTTAGATGACCCTTCGAGGCCACTATTTTTCTAATATTCATATTTGTAATAGCAGGCTACATTTCACACCATGTTTAGTGCTATTGGTGCCCCTTATAGCAAGCAACATTACATTTTACTACACACAATATAAACACATTTATCAAAGTGTATTTTGGGGACTTATTACTTTAAATCTTCTACATCTCTGGCGGTCGGATTACTGATTTTAAATTGGTCCCTGGTGTAAAGCAGCAGGACAAATTCAATGATGATCACTGACCCAATATATTTTTTAAAGGGCATATTTAAAAAAAGCATGAAGTAAGGGAGGAGCTATAAAAGCTGGATAGTTGTTGAAAAGTGAAGCTCTTCCTCAGAAGATGACTGAACTAGACAAAGTTGAATGTTTATGTTTTGCTTCAGCCCTCTTACTACAGATGTGGAGTTCATTGAATTTTAAGCCATCTATCCAATAATCAATACAAACCAAAAAAGCGTTCAGTCGACTCCAGACTTTCGAACAATCCTAAAAGCCCTCTTTATACTCCCGCTTGTGATTGGTCAGTTCTACACCAGACCTGGAGGTGTCACTTTAGAAAATGGTCGCCAGCCAACAGATGATGATCACAGATTTTTGGGTGATCTTTTCTCACAAACCCGCAGTTCCTTTGTGAACATTTTTATAGAAAAAATCAAAACTCCTTGGACAGAACTTTCATATTATGATTACGTTTTCTACCAAAACCCGAAGCCCTGTTGGCTGTTGCAATGAGAGCTTCACGTGCATGTTTGCTGTACACTGTTGGGCATCAATGTTCAATGGAGCCTGCATGGGAGCTTTCACTCTTACAACCTCAAATCCAGCCATGGCACCTGCTCTCGCTCTCATTTACAGTGTAGATACTGTATGTGTGTGTCTCTCTATGCATTCAGTTGGATTCAGCAGAAAGCTGTCTCTCTAGACTCATCATCAGATAAAAGACAGTCTGCCTGGCTGACTGATCGTCATGCTTTGCCATGAGAATAATGGGATTAATTTACCCGGCAGATGACCGATAACTCCAAACAACCTTTGTGAGGGAGGAAAAATGCAGCACTATGAAAGCAATTTTAATTAAGATGGTTGACTTCCAGCGGGCTACTACATGTTAGCTGTGAGCCATCTGAAATATAACCAAATCATTTTCTTCTTCTTCCTTTTTTTTAAATGCACATTTGTATGCTCACTTAAAAAAAAAGATAATCGAATTTATTCCTCCCTGAGTCATCACCGTATCTTGGAGAGTTGTTTGTGTGTCCCATTGAGTCTAAGAGCTAACGCTTTATGCCCCTGGGAGGGTCATGACAGATCCTAGATGAGGGACCAAATAAAGCACAAATCAAAAAACCTCTATGACAGACAAAATGAAAGGACCTTGGTTTTCCCTCTCTATCTGGAGCAGGTCTTGAGTTGTGGTCCCAATCACACATGCCGAGTGGCAGAGCACAGCCTGAGGATGTAACATGGGTCCGCCATCAACATGGGATCTTCACTTATGGGAAGGGCCAAAAGTGAGGGGCAATGGGAGATGGGCGTAGGCAGAAGGCCAGGACATCGGTGGTCCGATCTCCGCTACAGAAGCTGGCTCAAGGAACGTGGAACATCTCTGTCTGGGAAGGAGTCTGATCTGGTGTGTGAGGTCACGAGATTCTGAGCAGATGTAGTCAGGGTCGCCTCAACACACGGCTCGGCTCTGGAAACACTTCTTTCCATTCTGGAGGTGGTCCTGGTGAGAGTCACCAAGCAGGTGTAGGCTGACTTAGTGCCCCTGTCTCAGTGCCTGTACACTAGGGATCATCCCAG
This sequence comes from Leptonotus elevatus, assembly GCF_054856555.1. Taxonomy (NCBI): domain Eukaryota; kingdom Metazoa; phylum Chordata; class Actinopteri; order Syngnathiformes; family Syngnathidae; genus Leptonotus; species Leptonotus elevatus. Next base: position 19,677,444 of record NC_141252.1, read on the forward strand.
TAGGTGATAGTGTACCCTTCCTCTATCCTGTGGGGTGGCTCTAACTTCTTACCATTGTTTGTGCCTAAGCACCAGTCAGTACACACTATTTTTGGAATTCTTTGATGTCGATCTGGTCTTCGCTTCTGCTGGGGACTGCCTTGTATTGCTGGGGGAATTTCATGCCCATGTGCGCAATGACCCTACCCCAACCCCTACCCCTGGTAGAACTTTGTCTACCCAGGGAGGTGGGGGACATTAATGCCGGTTTTCCACTAGACCGGTTCCACACACAGTCAGCCTTGGTTCACGGCCAATCAATTTTCTGAAGCTGAGCTGCAAATGGTTGTTACCAGAGACCTGAGCAACTGCGATGTCATTTTCACTCGACAGCAAGTGGCAAAATGGCCGCCTTCTGATATTGATAAAAACTGCTGGATTTTGCTGCTTAACTCATATTCCACGCACTCAATATGACCCAGAATGCCATATTCAGACTAGTGGGGCTGCATAGAACATATTGTCAAGAATTTTTGAGGGGGTCGACTTCCCCTTTAATACAAGAGATTGGAGCATGGTGGAGTGCCCCCTCCCACCATGGATATGACATCACATTCAACTTTTGCTGATGGGCTCGTGAAACTGCTTTCATGCAGAGCTGCATATTATTGGATTGCATTGTCTGTCAAGCTTTAGTTGCTTTCTTACTATTAATGCCGTCTTGGTGAGTGCCACGCTGCTCTGTGATCGTGAATTGATTAGTAATGTGTTACATTTACGCCATTATATTTACTCAAGTAATTTTTGGGATTATTGAACGTGCCAGATTAGTTTTGATGCAACATACTCCTTTTGAATGTATGGTAAGAAGTGATACCTTTGTATTGTGTTCACTACTTTTATTTTGATTTTCAAATGTATTGCCACATGACCACATGCAATCTTTGCAGACTTGTCAAAGTGACACATTTCCGTGAACAATCAGCAGAACAACCTGTGCAGCTGGTGTAGAAAGAGTTCACTTGTTGATGTGTTAGGAAAATGGAAGTTTAGCCAAACGGTTAACCTACTGGCCGCCAATTAGAAAATGCAGTTTCAAATTCAGGCCAAGGTTGCCTTTGCTGTTTTTGCTCCGACAGGCAGTTGCAGTGAAAATAAGTATTTTGAAATTATTTAATTTCAACGTGTACGCCGGTTGGCCATGATTAAAATGTGATGAATTGACATTTTATTTACAGTCAATGTACCACATTTTAATCATGTGCAACCGACGTACTGCCATGTAAAGGTGCGCGTAGGAAAGAGTGGACCCAAAGGCGAGGAGACACATCAGGGAGATAGGAATTGTGAACAAAAGGAGAAATTTTATTGGAACAAGTGGGGACGAGACCGGGTGAGAGGAGGCTGGTAGCCGTGACAGGACCGGGCGAGAGGAGGCTGGTAGCTGTGACGGGACTGGCGTGACCGGGGCTGACTTGGCAGAACTTGGGAAGTTTGGCTGGACGTGGAGAACTTAGCCGGAACGTGGAGAAATTAGCCGGAACGTGGAGAAATTAGCCGGAACGTGGAGAAATTAGCCGGAACGTGGAGAGCTTAGCCGGAACGTGGAGAGCTTAGCCGGAACGTAGGAGTGCTTAGCCGGAACGTGGAGAGCTTAACTGTGACGAGGACGACTAGACTGAAGAAAACGACTAGACTGAGACGTAGACAACTAGACTGAAACAAAGACGATTTAACTGTGATGAGGCTTAACTTGACACGACGGGACGGGACGGGAAACATAGACTCCCACACAGGACTTCGACAACCACACAGGACTTCGACAACCACACAGGACTTCGACAACCACACAGGACTTCGACAACCACACAGGACTTCGACAACCACACAGGACTTCGACAACCACACAGGACTTCGACAACCACACAGGACTTCGACAACCACACAGGACTTCGACAACCACACAGGACTTCGACAACCACACAGGACTTCGACAACCACACAGGACTTCGACAACCACACAGGACTTCGACAACCACACAGGACTTCGACACTTGACATAGACAATGATCCCACACCAACTGGACAAACACAACAGACTAAATACAACAACACTAATGAGACACACCTGGGGAACACAATAGGAAGAGGGCACCGATTGGTCAAACACTCTGGGAAGGGAACAGGCACACAGGTGGACGTAATCAGACACAACGAGACAGGGGAAACACTCAGAAACACAAGACAAACACCAATCACAGAAAGACACAACAAACACACCAAAATAAACAAAACCCTAACCCATACAAAACTGAAAAGTGACACGTACATGTTGAAATTAAATCAATTAAAAATACTTCCTCATGATCAAATTAAGGACGAAGTAGGAGCTAAAGCAAAACATGAAGCTATCGATCAACCGGTCAATCTACATTCCCACCCTCACATATGTTGACACGCTATGTGTCGGGGCTGAAAGAACAATATTGTGGATACAAGCGGCTGCAATGAGTTTCCTCTGCCACCATGTAGAAGCATCTGTGTAGAAACTGTTGAGAGTCTTCTGCCCAGATTTAGTTATAACTGTTTTGATTTAGTTATAACTGTTTTGATTTAGTTATAACTGTTTTGATTTAGTTATAACTGTTCAGATTTAGTTATAACTGTTTTAATTTACTTAGTAAAGCTTGGTGAGTGTTTGGTGGTACCGCCCTTCTTGCTAGTATAAGAATATTGCAATTGTCAGCAATCTTGGCACTTGTGTACTTCGGTGTAATAACCAAGAGCAATTGTAATCCTATTTTGGTACCAAGGACTGCTCCAAATGGAAGAGATACGTAGCAAAAATATGGTTTAACTATTTAATTTCAATTCCTGTGTCGTTTACAATGTAGCTGGTGCATGCCCGTTTTCATACGTCCCCAGCGAGTAGCTACAAGACTTTGACAGTCGTCCCTCGATTTAAACTAGCCCGTGGAACCTCCTCAATGCTCGATCCTCACACCTTAACGCACATTTAAGATAATTGAGAGTGGACACTCCTTAATATGAACAACGGAAGAACAACTTCTGGGTCGCTTTCAATATTTTGAGAAGCAAGGAGCTAGGAACTTTGATTAAAATGAAGAAGATGAAGAGACTTGAGATGAGCCCTATGTCTCCCAGCAGACCTGGGAATCCTTAGACTTGGGAAGTGCTGGACAAAATGGCTGAATTCTGGTCATCACTTCTTGAGGACGGTAGCAGAAGAAAATAGATAGTGTTTGTTTATTCAAAATATTCTGGCTGTCAAAATTAAAACATTAACTCTGGAGATTAATTTCAATTCTTTAAAGCTTTTTTTAATTTATTTTTTAAACTTAGTTAACTCAGTTTATTTTCTTTCTGTTCCGATGATGAAACTTAGGTATATTCTATTGCTAATTGTAATGCAAAACGGAAACAGATACAAATGTACTTTTTTTCCTGATTAAATAAGACTCTAATCTTTCTTTTGGTAGGTTCCATGTTTTATAGCAATATAACACGATATTCTGTGGGCCTTGCAAAATCAGTCAAAATCCAGTAAAACAGTTTGGAGCAAAGGGGGTTGCTTCAATGAAAATGTTGTTCATCTCACTGTGATGATGTTGCTGATTGACTCTCTGTGACCTCCACTTTTTCTCTGTTTTTTACAGTAATGGAGCAAAGAGAGACAAGCAGATCCCAAATCTGCTTAATTTCCCAGTGTGAAACATGAAGGAGAAACTTCTGCTAAGCATTATAACCAGAGGAGTTGTTTGCAGCAGAACCTTGCACCATGAATCTTGAAAGCATGTGCACAAAAGTGTAAAAACAACAACAACAATCTAAACAATACCTCCGCTCCCTCTGTGGACTCTCAGGAGGAACGTAAAGACCAATGCCTGCCAGCTACTCAACAATTTCCTGATGTGATCGGCCTCGAGACTGTTAACCGCAACGACTGTTATCCTGTTACTGCCCTTGACCCTTTAGATACATTTTTTTTAATAGTGATACAATATTTATTTGAATACTGTATATCAAATACAAATTAGTCTAACCAGACTGAATTCCAATCAAACATCCTGCTGGATTACTATATATTTTTGCAAGTATGGATCTCCTAAGTTTTTCTATCAAGCTGCAGATGTTCCTCAGCACATGTGCAGGTCTGCAATTTTTAGGCACACCAGGTCAGTGGGCTCGTTACCTCCGCTGGGATGCCAGCATCCGTGGTGATCTCAGCTTCCAGTTCAAGACAGAATTCTCAGAGGCGCTGCTGCTGTACTTTGACGATGGAGGCTACTGTGACTTTCTGCAGCTGTCTGTGGTTGAGGGCCGACTTCAGCTCCGTTTCAGCATCGACTGTGCTGAAACGACTGTCGTGTCCGACAGAAGGGTGGACGACAACAATTGGCACTTTGCCACTCTAAGCAGGTATAACTTGCGCACGGTTCTAGCACTGGATGGACAGGCCAAAGCGGATGAAGTGCGGCCTCAACGCCAATTCATGAAAATCGTGAGTGACCTGTTCCTGGGTGGAGTGCCTCAGGATATCCGCAGTGGTGCGCTCACACTGCCCACCGTGCGAAACATGCAGCCCTTTAAGGGCACAATTACAGACCTGAAATATGGAAAGTCGCAACCTCTGTTCCTGGGGAGTCTTAAAGTGCCCCTGGAGTCTGAAGGGTGGTGCACTGTGAACCCATGTGAGAATGGCGGCACATGCACAGTGATGGACGGACTACCTGTCTGCGATTGCTCCAAAACAGAATACAAGGGCCGCTTCTGCACAGAAGGTAACAAACATTTCTTTTTTGGTAGTTTTTCATTCACCATGTTAACTCATTTGCTCCCAAAAATGTATAAAAATGATCTATTTTGAATATTGCCACGGTCCCAAAAACGTATTTTTATGATTTTTGTGATTTTTTTTTTTTAATGCTAGAGCATACAGAAGGCTTTGATGCAGCCTCTGACCTGAAGAGATCCCTTAAAGCATGATGAAACTTGGCTACATTCTAATGCTAATTGCTGCAAAACGGAAACAGATAGAAATGTTAGATTTTTTTTCCTGATGAAAGAAGAGACTCTAATCTTTCTTTTGGTGGGTTCCACGTTTTTATAGCAATAGAACACAATATTCTGTGGGCCTTGCAAAATCAATCAAAATCCAGTAAAACAGCCGGAAGCGAATGGGGTTGCTTTAGTGAAAATGGCTGCAAGTGAATAAGTTAGAGGAAGTCAACCCCCCCACAATTTTTTGGGACAATAATATGTTCTATGCAGCCCCACTGGTGTAAATATGGTATTCTGCTTGAAATTGCGTTAGTAAAAAAGGATAAATAGAACTTTGTCTTTATTTGTTTTATAAAACACTTCTGCCCTTTAAAAAAAGAAAAACATTCAACTCACAATGTCGAACTTAGCTGTTTAAATTATAGAAACTTAACTTTAAGCCATTAATACCTTGTTATTTTACATATGAACCATGTGAAAAAAAATGTTTTCTACCTTATATTATATATTGCACTTAAAAGTTGTGTTACTAAATCCTAAATTGCTGTATTAAACATATTTAATTGGTTTTTTTTTAATAGGAAAAAGGTGTTTTACAAAATAAAAGAAGACACTAAATCCTACAAGGCTATATTAGACAATTTGAATCGATTTTAATTTAAATTTATTGGAAAAAGCGCTTTACAAAATAAATGAAGACAAAGTACTATTTATCTTTTTTTTTTTTTTTTGCTGAACCGAAAAACGATCCGATCCGTGACTCAAATCCGTGATCCGATCCGAACCATGACTTTGTGATCCGTTGCACCACTAGACATCCAGGACTCCTGAGCTTGAGATCTGTGATTTAGATAATGACAACAAGCAGGGACGGACTGGGAACAAATTTCGGCCCGGGATATATTCGTTAATGGGGGAATGGGGGGTGACCAACAAGAAAAATGAAACAGCCATTTGAGAAACTCCCTAAAGTCCTGATGGCCAGTCGGCTCCTGACCACAAGTACATCTACCACTGCTATAACGTGTCATTTTGTTCCTTTTTGGTACAGCTGGTAACAGAAAATAGAATTCCCCAAACAATTTCCACAAAGCATACATGTCTGCTGAAGAATTAAAAATGGGAGATGAGATTAGGCATCTTGCCAAATCTCTGATTGATTCATTGCCTTTTTAATGGTTTGAGTCCCAACCTTATAGTGCTCCTTCCAAATTGAGTGGTTCTGCCGTAGGCCTTTTGGGTGCTCCATAGAAATCCTGACGTCATGTGACTTTCTCTGAACACACCCCCTGCGGCAGGAAATTATTGTTGCAGCGTTAATGGGCTACAATGGCGTGGAGTTCGAAAACTAGCGTTTATCCATCAACTTTCCACCCAAGGGCATTGACAGTCACTTTGATGAAAAGGACATGATATACATGCGCAAGGTGGACATGTTGGATTGCCGATGAAGTGTCAGGAGTTTTTTTTTCCCAACTTGACGGCGCTACTAACGAATTACCTCCTCTATTTCACCTTTATGTGTGCTCAAAATGCCATCGAAGTTGGCACTTTCACGCAAGTCTTGGCAGTGTTATTTATGTACGTTAGCAACTTAGCAGCTGCTAACTCGGCCGCGGCCGCCGTCATTTTTACCGTTAATAGTCTTCTTTATGGTGTTGGTCCGTTATTAAATTCAACTGTGTAATATCTATCAAACCGTAGCAGCACAAACAAACAAAACAAATGATTTCCCCCGCGTTTTGTGTGTGGTAACTGTTAGCATCTGCTGATTTAGCCACCATGTACAAAGTGCAACATTGGCTACGCATTGGTTCCTCTTTTGGTAGCCTGGAGCATACTCAATACTTTTTTTTACCTCTTCTCGTGGCAGCTGGTCCACAACAGCTGTCAATCATTGTTCAAGTGTGGCGTTTGCCGTTTACTCAAAGCGGCAGATGCGTTTTCTATCATGCCAAAATAGTTGCGCTAACGGCCATTTTGGGACGCATGACGTCAACATCAGGATCTCTATTGTTGATCATTTCATAACAAATAGGCAAGACAGCTGAAATCAAATCCAAATAATCCACAAGAACATTCTGTCCTTTCCACTATATGTATATTTGTAATGGCACATTATGAAACAATTCTCATCGTGACCTTGAAATGTAAAATGTCATACATTTTTTCTTTATTTCACTATTCAAAGGATTGCTTGAGCTATTGCACGAAGTGTTGCAGTTCTAGGGTGGTTTGACTTTGAGGGCTTGCTAGGCTCTCACTGTGATTGTCCCCTATGTATGTATTTGTGTATGTGTGTGTGACCAAGCTGTAAAATCTGAACACTAATCTAAATACTGCTAGCCAGTACAACACATTCTAATGACATTGGTTCTGCAGTCGCTGATAAGGGTGCCTCTTGAGAGAATGGAGCTCCCCGGGCCCCTTTTCATTATCCAATCACAAGATGCCAGGTGTTTTATATCACATTCTTTTGTGCTGGGAATTGCAGTGGTGCACTGCTGAAAAGCCCCCCTCAGTTTCTTTAACAACCTCACCTTCTAAACACAAAACACTCTTCCTTGTTTACACTGACCAGCCACAATATGACGACCACTTGCACCATATAACACATGAGCTTTATGAAATATTCAGCAGAACTGCTAAAATAATGTAGAACAGTTCTGCACTCCTGCAAACAATAACCACAATAACATAAATATATCACCTTCAAATTATTACACAAATGTTGGTTTTCTCAGATTTTTATAAATAGTCTATATAAATAGCACAATTTTCAAGTCATCAACTGTTAATAATTTGTGTTTTAAAACAAACCTTCCAATGATACAGGATTTTCTCTCCAAAAAGAAAAATGTAGCTTTTGTTAAAATGTAGTTTTTTAAATTATTATGAACAGCAGTCTATCAAGACATTTTATAGATCACAAAGAACTGAAATATTCATTTGTTGACTTTGTAGCATTAGAAGTTTGTATTTGCTGAAATGAAAAGCTATTTAAATCCAAAACATTAGCAGGTCAAGTTACATTTTAACATGGGACCTCTTATTTATTTCTGAATGCTGCAAATTCAACAAATGACAATTTTCAGTTCTCTAAAAAAACAAAATGGAAATAAATTTTTATTTCTGGAGTAAAATACTATCATTGGAAAATTAGTTTAAAAACATTCAAATTATTCTCTAACAGTTGATGACTTTGAAATGATGCGAAGTTCAAATTTGCATATAGATAATAATCACAGAAAAACATTGTTTGCGTAATAATTTGGAATTGTATTAAAACCTCTATCAACTTTGAAGGCAAAACCTTTGATACAGCCATTGTATTTGTATTGGATATTAAAGGTTCAACTCTAGACCATTGAAAGGTGCTGTATGGATCTAAGTTATTATTATAAATAATAGTAATAATAATAATAATAGTGTAAGGGTTCATATTGCTGTGACTGGTTGTGCATGTGGAACCCAATATCTTGAGAGGCCTTTGTGCATTTAAAATTGATCTAATAATCTGTTTTATTTTCTGTTTAAAAAAAAAAGTCTATTTTTATTCACATTCAATGGGCCAACAATAAACTCACAATAAGCAATAAACTCATTTCTAAAATGAATCATCAGCAACAAGATAAAGTTTTTTAAATCAACATTTTCCAGTTGATTTAGAATTTATTCTAAAATCATTTTGACTCAGTTCCTATCTTTACGATGTCTTTCAGTGCAGACAATTAATTTTTTTGCCATATTTGTCGCAGTTTTCATTCCATTTGCTTTTCTTCATCAGCTATTTTTCCTGGAGTCCACTTCCACCATGGGTATCTTTACACTGCAATATATTATACCAGGGGTGTCAAACTCATATTAGTTCAGGGGCCGCATGGAGGAAAATATATTACTAAGTGGGCCGGATCGGTAAAATAATAGTATATAACTTAAAAATAATTGCCGTCAATTATACGCAGATTTTCTCTATTTGTGGGCCATAATCAGATTGTTCCAAAAAATAACACAAATGCAAATGGGCCGCGGGAACACTTTGCCTGTATGAGTTACGGACGTGTTAAATCTATCTGTTTTGCATATATATTGTTCCCAGAATGCATTGCGTGGGGCAGTTAATTAAGTTATGAGGATGTTAATCCTTGTCATATGCATTTGTATTACCAGTTATTGAATTTGTGTCATATTTAACACGTTTATGTCAGTCTATGGTTTAAATTTTTTTTTAAACAAACTGTAACTTTAAATTGTGTGTAGAATAATGATATCCAGGACGATTCTGTGTACAAGTTGCATTACTCATCTAAGGAGTGCTTGTGAAATTTGAATTTATATGTTTTGATTGTGGCCGGCTGATTAATTGGTCCGGCGACAATTTTTTTTTTATTAAACCCTGGACTGTATGTTTGACACCCCTGTATTATACATTTACAAGCCACAATAATACAAAATTGACCTTAATCTTGTTGTGAAAGGATATCTATACTTAAGCTGTATTTGTACAAACCCCAATTCCAATGAAGTTGAGACGGTGTGTAAAACATAAATAAAAAAAGTATAGACTAATTTGCATATCCTTATCAATTTATATTCAATTGAAGGCACTGCAAAGACAAGATGTTTAATGTTCAAACAATCCGAATGGTCTTTTTCTTCTTTGGCCCGGGGTGCATGACATACATGATTCCCCATCCACCAAAAAATGAAACGTGGACTCCTCAGACCACAGCACATGTTTTCACTTTGCATCAGTCCATCTCAGAATTAGCTAGGGTCCAGAGCAGAGTGGCTTTTCTCGCTGTTGTTGAAACGTCATTTGCTTTACATGCGAGACTTTTAACTTGCATTTGGAGATGTAGCAACAAACTGCTTTACCGGTAATTGACAATAATTTATTCTTGTGGATATTGTCATTCATCCAGGCCATTTCATTCTCAGGGCTTTGAATTGATTGCCAATGGAATGCTCCGTTTGTCTTAGAAGACATTTCCCCTCTCATCTGAGTAGGCTTCATCAGTGCACGCAACAAGGCTTGGTACGGATTGCACCAGCCAAAGTTGGTGGCAAACACAATTATTTATGCTCCAGGTTGGAGACATGCCCAAACCAGAAATTGTGTCATTCTTTTAGAATGCAAAATGACAGTGGTTTAATAAGTCGTTGGGTGAAAACACCTTTATCACTATTCCATTCAGTTGTAAAAGCTAGTGGAGCTGCCTCTGCAAAAAAACAAAACTGCACCTTTCAGAGTGGCCTTTATTGTGAGCACTCTAAGGCACACCTGTGCACTAATCATGGTGTCTAATCAGCATCATGATGAGCTGTCATGGCGTGTTGCGAAATTCACGAAAATATCAAATTTTTACGAGGCCGTTTCATCGCTTCTTTACCAAAGCAATCATTGAATCATTTTATCTGTACATATACTCTTTCTATAAAATGTTTTTAGGGTGATTTTTCTTTCATGTCTCTTGCACTTAAAGTGTTTGCAAACACTTTAATGTGGGTTTGTAATGAAAGTGAAATAGTTGAATTGAGGTTTTCATTTTAGCCCTATTTGTTCCACAAGTGAGATGGGAAGACTATACCAGCATTTCAAGTCGATAAAGTTTGTTTTCAGAAGTGATTCAGATAGCATAACACAGTAGGTTTTGACAAGATATTAATGCCCAGATATTAGATGGTACGTTTGGGGATAGAGTAGTCTTGATTTAGATTTTTTTTTTAAAGAACGTTGTTAACATCAAACCTGTATAAAATGCCAGGTCCAGTACTCAGTTTGCTTTTGAGCTACATTTTATCAGTGTTGAGTTCTAGAAATGCTCTCAGTTGATAATCTAATTAAATGAGATTAGATTAAATGATGAAGTCAAGTTGTTTCTTTTAAAACAAGTAATTTACAAATTTGTTTTGGTTGGATTACATGTGAGTAAGAGCTGTGTATGCAGCTCTGCTGGGCAATCTAGCTGCTATAGCAATATCCGATTAAGACTAGTGTGAACAAGATGAGCTCTGGTAGTCCTTAATCAATGATTAATTAATGAAGTCAGAAAGAACAGGAAATTAGCAGAAGTGCTGAGCTGGATAAGTAAAATTGATGATGGAAGAGAAAGCCAGTGATAAAACTCCAGATTAGGTTATTCAGAGTAACAGAAAACATTTAACAGCACTGTCAACATTACCCAATGCAGACGGAGAGAGTATAATAGAGTACTGCGCAAAACATTAGATTTGTTATTGTACCAATGTTTTACTGACCGTATAATGACTGAAAGGCTCAGTTTGATTTATTATGATACGCCAGGGAAATAAATAAATAAAACAGAGGAATATTGCAAAACTTGCTTGGCATTTTCGGTTTGACTTTAATCACATTAATTATTTCGAACTGCACTAAAGGGAACCTAGGATAAGTGCAGATGTGTGTGAAAAAACAAAGCGTTTCTTCAAACTTCAATCATCCACTTCACCAAACACCAAACAAGACTCAATAGAGCAGAACTTTAAACTGTTTGGCGTTGGCAGAGATTTGGCAAATTTTTCGATCGACCCAAATGCTCAGGTTTGCAGCTCATCCTGCAAAAGCATGTTCCTTTTAAATATGGCACCGTTTGAAAGGTTCGTAACCCTATAAAGCCTGAACCATGAAATGTATGAGAGAAAATTCAGATTATTTGTAAATAGAGTATTTATTGGCCCTTTTGAACAAACAAACAAAAAATATCCATATATGAGTTTTGATTTGCGTCGTATTTGATACATCCAGATACAATGCTTTAAATTTTATAACTGTCAAATATATAATATTAAACAGACATATCAAACATATTAGTATTTCCCAAAATCAGAAAGAACATTTCCCAATGTTAATAAGTATAGGTGTCTCTCCTTTCTCAATTGGTGCGATCTTGCAAGGTCGCTGGAAAAGCCATCAGCTGTGTGATACTGCCCTCTAATAGATTATCTCGTCTCAGATCATATACGTCAGGGTTTTAATGGGGAAAAAATATTATACACATGAAATGCAGGGCTCAAAATGTCTTTATTTAATATGATACGTTGGGCTTTATAGGCATAAAAGAGTTTAACAGTATAGGATTCATTGCCAAAAAGTATTCATACAAAAAATATAATGTACAAAACACATATTGTTACTTTTTGTGCAAAAAACAACAGCAACATTATGCTAAAACTTTAGTATGTGAAATAATTGTGACCTTTGACCACACAATTAATTGCAACTTAGCCATACAGTTGCAATTAATTATAATTAATTAATTACAAATATAAATATTGCTTCATTGTTTCCACAATATGTTTGGTTACAGCCTTTTCCCACTCAAATTTCTTCATACAACACTCCACAAATCAAAAGCTATGAATACACATGTACTTGTAAATATTCACAGCCTTTGCTCAGTAATCTGTTGATGTGTGTTGATGTTTTTTTGGGGCAGTTTCGCTCTTTCCTCTTTGCAGAACCTCTCAATCTCCATCAGGTTGGATAGGAAATGTCGGCTCAGCTATTTTTATATTCTCTGGAGATGTCCAAGTTGGATTCAAATCTGGATTTTGGCTGGGCCGCTCAAAGATATTCACATAGTTGTCCTTTGTGGTCTTGTCTGTGTGTTTTGTGTTGTCCTGCTGACAGATGAACTTTCTCACCAGTCTAAGGTCATGAGCGGTTCCCAGATATTTCTGTACATTATAAAATTACAAAAGCACTGAAACTCCTTACACGAGCAGCTAAAACAGAGACCCCCCCTACCCACTAATAGTTTAACAGCCGGTCCATTTACACAGCCACTTGCACACGTGCACACACACCTCGCAGGTACCATTTGACCAAGTAATTTCATGTGGGTGCACCGTTACACTAGTTCTCATTTTAAAATGAATTAATAGTTAATGCATATCTGATTGAATTCCGTCTGCTTATGTTCATATTAAAAGTCACACATACCCAATTAGTCCCAGTTAAGGAAATTAAATGCATTTTAAATAATTACCCTTCGTATTATATTGAAGCTGCTTGAATTTCCTGAAACTAAGTTATTTGACTCTTTTTTTTTGTGTTTGGCATTCATAAACTTGAGAGCATGTATTTACTGCAAGATTATTTATATTTTGCAATCAGTCTAACAATGTTTTGTCCTTTATTTAGTTTTTACTTTCCACTTAATCATCAGCGGAATTGTCACAAACTCAGATTCACGAGGTCATTTTATCTGCACTGAAAAGACAGAGGACATAAAAGGAAAAGTTTATGTATGTGATTGCAGGGTCTTAAAAAATATATCAAAAATTTTAACTCATGATATTTTCACCCTAATTGTTATCCAGAGGTGGCAAATCAAGGTCCACAAAGTAAAAAACCCTGCCACAGTTGATTTTTAGCCCCTGACGCTAGCTAGCTCCCTAAAAGGTAAATAAGCACTATGGGAGGTAGTTAGGGAGCTAGCTATCTAGCACTTGGGGCTAAAGCCAAACTGTGGCACGGTTTTTACTTTCTGGACCTGGATTTGCCACCTCTGTTGTTAACAGTCTAATAATATTGAGTTGTGATTTAACTGCTCACTTCAAGGTCTTTGTTGCATGGTACACAACATACACATGACTGTGCTTATTGCCGGCCATTTGTATGGGCCATGATGAGTGTTATTATTTGCATGACAGTCAACATGCAAGTCATACGAGTGTGTCTAATTCTTCCTTTGTTTGCTTGTCTCTCTGTCTTTTGTTTCAGAGGTCAGCAGCAAAACACCAGGTGAGTTGTAATGAAGAAAAAAAAGAATTAAAATTAATGATTTAGGTGATTATGAGAGGAATTGTTTAGGTAATAGTAACTGACTGACAAAATACAGAGGAAAAACATACTGTCACAATACTAAAGACAGTTAAAAATTACAATGCACAGAGGGTTACACACTAGCATCCTGAGGCTAAACACAAAGCGGAAAGTGAGGTGCCGCGGACTAGTCGGCCTCATGCGCACAATCCAGCAGGAAACAACAGGCCTCCAAGAATGCATGAAGATGATGGCCCCCAGGGACGACCTGCTTAGAGAAAGAGCCAGATGAACTGCCAGCACGAAGGCACTAATCATGGCAGCACAAGAACAGGCCCTAAACACAAGATCAATCCACGCTGGGGTCTACTACATCAGACACGACCCCAAATGTAGGCAAAGAAGCCCCAGAGCGTATCACAGCAGGGTGAAAGATGCTGGCGGGTAAGGCATACATGGAGCGGCAGAGCCAGGTTGCAGGACTAGTGTACATGAACATCTGTATCAAATATGGACTAGAGGTCGCAGAATCAAGATGGCAGACACCTCTGAAGTTGGTTGATAACAACCAGCCCAAGATCCTGTGGGACTTCCAGATCCAGACTGACAAACTGGTGAAAGCCAACAAACCTGACATAGTGGTGGTGGATACACTTCAGAAGACAGCAGTCGTGATTGATGTAGCAATTCCGAATGACAGCAACATCTGGAAAATAAACACGGAAAGCTGGAGAAATATTAAGGACTGAAGGAAGAACTAGAGAAAATATGGAGGGTAAAAGCAACTCTGGTGCCAGTAGAGATCGGGGCCCTAGGGTTTGTAACCCCCAAGATGGGTGGATGGCTCCAGGAGATACCAGGAACAACATCCGACATCTCCATGCAGAAGAGCACAATACTGGGAACAGCTGCGCAGAACCTTCAAGCTCACAGGCCTCTGGTAAAGGAGCCCAGCTTGAAGGAGATATTGCCGGGGTGGGCAAAACAAATTTCTCTTTAAACTCCTGGTACCTCCCTGCTAATGAAATGTATATAACTTTTCAATCAGGAGTCTTATGACACTAATAACCTCAATATCCTAGTCCTCTTTGATCTCAGCACTGCCTTGATCGAATCAACCACAACGTCTTTCTCTCCTGACTCCAAACTACATTCAGCATCACCTGTCTTCAACTGGTTCAGATCATCATCTCATTTACACATATGAATTCATCCCCTTTTCCCAAGGTGTCCTAGAAGGTTCAGCGCTTGGCCCTCTCGTCTTCATCCTCTACACGTCCCCATTTAGTCGGATAATCCACTACTGTAGTCTCAGCGACCATTGGTTCTCTCATGGCATCTGGCAAAGCAATTTATAATGCAGCTATGACAAACCATAAACCATCATTGGACCAAAGGCACGCATTTTACCTTCAACTATGAAGTGGCCTAATATCAACAGGAAGTGGCCCAATTTCAACAGGATGTGACTCGATTTCAACAGCAAGTGAACCGATTTTAACAGGAAGTGACTCGATCTCAACAGGAAGTGAACCGATCTCAACAGGAAGTGACCTGATTTCAACGGGAAATAACCTGGAACTGGTCTAAAATCAATGGGAATTGACCTGATTTAAACAGGAAGTGACCCAGAAGTGGTCTAAAGTCAACAGGAAGTGACCAAGAAGTGGTCTGATATCAACAGGAAGTAACCTGATTTCAACAGGAAATTAACCAGAACTGGCCTGTTTTCAACAGGAAGTGACCCTTACTCCATTGCTTACTCGATTTCACGCTCATTACTCCATTGTTTATTCGATTCCTTGCTCCTTAATCCATTGATACTCGATTCTATGCTCGTTACTTAATTTCTTACTCAATTCCTCTTACCTTTATCCATTGCTTGCTCATTTCCTCTCTCCTTCCTTGTATTCTCTGTTTCCTACCTACTGCTTCTAAATGTTTACATAATTTCAAAGTGACATTCAAAACTTTTAAGTCATTCATTTCACTTCAGTGACGATTATTAGGTCCATTCCCTACTTGATTTTTGACACCTTACTCTTCTTCCGGTTTTTCTGCTCTAATTTCTACATTTATTCACAGATTCAAACCGTTGCAGCTTTCAACAATTCAGCCCTTTCCAAGTCATTGTGCAGCATTCCATGCCATTCAATATCATTCCAAATCATTCCACAGTTTTTCATTCAGCCTTACAGCCTTAACACACAATTTCTGCAGACCCTCTGCTTCGATTGGCACGTCAAAGACCTCACAAAAACAGCTATTTTCCAACTCAAGATAATTGCCTGCCTCCTTCCACTCCTATCTTCCTTAGCTGCAGAAACCCTCATCTTATGTCTTAAATATAATTTTTCATTCATTATTCATAAATTGTTAACAATGTATTGATAACTCGTTTGGAACCATAATTGTAGAACCTTTTCCTGAAGTGGTGACTTTGTTTTTACTATTTACGTTGGCAACTCCAGGTTTTACTGCAGAATACAATAAAATACTGCAATAAGAAAAGACAATATCCCATACAGTTTAACTGCAGGTTAGTAAAAGTGAGGAATCAGGAGGTTTATGTTACTCTGAACCATCAGATGTTTCTTATGAACAAGAAACTGGAAGCTTTGTGTTACCTGTCAGCATGTCCTGATGTCATGCTTTCCCTCTCTGGAAAACCATGTGTCATCACAATACCAAAGTGTATTGAAAATGTGCTCAAGTGTCCTCTTTCGCTGTTTTTCTTTTCTCTCCTCTCTCTGTTACCTTTTCAAGGCCTTGCACACATGATTGCTGAACAAGGTATGACTCTCTTTACCCTTTACCTGTCATGTATAGTATTTGTTTCCACTACCATAACACGTTGCATGTTATACTGGTGTGGGCAAATGTTTCTGTAGACACTGGAACATAAGTACCTAATAATTAGTAAGTACTCAGTAAGTACACTCTCCTACAAAGTTGCAGTCAATCAGTTTTTGCCTTTCAAGGCAGCTAAGGAGCACTTTGTTACATTCTTTACGTTACGCTTAGTTAACGAGATGAGATGGTTGTTCTTCAAGCTACAATTACATACAGTAGTAAGTACAAAGGATAAAACCCAATTCCAGTGAAGCTGGGCCATGTGTTAAATGTAATCAAAAACAATACAATGACTTTGATTCCTATTCAACCTAAATTTAATTGAATACACTATAAAAAAAAATCTTCAGATTAATAAACATCTACCCCCCCTTATGTTCTAATATGTAGTTGGTTGATGTGGTATGTGGTTGCATGTTTGCAAGTGTTTTTTGACGTGCACTTGTAATACTAATGATGACACCATATATCATTTGATACTAATGAAGCATGTTCTCATGAGCAGATTATATAATATGGGCACAAACAAAAGCCCTGTAACAGAAAAAGCCCACATATTGTTGTCCGATAAAAAGCAGGAATCTCCAAATTGTTATTTTAGTTTATCAGCAGGCAGTATAGTAGCCGGCTGGTTAGCACATTCACCTCACAGCTCAGAGGTCTTAGGTTCAAATCTGGGCTCCATCCCTGTGTAGTTTTTTCTCCAGGTAAATTGGCTTCCCTCTACATTCCAAAATCTGGTTAATTGAACATTCTAAATTGTGAATGGGTGCTAAATTCATACTGTATTGTCAAGTGCTTTGAGACAAACTATATTGTTAATGGTGCTACATGTCCATATATGTTCTTGTAGAGTCAATTTGACTCTAGATAGAGTCAAATTTACTCTACAGAATTTAATGTGTACTTTTGAATATTTTACTGCTGCTTTTCAATGAATTAACAAAAAACAAAATTACCAACTGCTCATAAGAATGCTACGTTAATGATAGGTGTTCCGAAACACTATAGACAATGATATACTGTATGTGATGAATGACTAAGTCTATTTTACTTCTCCCTGTCTGTGTGTCTTGGCTGTGGTTGTGGACTCCTCTGTTCTCTCTTCACCTCCACCTGGTCTTCTAGCTAAAAGCAAAGGTACAGCTTTTTCAAAATCTTTCCTTTTTCGACTTTATGAAAAGCAGCGCTTGCTCTGTGAGTGTTTGAGAGCACATTATAAGTACAATAATGTATTTGATGTTTAATGTTGTTTACATGTCTGTGCTCACTTTTTCTTCTCTAATGGCTTCTCGGGGAAGATTAAATTAGAAATTAAGTCAACCCTAATTGAAGGACAAAGAAAGGAGTGTGTTGCTTTTTACCTCTGCATGTTTGCTTATTTTTCCAAAGGCTGCTTCATGTCTAAAGGGCGACCAATAGATAGTTTTTACAAATACAAGTGAGCAGCAGGAAACAATTCCATTGCACTTTCCTCACTGCAACATAATGCTGTTTCTACAGAGTTCGGCAGGGGACATGACGAAAATATTTACGATTGCAATATAACACAATACTTTGGCATATAACACAATACTTTGCCATATAACACAATCTTATTGCGTTATATAGCAATAACTATTGCATTATAACAATATTTTACAATTGCAATTTTAATGCAATGACATTTTCAAAAAATAACACAAATTATTTGCAAGAAAAGGAGAGATTCCACTTCCGGGTCGTTAGCAAAAGGCTTGGCTATCATCAACACCACGTTTGCTTTGTTAATTCATTTTTAGTGAATATATATAATAATAATACAAATATATATATAATGTGTGTATTGCAAAATAACACATTGCTATTTTGGGAGGAGAATGAAAGACTTCTACTTCCGGGTCATTGATTTATGTGTATTGCGGCGCTGGCAGGAGAATTGATGATGGTTTGGAGAGATTTATACTACCTAGAGATGTCCGAGGCAAGGACATACTTCACATTCAATGGGATAAGGTATGTACAAAATGTTAACAGTTGATGAACAAAATTGCTAATGATCCGGAAGTTAAATCTCTCCTTCCCTTGCAAATAATTTGCGTTATTTCGCAATATAAAAAAAAAGAAGTAATTGCATTAAAATGCAATCGTTTTGCATTATATCGCAAATTATTGCATTATAATGCAGTAGTTATTGCAATACAACGCAATAGCATTGAATTATATTGCAAAGTATTGCGTTGTATTGCAATAGTAAATATTTTCGTGATGTTCCCTGCCAGACTATGTTTTCAGGTCTTTGCAGTTTAGAAAAAATAACAGGACAATTGAAATTTTGTATTTATAGTAGTCGATACCGCGCCTTACTTGGAAAGCCTTTACTGGGAGAATTCCAGACGCAACGCAGTAGACACGTCCACGTCAAAATTGACCAGTACTAAATTTAATGAAAATGCAAACATTTGTGAAGACTGGGGTCAAGTTGTCTTTTACAATTTAAAAAATTTGAAGAATGTCACAAGTTACTTCATGTTAAAGATTAAATACTTCTTAATATGAAAAGAAAAATGTACTGAGCTGTCACCAATGTCTTACAAATGCAATTATGCCATCTAGTGGCAGAAAATGACCTCAACACAAATCAATTCCACTCGTTTTTTACAGTAAAGTACATTGTTTTAATTTTAACTCAATTTGATGAATTATTATGAAATTACTGTATCAATGACTAAAAGATGCAGCCATATTTCTATTATTATTATTTTTTTTATTTTTTATTTTTATAGTTTACTATAGTTTATAGTTACTATTTTTCCCACTTTTATGTTAACAAGAGTATGAAACTTAGAAAAAAATATTGTACATTTTATTGTACATTAAGAACAGATTTAAAATTTGCAATTCATCGTGAGTTAACTATTGAAGTCATGCGATTAATTACGATTTAAAAAATGAATCGCTTGACACCCCTAATTTATAGTATATTGAGATAACAGCTCTTTTTTTTTTACATGAAACTTTCAACCAGTGTCATTGGTATTGTCATCTTAAATGAGTTTGTGCACATTATGACAGCCATTGCAGCAGCTTACAACACCAGTGACACAAAATCCATCCATTCAACCATGTTCTGCCCCAGATGTCGTTATCTCGGTCATAGCCTTTCCCAGGTGACTTTGGGCGAGAGGCAGTGTAGGCTGGTTGCCAGCAAATGCAAAGAACGTTTAGGGCACACACACTCAAAATGAAATCACTTTTACTTCATTTAATACAGCCACATTTACATTATACTGTACAAAGATTTTCTGTTCTCACTCAGGAGGAAGTGACAACTTTTTTTTTGCACATTGCACAACAGTGGCAGTAAGATCTGTCTTTTACTAGAGCACTAAACCGAACTAAAAGGTTTTCTCGTGAATGACAGCAATTATGTGTGTAATTAGCTGAACTGTCTCATTTAGTGCTTTTAACACTGTTAATTGTATGCATCTGTTGGCCTTTGGTCTATTTAATGCTCTGGCTGCATGCAAGTAGCATTTAATCATCACATTCTGCAATTAGTCTTATTTATGTAACATTCTGTGTTCTCTTTTATCCCTTATGGTTGATGCAAGATGGCAATTGTAGAACCTAATCATTCATCAACAATTGCACGACTGCTGTACCAAAAAGTAGTTTGCACAATTATGTATTGTTTTATCCTTTACAGATTTTTACTAGAAGAAAAACAGAACCTAATACAGTGGTACCTCGGATTTTGAACATAATTCGTTCTCGCAAAGTGTTCAAAGTCCTAATTTTTCAACCTCTGAAACATTTTTTCCCATAGGAAATAATGTAAATGCAATTAATCCGTTCCCAAACTCCAAAAACAGAAAATTCCTATTTTAATTTCTATTGATATTTGTTTTACATTTATAGTACAGTACAGTATTTAAACAATAAAAAATACCTTACCCTACCTGTTGTGGTGTGATGGCATCAGTGGATCATACATGCTAGCTTTAGTTCAATGCTGAGTTTGTGCATTTTACATTGGGCATATTGTTAGACTACTAAGCGGTCCTTGCGTACTTTGTTTAACGTCAGGCACGTTGTTGAACAGCTAGGGGGGGGGGAGGGTCGTCCTCGTGCCAATATTTACAGAAGTAGTCACGGTAGTTACAACTGCGTGATAATCTCTTCCTAATTCCACTGTGGTTCGTAGCACTGTATGTTTTTCTTTGCTGTCACTGGCACTGTTGTTTTTCTTTGGGCCCATGGCGAAGAAAATTGTCGTGCAAAAATCAAAATGCACTCGCGAGTATGGAGCACCTCCGGGAGTATTCACGATCTGACTGGAAATGAGCAGTGCATCGTCTCAACTACCGCAACGTGAGCATTCGGCAAGGTATGTTCGGCTTAGCTTGCTTTGCTTGGGTGTTCGAACGTTCGAATTTGTTACTCAGATTTTTGGGTTGAGGTCCAAATTATACGAGTCCCGAGACGTTCAAACTCTGAGGTTCCACTGTAATATGAGACATAACAAAGAGGCATACATATGCACAAGTATAAATTCACTGTAAAAAACAAAAACAAAAACCCTGATGTAACAGAATTTTACATTTTTCCCCTGTATTTTAAAAATATCATTTAATTTACAAAAATAAACTATGATTTTACATGTCAAATATAAAATAACATGAAATCACTGTAACTGTAAAAACACAATATTTCTGTTCTTTAAAAATAAACTCCATTAGAAATACACAAATTGATTGTTAAAATACATTCACAAATGAATCGTAATTAAAAAATAAATAAAAGTGTGGATTTTGGGTTATTGAGGAGTGAGGAGTGAGAGAAATTAAAGAGTAGTGGAGAGAAAGGAGATTTTTGAACTGTTAAACTGTAAAAAAAAATTATAATAATAAAAAGCCGAAAAATTTAAGAAAACACAAAATGTTTGTATCTGTTGTGTTTTATAAATTAGTTTGAGAAGTATTTTTTGTTATTATTTATAAGACTACCTTTCAGTTTTGTAAATATTTATTATAGTGTGAAGTCTAAAATTAGTTTGAGAATTAGGCCATCCAGTTAAGATATATGCATTGTTGTTGGTTGATAAAATCCGGATGAAGGATTTTTATTTTTTTATTTTATTTTATTTTTTTAAGTTTTCCCCCTTGAGGGATTGCCACCTTATTGTGGTCAGGGGGTTTGTGTGCCTCAGTGACCTTCAGAGCTGTACCAGCAGGAGACTAGTCTTCAGGTGCGACACCTAAGTTGACCAGGCCTGACTAAGTCCAATTCTCTATATTGGGGCTGGACACATAGCTAACACCCCAATTCAATAAAATCAAGATCAAAAAACAGTGTTATTATAAGCACAGAGAGAGAAAAAAAAGATGACACAGAAGAATCATTGCCATATAACTCATCTAGATATGAATCCCTAAGATTATATTGCAGCCATAAAATAAAAATCTTCCACATAAAGCGTTACCATATCTTGTTCTCTGTAGATAATTTAAATGTATCAATTCAATGACATTGCGAGCTTTGTGGAAACATTTTACCTCGTTATCTATTTCTACTAGAGGAGAAAAATTCATGTGATTCGAGATGTTTGTCATATGCACGGTACAAATGTAATAGTGGTAGTTTTAATTTCAATTAAATTATAAGATACACTCCCTCCACTTATACAAAGAATATAAAAGATAAAATAGAGAGACATTTTAAATAATGAAAAATAAACACTGAAGAAACAAAAGGTGGGGCATAAATACAATTTTAAAAAACTGAGTATTTGAGTTTGGCAGTTGTAATAGTCAAGTTAGTGTAAAAAGGAAATTATGTGTATATTGTACAAAGAAGCAGGCATTGATTGTATTGCTTCTTGCAGAGGCAAAGCTTGAAATATTTTCTTTTCTTTGCAGAGTAGTTTTACTAACCAATGTACGGTGGCCTTGAACTGCAAAATGCAAAGAAAACAAAAAACAAAACTGACACGACTGCAAATCAAAAAACACAAAAACAAAACACCAGACAAATCAAAAATCACACAAACGAAAAGGTCATTACAAACACAAATCAGAAAACACAAACACAAAAACCGGAACAAAACAACAAAAAGCTTACCGCAAACACAAAACCAACAACCGCAACATCTCCCCTAACCGAAGTAATTAGTAGGTGGGGGAGTGTGAGGGCAGGAGGAACCGCGCGATTGGCACGCGCTTTCTCGCACATGCGAGCGAGTGGGCGAGAGAGCTCTTCCTTTATTAATGCGAGCTAAATATGTGCACCAAACGCTGGTGCGCACATCCTATCAAGCTACACTTCTCGTCCAATCAGTCGTGAGTATGGTTCCTCCTGTCCTCAGCCTCCCCCACCTACCTACCCCAACTATTTATATACAACCTTAACCTTATTGTTTTTTTGTTTCGGTTTTTGTGTTTCTCTTTTTTTTATTTGTGTTTGTAATGACGTTTTTGTTTTTTGTTTCGTTTTTTTGTGTTTGTATTTTTTTTTTATTTGTTTGCATTACATTTTTTATTTTTTTTAAACAGTTTTATATATTGGTTTTTGTTTGTTTGTATTTTTTGATTTGTGTTTGCAATTACTGTTTTGTTTTTTGTTTCATATTTTGTGTTTGTGTTTTTTTGATTTGTAATTGTGATCACGTTTTGGTGTTTTGTTTAATATTTTGTGTTTTTGTGGTTTTTGATTTGCAGTCGTGTCAGGTTTTTGCACTTCAGGGCCACCGTATCAATGACTTAATTTGAGGAGCAAATTTCGAACTGAGGAGCAATTTTTTCCCCAGGTTAATCTCTAAAAAAATACAACAAAAATAATGAAGAAACAATTGTTTTTCTTTTTTCTAAAACCAACAGTTTTTGTTTCTTAAATTCATATTGTGTATTAAAAGTGAAAACCCTTTAGGAAGACCATTGAAAAATAACACCTTGTCATTGCATAAGATCATGCAAGTGCTGTGAAAAAGTATCTGCCCTCTTCAATTTATTTTTTTCAACTTTACAATTTCCCCACTTTAAAATTTAGGTTCATCAAACAAATGTAAATATAAGAAAATCGAAATAAAAAAAAAACAGTTTTTAAATGGTGATTTTATTTTCGCGGGAAAAAAAACTATTCAGCTAAAAAAAAAAAATCAGCATCATTGTACAGATATTTTGGCACACTCTTCCTTTCATAATTGCTTTCATTCAGCAACACTTTTTTTTCATGCCATTAAATTGTCATCAGATTAAAGTCTGAATTGTAACAAGGGTTTGAAAAAGCCTCTTCTTTTTTTTTAAGCCATTCAGAAGTTGACTTGTCTTTGGTCGTTTGAGCCACGCTAGCATTACAGCAACAAAAATAACATCAACATGCAATGTATGGAGCCCATTAGTATGGTAGTAATGAACAATAACAGCTTTGCAAATGGTGCAAAATGAGTCAAGGGCAAAATGAAGTGACCCAGTAGTGCAGTAATTATGATACATTGACAATTGTACAGATGATGCAGAAAGTCTTTGATCACTTTAACCCTTTCCCGGCAGTTGTCACAGTGGACAGCTATTCAAAAGTTGCTTTCTCCCATATGAATGAATCTTTAAAAAAAAAAATATATATATTCAAATCCTGATGTGGGTTATCATAATTTGTGAATAAACGGGTTAAAGTGTCCAGTAGTCCAGAATTGAATTGAATTGTTATGCAAGTACGCAGAATGCTCAAGCCACAAAATGAAATAAGGTAATAATGTCAACATAGGTATGTGCAAAATTGGCACAAATATGAAAAACTATGGAATTATGTTCAGCAGACATTTTAATGCTCGCAAACCATTTTTGTTGTCGCCAAGAAATTTTGAACTCTTGGTGACAAAACTGTTAGTTTTTTTCCCAAACACATGTTCAAAATTTCTTTGCGACAAGAAAACGCTTTGCAAGCATGGAAACGGTTTCCTTCTGCGACCTTGAGCGACCCATATGAAAAAACCCATATGAAAAAACAACACGTTTGTACACCCTCACAAGCCTTTGCCGCTCAGTGAAAGCAGAGAGACAATAGGGAAGGTCAACACTAAGGGTATCATTGTCATCAGAGGACGATGCCTTATCATCAGACCCATTCTCCTCTATGTCACTTCCGTGGTCAGAAAGATATGACTGCACATTGCTAATAGACAACCTTAAAAGTCATGTTTAGTCAAGAGAGTGCTGAAACAGAGAACACATATAGCACCAAGAAAAATCAAGCTTATTGAAGAATATAAAATTGTATGTTATAGTGAACTCAATAACATTCACAAAAATTTGTAAAATGTGTGTAATATGTTGTATACAGCTTAAACAGGCTGTGGTAAAATTGAGTCCAAATAACACAGATGGTAAAGTATGTGTACAGTGTATTGAAAACTTTTCCCCCATTACATTAAAAAAAGTAATTAAAGGGACAGGGTTTATTATTTAATGCCATCTAGTGGTGAACTAATAGAATGTAACCATTTTGAAGAACACACACTAGAGTGTCTCAGAAAGACCATACTTCGTAAGCCTACCACCAGTTACTACCAATTATTATTTGGCATGAGTGAGCGAGCAGGAGCAGCTAGCTAGCGAGAACTCATTATAGCGGCTAACAAGAGGGCTAGCAAGAACGAGCTGGAGCAACTAACAGGAGCGGCTAGCAGGAGAAGCTAACAAAATAGTAAAGCAGAGGGAGACAAATGGCAGGAGTCTGAAACACAGTTATTGGCGACAACCACCTGCAGGCCCCAGCTGTGGAAGGTAAGTGGCGGTCAACCCATTGGGTCCCACACTAGCTGCAAGCACTACCGGAGGCTAACTACGTTTGTGAACTTGGGTATCCGTAGCGGAAAGATGGTGACGAAACATGTCAACCTCCTGTAAGGTGTGGCGTGACCTATGTAGGAGAATTAGCGATTACTTGACATACGATTACATTTAAAAAAATGTATGCTGATATGATAGAACATATTTTTTATGCATGTTATTGAAATTAATAGTGTTTTTTTTAAATTAATGAATTATTAGTTCATCACTAGATGGCGCTAAATAATAAACACTCTCCCTTTAACATGAGTCGCCCATCTATATATTTTGTCGATAGATAGATAGATAGATAGATAGATAGATAGATAGATAGATAGATAGATAGATAGATAGATAGATAGATAGATAGATAGATAGATAGATAGATAGATAGATAGTACTGCAATGTAAGGTACGCCCAGTAATTTGCCTGTAACATCCATGCTCTATGACTGCCTTCCAAGTGTCTATGCGGCCACCATCTGGACACAGAAACAACTCCCATATAAGAAAAGACCCAGTGTTGCATCTAGCAACACACTTCTGATTATATCATATACTGTATATGTGTCTGTTCTAACAATGTTTCCTGATTTTTGAAATAATTTCATCCATACTCACTGAGACAATATTGAGACATGATAACACACATTTTAGTAAGAGCTATGAAGGCCACGCTTGGTTAGCTTCTCACACCCACGCCTTTGAAAGAAAGGCCATATTGTGTGGTGGCCTGAGCTAGCAAGGATCGTGTGCCAAAAAACAGCAGTGGCATCATATAAACAAGAGAGCCAGACACAGCAGAGCGGGCAAAGCCCTGACGAATCATTCTCTTCACTGGTTTCCTCTGCCATAGCTTGTCCCTCTACTCAGGTTTTGTTTTTTAGTTTTTAAACATATACTGTATATCTATATTGATGTATTAGAGATGCAAAAGAAGAATGGGAAGCAATTCCAGGCCAGTTCCTTTATTTTGCTTTAGAAGAAAAACCATTTGATTCGACATTTAAAAAAAAAGAAGACAGCTGTGAAACAAGCCATGGAGCATTTAAAATAATTTACAAAGTTGACATATTCACAAATACTAAAAGGAAATACTGTAAAAAGAAAGTGAAAAACCCATTGTTAAACTTTCCCCCCGTATAATTCATACATTATAAAATTGCATATGCATCATTTTAAGATATACAGTATAGACACCTGGATGAGTGATTTACATGTTCACAAAAAAAACCCCACATCCATAGCTTAGGTTTTAGCTTAAGCAAATGCAAATTATTGCATTTCGAGTCTAAAAATGACTGACAGATATTGTCTCACTTTGTATTATTATATATAATATATATACTGTATATCCATTGTAAAATTCTTAGTCATAGATGATTGCAATGCCAACCACCCATTCAAGCATTTTTTTAAACATTTGTGTAAAAACTATAAACAACAACAAATTATACATAAATAAAAATTATGTAAAATGTACATGAAATTTAAAATTTTTTTTAGTTTTAAACCTTCGATACATAAAGTTATGGTTACAAATTAAAATCTGTTACAATCACAGATGAAAGTCCACGTAACAGCGAAGCCGTGAAAGGTGAACCACAATTATAGCAAGGGAACACTGCACAAATATATTTGCGATTGATTTGTTTGTTGAATATTGGCACTTATTATTCAAAATGACATCATACATGAAAGTTTTCCACCCCAGTATCAGCATCCAAATTTTAAAATTTTGAACACCATTGCCACAGATAATGGCCTGATACAGAGCTCAAATGTTTAAAAGCATTTCCAGGGATATGTATCATGTGCATACCTGCCGAGAGCAAATTCATGTTGGCAAGGAGGTTGCCCATCTTCTCTTTCTTGGTCATTTGTTGATCTTCACAGACAAATATGGGTTCCAGTTTTGAGGTAATTTTACAGTCAAGATCATGTAACACAGAATTCTGAAGAAATCTGCTGCATTAGACAAAGACAAAAATATATATTTTTTAAAAAACGTGTAAGGAATAATTTTGTAAAAAGTATTACTTTACTTCGTCAAACATATTCCGTAAAATATAAACTCATCATGCTTGAATTTTTAGGTAAAGATTGGATTTTTTTGTGGCACTCTTGCGCTGCAGTTAAATCTGATTTTGTTATCAACAGACAAGAAGATAATACATTAGTGCAATCTACAGTACAGTTAAATTGAGGACAATTATGCTTGTTGTAATGAGAAGTTGGATTGATATGAAAAGGCAACTTGTTGTTCTATTTCATCCAATACATCTTGCTGTACCTGGCAAAGTCACTTTAGTCTGTTGTGGCACTTGTACTGAATTCAATGGCCTTCGTTTGTTTATTTTTTATTTTCTTACTTTTATAACCAATAAAAAAAAAAACCTTCAAAAGAAGTAATCCATTCAGGCAAATTCCACGCTTTCATTTTCTTCTTCATAAAGTTAGCCATCTTTTGGAAAGGAATACAAACATATTTAGGACAAACTTTCTCACTAGTTTTGACACAAAGCAAACTAGCAAGCTTTACACTTCTTCACAATTAATAAACGTTGCCATAAACGACCTTGCAATTCGATGTCCAGTGCCCACCAATAATTCCCCGACTTTAGCTTTATCACGCATCTTTTGAGAGCTGTAGTCGATCTGTACTCCACGGTAACCGCCAGAGTCACTCACTTAGACCGACTCCCCCCGAAACCCACCCCACCCCACTGCTAGAGACGCCGAACAAGCGCGTTCACGATATAGTTCAAGTGGCAGAAATACACAACCTTTAGTTCATGTTCACCCAAAATAAGAGAACTTTCAAATTTGACCCAGCAGTTTTAAGGGTGTAGCTAAGGAGAGAAAATTAAGTTTTAAATGAAATATTGTTCCTTGAATTTCTTTCTTTCTTTCATGTTGAGCAAACAATTTTTTTTACAAAGTGGTAAGACTCGCGGCACACCGTGATGGTGTGTTCAATTGAAAGTTACATTTAAAGCTCTGATCACTGAAGCCCGAGTTACATGATCCCAGCCTTATGAAATGGAAAAGTATGGAACAAAAATGTTTGCATGATTAGCAGATAGCATATGTCTGGCTTGTCAAATTTGTTGGAGATCCGATTTGAAGAAGAGGGTTGATTAAAATCCTGACTCAGAGGTTCTGACATTTTTTTGTATAACTTCAATGCATCAGTAGTTACATACCGTCCCAATGGAAGACAAACGTTTGTGCTTTCACGTCATTTCACCAACCACGACCTTCCACGCAGTGTCCGCATTGCCCACATTTTTCGCACCGCGCACTTAAAGAGCGACGCGGACGGTCCGCACGAAAAAACATGGAGGATGAGCAAACGCTGTCGTAACCAACAGTGTTTTCTACGTCCCGATTCTTTGTTTTCATTTCTTTTGTAAAATTTATGTAGACTATTCACCTCAAACTGTTGATGTCGACAGCTTATTGAAAATATATAAATAAATCATAAAATCGTTTTCTGCTTCTATTGTGGTGAAGTGTTGTCCATATGCCATAGACGCTCTTCATTTCCTCCTATAGGCTGGGATAATATCGACCACGACAGGGGCAAGCTGCGCTGAGTATGAAGGCTGCAAAACGTGTGCTCCCTGGATTCCGTAGATTTCTTATTTCCGCGCGGAGCGTTCATGCGTCAAGCAAACTCTTCCAAAGTGGACGGGAAACGAGCGGGACGTATGATTGAACGCGAAATTTGAAGAATAAAAAACTTGCCATTTATTTCATGCAATTTTAAGGAAAATACTATACTATTGAGATATGTGCATTTCTTTAAAATGATCTGTCATTGTTTTTTGGGGAAAGTTTTATGTATGAAAAAGTACTAGTGGTATCAGTGACTACTCAAGAGTTGAGTACTCTTACTGGTATTGGTGTGAAAAAAGTGGTATCAATCACCCTTACAATAGGTCAAAATATGGCTTCAAATGGCACGAAAGAAGGGACAATATTCAATGATTGTCAGACCCAGAGAAGTCGATCGATGAAAACGTGCTGTTAGGGATGAGCGAGTACAGCACTATCTGTATCTGTTCGACCATCTAAATGATCTGTATTCGGAGTGGGCGTGGAATAAACCGGAAATGGGCATGGCTTAACCGGAGTGTGTTCAGTTGTGCATGTTGTGCTTTTGCCAGCTAAATAAAAAACTAACCTAGGCAGTGTGAGAGAATGACACAACACAAATCAAGCACTGCATTGTCAAGAACTCTGCACAGCGTTCCAAAACAAGTTCAGCCATCTCCAACAAGTCCTCCAACTTTGACTCAAAACTAAATATGAATTCGCTGCTGCGCTGACAGATCCTTTCTCCCTCTCTCTAACCCTCTCTGTGGGGTCGGCTTTTCTTCAGCACGGACATTAGGGAAGTCTATCCGTGTTATATTCGCATTTGAGAAAAATCTATTATTCGTACCGGATACTTGTGTACGAATATTTGACTTACCCCTACATGCTATTGAGATTGGGTAGCATAACAACATTGTTGGCCTATATTTGCATATATTTAAGGAATTATTTACTCTGTAGTCTCAATATAGTATGGATAAAATACAACATTGTTGGTCTGCATCTGTGGCAGTCACTTGACTGTTACAGCTTACAATATATCTTCAATATAATGTCATCAAGAATTGCCTGAACCACATTTAAAACAACAACAACAACAGTAAAAAAAAAAAAAAAACAAGGTCAGCTGAAGTCACTGACTTGTCATTAAAGGTAAAGAATGAATTGTAACTGAAAAGCAATTATTTAAATGTGTCCAAAACTGAACAGGAGTGCAAGATTTGAAAATGAATGACTGTGTTGGAAATCTGAATTTGGTCATTTGTAACTGAATTGTGAACACTTTTGAGTGAAAAATAAGTGAACTAAATTTTAATTTATGTATTTTGTTTTTACTGAGACATCTTTTGAACAACTGAATACAGATTGTCATTATGCCATCGGACACAACGACAGGTAAAGCCCAGAGACGAGAGCCGTTATGGGCAGTTGGGCTTTGAAGCCAGAGAGCAAGGGTTCAAGCCCCACTTCAGACAAATGTAAAAATGGTGTTCTTGAGCAAGGCACAGTCCTCACCATCCCAGCACAAATGTTGCAGTACTTTGTGCATTTCTTTCACTCTAAATCTCTCCTTGCATGCCTGCAGGTGGTTCCATTTGTGGCGCGCAACACAAAGGACACATCAAAGTGTGAGCTCAATTTCCCCTTTAGGGACTATGTAAAGCGACAACAATTAATTATTATAAAAAATGTTTTTAAGAAAGCCAAGCCAACTAAAACAGCTCACAATAAAACATACCTTAAAGAGCACTCACAAGTCCAACATTTAACCTTTAAGTTATTGCCATTTGTGGGGGAGGGGTTTGGGGGGGGGGGGGGGTATGAGTTCAGCATACAAAAAAAATTGGTAACACTTTATAATAACTATCTGTTATAACTAGTGAATAGATCATTAGTAAACTGTTAATTAATTAATTATTAATGACGTGTTTGTAAACCGTTTTGTTAAGGATTTATAATGCTGCTTTAAGATAGTTAGTATATCATTAATAAACTGTTAGTTAATGAGTTATAGTTAATGACTTATAACTATACCTCCTAAATGAGTAATAGATCATAAAAAATCAATTAGTAAATTACTAGTGACTTGTTAAGTATCAGTTAATAGTTTATATATGTTGTTGGAACATTATTCCTAAGTCGTAACTATTCCACATTAACTGTTAGTAAATAACTCATTAAATAACAGTTTACTAATGATCTATTAACTAGTTATAATGGATAGTTAATTATAAAGTGTTACCAAAACTTCAGCTTTTTCATACAAGGCATCAATATGCTGATTGTTTTAAAAAACAGAACAAAAAAACCCGTTAGAAGACATTATAAGTAGACTGCTACACATTTGACCTCAATTTAATATTTTATATACTGAAAGGCAAAATTTGACTGATAATATTTATTATCATCATTAATTGATGTTACTATAACCGGCTCGCCCCCAAAAAGTTGTAAGATAAATATATTTTTGTCAGCTTTTGTAAGCCAGAGGGACCGTCTATTAGGGATATACAGTATCATCAATATCATCTAATTGCCATGGTGCTGTATTCACTCCAAAAATCAAAAATTTAAATCATATTTAATTGTCAACTATATCCACACAAGTGTCATGCTGGTTCAACACAAACATACTGAGTTGACCTCAAATTAATATTTATTCCATCAACTCGCTGCGTTAAATCAAATAGAATTTTGTGAGCTATTAATTATCCGTTAATGGCTCGTTTCAGGCCAAAGCTATTCTTCAAAGTGTCTCATCATCATCCGAGGGACAAATATCAAACTATTGATAAGTGAGAAAGGTCCAACAGAATGCGCGTCTGCAATGTCACATAGAGCCGTATGATGAATTGTGGCACATTTAGTTGAAGATGTCAGCCCCAATAGTGCAATTGCCCCAGAGCAAGCACATTTGAGCTTCAGAATGCTCCCCAGACGACATTTCAAAGAGGAGGTTGGGGAGTACGATGAGGGGGTGGGGGTTGCTGCAGTAAGGGGGAGCGAGAACATGCTTCGGGGGGAAAAAAAACATGCTGCTGATCTGGGAAACGATTAAATCTAGATTCGTACTGACAAGTTTTCTCTTCTCCCAGAGGGAGATGGCGCTGGGAGCCGGAGTATAGACTGAAAAATGAGAGAGCGTGTGAGAGACAGGGGAGGGAAGAAAGAGATTATGGGCGAGGAAAGGCTGGTTATCATAATTAAATGGAAGTGCATTTTATCCTCATCCTATTGATTTGTGCCAAGGGCAGTGTGTGTATTACTAAAGAAAAATGTGTTTGGAGCCGCTATTTTTGCTCATAGCAGATGTGAATATTGTAGTCAACATTTTATTTAGTAGGGTGGGTTAAAAAAAAAAAAAAAATAATAAAATAAAATAAAGTAATCGAATACATTTTCCTTTTCAAGCCCGATATTGATTCATAAAACCATTAATCTATTATTTTATATATCTCTTTTTCCCATAAATTCTTAAGAAAGTAGTATTTTAAAGGCAATTTTTTTTAATCTTACAGTTTTCTTGAAATTTACTGTTCACATGAATTCAAAAGTATTTTCTTACATTTATGAAAGACCTGACTTATTGAATTTGAAGACAATTCAAAATCTTTTGAATTTATATTTACAATAATTTAATTAGATTATGAAAATATTTTTATCTCATCCTTGCTGTTGTCAATGTTTGAGTAACACTTAAGTAATTATAACACGTGTTACTTTCATTAATAAACTAAATCATTTGACTAGTTACTGCCTCCGCAAAATTTACTTTGGAATTTAATATTTGTGGAAAGATATCAAAGTCTAATTGAACTGAACTCTTGTGAATCGAAATGGGATGGCTTGAGGAAATTAGAATTGATAGCCAGCCCTATAATATTTCGTTCGTCATCATGTATCAGGACTAGGAATAATGTACACCTGCCACATCATACTCTGATAATGCAAACACAATGAGACGGCTTACAAAAAAGGCAAAGACGGAAATGTATATATATATATATATATATATATAGACTGTCCTGCTTCCTTGGGCTCCTCCTACTATTCATTTTGATTTCAGGAAGTTATTGTTAACAGTTTTGACAAACGTTTTTTGCTGTGGGCAACGTGGCTTAAGTATATCTTTGCAATTTTGGTGACCTGCTTTCTGGCTGGGGTTTTTCCCATTAATGGGAATGACATTTCATTTATACCCCATCATTCATCATTCCTACCTCCTGCCTTCATCCCCCCCAATCCCGCCTAGCCCTCTCTCTAGTTCTCTTTATATCTACATTCACTGAATTTCTGAAATTGCCTTATCATTTGACGAATGATACTATTATAATATTGTCCGTCAACCTAGTATTGCATATTGTGGACACTAACACTTGTTTTGGATTGTTATTATGCGAATGCATTAAATAGCACTTTTACATTTTTATAACTGTAAATCCCTGAAGGTCACATAGGAGTTCTGTGTACGTGACAAATGAGCACACATCTTTCAAGCTACAAAACCTGCCAACCCTCCCAACATACACCCCGCCCACCCTGCAATATGTGCAATTTTAACAGGTTTCAGCAGGCAACAACTCCCATTTGTCCCTCTACTATGTTCCACAAATGCCTATTACAATATAGGGAATGT
The DNA here is from genome assembly GCF_054856555.1 of Leptonotus elevatus. NCBI lineage: Eukaryota > Metazoa > Chordata > Actinopteri > Syngnathiformes > Syngnathidae > Leptonotus > Leptonotus elevatus. Next base: position 19,711,135 of record NC_141252.1, read on the forward strand.
TGAAGCATTCCCACATATGTTATTGTGATTTTTATTCTCCACACTTTTTTTTGCCGTGTAACAAGTCCCACATAATACTTCCGATTTACACAGTTCCAATTTCAACTTGCTTAAAAAATTCACGCCTCTAGGGGTATATATCGTCTGATTCCACATTACTTACAGTATTTGCACAATTTAATGTTAAATATCAAATGAAATGTTATGACTTAGTTGAGTTTAAAATAGCACAAATAATGTATAAAAAAACCTATTTCTGCCACAGTACTCAGAAGCTATTTGAAATTAGAAAGATTCCTTATGACATAAGGGGTACAAGTGTCTGCAAAAAAAATCAAAACAAGAACAAATATTAAGCAAAGGCGTGTTTCTGTAATTTGTGGAATAGTTTTGGTACTACCTGAAAAGATGCAAGTCACTTGTTGAGTTTAAAAATTTTTTTAAAAGCAAAGTTCAAGAAAATTATTTAAATCAGACTTGAGCTGGCAAAACAGCAGAAATTGTGTCATTTCTTTCGATGTATCAGTATGTGTGTAATAAAAATTGTATAAGTGAGTATGAGGATGAATTATTATGGTGTATGCCTATGAATTACATGTACTTATGCTACTGGCAAATGTACGTACATGTCAAAATGCAGTTTGTTACACAAACAGGTTTAAACATTTTCTTCCATTGAAATATATTAACCTTTTATTGTATCTATTGAAGCAAGTTAAAACATAAGGGGTAGGACTAGACAAGTTTTAAACTTCTTCTTACTCTCTTTTAAACATGTCAACTGCAAAATTACTGATGATTTTTTTCTTTCTTCCTATTCTTGTTTTACTTTTTTTCACTTCAACTTATATTTTATACTTGTAATGTGTTTATGTTGATATGTTTGATAAAACCAATCAAACCAAACCAAACCAAACCCGTACAAAAAAGAAGGAACTAGAACAAATATGACCATAAGTAAAACGTCACTGTCATAAAAGCATTAGAACTGTACAGCAAACATTTTACAGTGATTTCTCATGAAAAACACACATCCTCTGTACTCATATACAGTATCATACAGTCCCTTGAGTTGCTGGCATCACGCTCAAAAATGTAAAAAAAGAATCGTCACAGTAATATTGGGATTTCTTGTGTTCAGTACATGTAGATTTGTGTGTGGGTGCGCGCTCGTGTGCGTGTGCGTGCGCGCGCGTGTGTGTAGAGGTTTTCTCATACTTTGTTTGAAGTCTTTCACATATGCTCTGTGGGAGAAAAACATTGCAAAAATGGTTGTGTGGAGAAAGACTTACTTAGCAAAATATCCAAGCATCTTGTCATTTGAGAAAATAACGTATTAAAAAAAAAGACATCTGGTAAAACATTTTAGATTGTATCAATGGTAATTTACGGACAAAAAATTCCACAAATCCACTCGTGGCGCCGTCGTGATATTTCGTGAGCAACGGAAATTATATTATTGTGGAGAGGATTTATATCAAAGAACATGTGACTTGACATACTACTTGAAAGTACGTGAACCTACAAGGAAGTAAACCTGAATGCATGTGTAGAACATATTCAGTTGTAAGTTCCACAGTTGTCAATGTGCTCTGAGAAATTAGGGGAAGTTCTATATTTTGTTAAACTGTTTTGTGTGGTATGTGTAAATAATTGTTTAGTTCGGAATTCCATATTTCTGCAGCATGACTGTTATGTCCAAAATGATACTTTTATTGTATCAGTATCAGATGAAGACACGTCACTTTTCTGCCGACCTGGTGTATTTACTGTTTGTTTATCCCCAATACTGAATACTACAACGGCGTATTAGGGTCACGTATAAATATTTTTTTTAGAGAGTGGGGGCGATATTCCGAGAGAAAAAACATGCACATTTGCAACTTTATAATGTGGCAGATTTGCGAGAATAAAACTCAGAAACTTACGAGAAATACACGTAGCGTACTACTCGGATGTTTGTACCAATACTTTTCGGTCTGGTTTTCAAATAAGGAGAAAGTAATTGCTTTAGCAGCGATTAGCCATATCATATTAACCATTTGCACTTTGAAGCGTTGAGTACGGCCAGCGACAAAGACCCCTCGCTTTGCGAAGGTCCACACCCTGAGGATCAAGCATTTAACTTAATTTGTTAAAATGTATATTTACTTGTACATTTATGTTTACTGAATTATTATTTGCTCATTCATACATTTTGGTATTTTTTTTGTACAAGTTGATGTGTCAAATCTGCTGCTCCCCGTCATTCACTTGCATTTACCTAAAGTGTGCTAGCTTCTGATTCTTTAGTGTTAGTCAGCTGATAGGCGATCAGGAAGTGTTGTCACTCTAGCTGCCGTGTATGACGAGCAAAGTTTAAATTAAGAATTAATCCGTCTCCATCCTGCCTTTTCATTTTATAAACAGTGTCCCATTAACCACCAACGAATACTCACATTAGACTATAGCTACGCTACGTGTATTTGTCATAAGACTCGTACGTTTCTGAGTTTTTTTTCTCGCAAATCTGCCACTTTATAAGGTTTTTTTTTCCGGAATATTACCGCCCCCCTCTGAAAAAACTAATATTTATACGCAGTCTTAATACGCCATCGTAGAATACGGTCAAATTCATGCATTTTTTCGAAGAGGGTGTAGTTAGCAGAGATGACCAAGCAGCCGTATTATTTTTGATATTGCACCACAATAAGATTCACACACCTTTTATTTTATTCATTCAGCAGTCAGAATTTCCCTTCCACATCTCTCTCTACTTTCAGCATTGTTCCACTTGGCTGAGTTGCAATGATCGTCTGATCGTTTTTACTGCAGCAATCACGACTCTCTGAAAGGAGAAAGGTTTCACCGTGCCGCCTCGTCCTTTGATTTTGTCTGAAGAATTATCACTTATGCTGAATTTGTGAACTAAAGATAGATACAATTTAATTATGTTGAAGGTGACCTGTGATATTTTCCCATTCTGCCTCTAAATTACAATGTTGGTGGTATCAGATGGAGAAAGGCTAAGCCGATATACATGCTGCATTGCTACAAGCATGACGATGACTGAACATATCTATTAGGTGAATGTCTATCATTGATTGATCTGCCTTGCAGACTAACTTGTTTCATGCAATTTTCTATCTACATAATCCAGTCTACTAAATGTGCCCCTTCGGGCTATACTCAGTATATTCTCTGAGAAGTCGACTAGGCAAAAATCCTCATCCTTGCAATTGTTATTCTAAATGAGAATTGCTTTTTTGGGAAATACCTCCAGGCATTTTACCATCTAGTCTTTGATAAGGGATGTCTATCGCTCCTTATGCAAAATGCTTATTAAAGGGTTGGTGTCCCAGAGGTAAGCATAGATTTTGGAAATGGTCTGCCCATTGTGGTTCTGGATGGCCTACACTAAGACTATGCAGGGACTATCTTTACAAGCTGTCAATATTCAGTTTAAGGTCAAAATTTCAAACATTTTTCATAACCCGTTTAAATGCGTAAACGGACAATTACTCCCCCCCATCTAAACACCCCCCCCCCCACACACACACACACACCCACACCCACACACCCCCCCCCACACACACACACCCACACACACACACAAATGTTATTGCGCCAATAGAATACATCATATTCATGTCACTCACCACATTGATAAAGCAGTCAGTTTCCTCATAAAAAAAAAAGTGGTTCAAAAGTGTGGTTGTGTGCTGCGTCAGAGATTCACCATTTTTGTGTATGTCTGCTTGTGTATTTTGGTGGGTTGAACATAGAACATGCACAGAACACAAATCAAAATTTCCTTCAAAGAAGGTAACCTGATCACGTTTATATGACCACATATTTGGGTTGGATAAGGGGTAACCCAGGGGTCTTATTCAGGTTACTAAAAACCTGAATATGACCATATTTGCGTTTTTGTGCATTTATATGAACTTTCAAAACTCAAAAATTGACAATATTTGTATTTTGAAAGGGTCAATGACTACATGTAAATGTAGTCAGTATGTCTGAAAGAAAAGTACCCTTAAATAATTTCAGCTCAATGTAAAAGCTAATTTCTATCTGTAAATGTGTCAAATTTTGTAGGAGGGTGGGCCCAAACGCAGGGAAGAGCGGCAGGTATACTCAAAAAAAGTAATTTAATTAAAACAAAAACAAAAAGGTACAAACCCAATTCCCAAAAAGTTGGGACATTATACAAATTGTGAATAAAAACTGAATGCAATTATGTGGAAGTGCCAAATTTCAATATTTTATTCAGAATAGAACATAAACCAGGTACTAGTTGTCCAACAACACTAAATCAACAAAGCCCAAATCAAGGTTCAAAGTCAGTTCAGTGGGGTTTCCATGCACCCATTTATATTAGAATTTTCAAGAAATGCGAAAATAAAACTGAATGGAAACGCTAGAAATGTGAAAAAGGGCCCAACATTCACCCAAAAAGTTTTTACGCTTAGAGGCGGTGGATTTTGAAGCGTATTGGAAAAAAGGAAAATGCGAATTTTGGCTATGGAAACAGGTTTTGCGAATAAACGCTGGCAAGACCAGATACACGTCACACTTTTTGACCGGACTTTTAGACACCGTCTTCGCCATACAACTCCCCTCCAATTTTAATCCACCACAACTGGAGTGGGGGGAGTGGGGGCCCCTGCGAAGCCTGGGGGGGGGGGGGGGGGTTGTGCTTGCTCTGTCCTGGCCGGGGTCGACGGCTCGCCTCTTTGGCGGGGGTTTTCATGTATGCCAGATCCACCACACCAGCATCTATCGAAATTCAAACACAATCTGCTTCTTCCTCTGGTCGTTGAATCGGTGGAGGCTGATGTCTGTGGATCTCACTCTGCTTCATCTATCCTTCCTTCCTTTCCTCAGTCTCTCCTTTGGTCTCTTGAGGTCTCTTAGAATTTAGATGTTTCTGGGGTTGGTGAAAGATTCTGGTTGGTAACCTGGTGGGTAGTAGGTGATGTCTGGTCGGTGCTGGATTGCACTTTTCTTTCTTTTCTTTGATCCGTCCTCGGGTCTCCTGACAACTTCACGACTCTAGCTGGATTCTGAAGTATTCGGTTTAGGTGAACGGTATGGGATTTTTAATAGGTTTTAGGTGAATTAATGAGTACAAACTCACGCGCACGCACACATGCACACACACACACATGCACATGCACATTCTCACGCATATGCAAAAAAAATGAAAAAGAGAAGAAAAAAAGAGAGAGAGAGAGACATTGCTTCTCATACCTTTAGAAAATATGGCAGAATAATGTTGACCAGGAACTCTCTTGACTGTCGTTAACAGGTCTGAATCTTTTTTACATTTCAGTGTGGAGTTAGGTACTCTGGGTACTGTTTTTACTCTCACATCCTAAAAGTACAAAAAACACTTCAGCCATAATCAATAATTAACATTAAAATGTTGATTAAAGCAGCTTTAACTTGCGGGAAAGAGAAATGTACACATCCCTCGAGAGAGTGTAGCTTATATACATTGATTAGAAGGACAAATTTGCAGGCTCAGTGTTTTAGTGTCAACAGTAAGTTCACTCTGACACTTTTACATTATTGGCTAGTCTGTTTATTGTAAGCGGTGCTGCCAAAACAATCCCCAGGCGCATCAGTGCCTTTATTTTTCCAGGCCTCCATTGCTGAGGTTACAGTTGACCAATTTTACCATTTGAAAAGCTTCGAAAGCAGCTTGGATTTTTGTACTCTTCTAATCCCAATTCCAACAATCATCAATGCATCCAAGCAAGTTAATATGGCTGAGACCAATTGAAGTGAACCAGTGTGAAAAAATTTACAGTTGGTGACTCAGCGCACGGCAATCGATTGAGCACCGTACATCTACAGCCACACTGCAACGGAAAAACGGCAACCCTGTATCAGGTTTTGAGGCTCCCCATAGACAAACTTCAATTCCAATACAGTTGGGACGTTATGGAAAAACTGAATTAGATTTACAAATCTTTTTTTTCCCAACCTATATTCAATTGAATACGCTACAAAGACAAGATATTTATTTAATGTTCAAACTGATGAAAGTTCTCTTTTTATTCTTTTGAATATTTACTTATTTTGAATTTGATGCCTGCAACATGTTTAAAAAAATCTATCTATCCATCCATCCATCCATCTGTCCATCCATCCATTATTGTGAATTCTAATGCTGGATGTTTATACTGTAATAGCTACCAACTACCTAATTGTAGCAATTAAGCACAAACAATGAACTTTAAGTATATGTTCAAAAACTGATTTAGAATCAGTATATGTTATTGTTTGAACATTTTGCACAGGAATTATTTTTGAACAAATGAAATCTTTGAATAAACGTTTTAAAATCGATTAAAATCATAATTGTCCCGAATGACTGGGAAAAAATTTGAGATTTTTTATTTTGCCCAACCCTAATATAGATATAGATATATATGTTGAAGCTTTGCGGGTGAAATTATTTCCCATTCCTTCTTGATGTAAAGCTTCAGTTTCTGAACAGTCTGAGGGTCTTAGTTGTCATATTTTGCACTGCACATTTTCAAATGGAGACAGGTCTGGACTGCTTACATGTCAGACTAATAGTCACACTCTTTTACTACAAAGACACGCTATTGTAACATGTGAAGAATCTGACTTGGCAAGACGCTAACTTTTGAACTTTGCACTAGTAACGTGGTACTCTGGAGGACAAGACACCCATGATTTCCAAAACAATTTGAAATGTAGATAAGTCATTTTTGCCGGCAAAAAATAAATAAAAATAAAAATTTGGTATTGGTTTTGGTAATTTGTGCAACACTAAAAATGACAGCGCATTCGAGTTGAGCAGTGTAGTAATAGTCTAGGTAGCCCAAAAAATGAACATATTTATATAAGTTGCAAAGATGCAGGCATTTAACTATCAAGTATTGCAGGTGGCAAAATTACTGAACAGTTTAAATGTTCAAGTGAGCAGGAAGGATTACAAAAGAAAAACTAGCACTGTGCGGTTGACAGATTGCGATGTCACTTTTGAAACATCCTTACAATATCATATTCTGTAGTAATAACTATATTATATCATATTCATATATCATATATTATATTATATCATATTCTGCAGTATAACTATAGTTCACTATAGCCCACTGTATATTAAAATGTCATGGAAAACCTAAGGCATTTCAGTCATTCAATTCAAAAAGAGCATGTGTATTATATAGATTCACTGCACAGATTTGACTTTCAGCATAAAAGTCAACCAGTCAATTTTAATATATACATGTTGGCGTGTTTGTGCATTGATATGCAATCAATGCTTTGTTAGAGCTCCTTTTTCACGAGTTACTCCATTAATGTGATGTGAGGCATTAAGGCAATCAGCTTGTGACTCACCCTACGATATTATGGAAGCCCAAGATCTTTTAACAGTAACCTTCGGCTTGTCTGATGCGTCTCATCTTTCTCTTGGAAATAACCCATAGATTCTTGATGGCGTTTATGTCTGGTGAATTTGCTGATCTATCAATCCCAGTAACATCATGGTTATTTAACTGGGTTTTGGTAGTTTTGGCAGTGGGGCAAGTGCCAGGTCCTGCTGGTGCATGAAATCAGCTTTTCCATAAAGCTTGTCTGCTGGTGCATGAAATCAGCTTTTCCATAAAGCTTGTCTGCAGAAGAAAGCAGTGTCCTAAAATATACTGCTAAACAGCTGTGTTGACTTAAGACTTTTGAAAACATATTCAACACTTGCAGATAATATGGTATTCCAACCATCACTCACTGTGAAAACTTTACACCTGACTTCAACCAACTTGGACTGTGAGCCTCTGCAGTCTTCCTCCAGAATGTGCGTCCTTGACTGCCAAATATAAGAGAGCAGAACTGTTGGTTTATTAAACTATTAAACTTTTGTTGGCCTGTGACTTGAAGTCAAAGGCCTATTTTTGTGGCTTAACCTCTCTACGAAGATAAGAATCTTGGCAACAGTCAGCTTCTTGAGTCATATCCTTTTGTAATTTGCCTTCCTTGTGAAGGGGGTCAATGACTGTCTTTTGGAAAACCATCAAATCAGTCTTCCTGATGCTTGTGGAGGCTACGGAACCAGACTTAGACCCTGTTCACGTGGAAGCAAAGCGTGTGTCCAAAAGAAGATGCTGGGGATGTTTAACGGCTGTAATGTATATGCCAAATCTGGAATGGCGCTGTAGTGCAGCCACAGGGAGTTAACGGAAAGCGTAGAAGAAGAATCAGCGAAAAAGACGGACCACTGACCTGGATAGCCGTTAGGCCAAGAGTTTTGAAGCCGAGAAGCCGCCATATTACTCCTCCCAAGAAACGTTTCTAGGCATACGATCGTAAATATTTACAGTATCGAAATATACAGACATATATACATATACTAGCTGCAAATGTCTAATCTGTATGTATACGTATCGTTTATACAGTAGTCTGCTCGCGAGATGGGAGGAGTAATATGGCTGCCCTGTCGCGTCAACGGCTTGCAAGGGCATGTATGGGCTATCCAGTAGTATATACAGATCAGTGAGAGCAACACAGGAGAAGTGACAATGGCGGGTGATTCCAGTACAACAACATCACGCAAATATTTAGCTTGTTAAGCTTAAACTACGACGCGGCTATCCGCCATTGTTGACAGACTGGCCGTTGGAGCATACATCGTCAAACTGGAGGAGTATCCTGCATCTGGTGTCCACATTGGAACGTACGGGGCGCGTTTTGAAATCTTTCCACTCTGAAGCCCGGTTCCAAAAGTAATCAGTTTCAAGCTCCAAAATGGCGCCGCCATGTGGATGAACTCCCCAAACTGTAAGAAACTTGTACGGAAACATTGAAATGGGGTTTCGTGTGAACGGGGTCTTAGAGAACATTTAAAGCCTTGCAGGTGTTTCAAGTAATTATGTAATTAGAGTGTGATACCAGTTTTACTGTCCATCCATCAATCCATCCATCTTCTACCGTTTATCCGAGGTCGGGTCACGGGGGCAGCAGCTTTAGTAGGGAAGCCCAGACTTCCCTTTCCCCAGCCACTTCAACCAGCTCCTCCGGCGGGATCCCCAGGCGTTCCCAGGCCAGCCGAGAGACATCGTGTCCTGGGTCGTCCCCGGGGCCTCCTGCCAGTGGGACATGCCTGGAACACCTCTCCAGGAAAGCATCCAGGAGGCACCGAACCAGATGCCCAAGCCACCTCAACTGGTTCCTCTCAAGATGGAGGAGCAGTTGCTCTACTCAGAGTCCCTCCCGGATGGCCGAGCTTCTCGCCCTATCGACCCACAGCTCGTGACCATAGGTGAGGGTAGGAAAGTAGATCGACCGGTAAATCGAGAGCTTTGCCTCTCGACTCAGCGCCTTTTTCACCACAACGGACCGAGTCCGCATCACTGCAGACGCTGCACCGATCCGCCTGTCGATCTCCCGCTTCATCCTGCCCTCACTCGTGAACAAGATCCCAAGATACTTGAATTCCTACTCCTCCACTTCTGGCAGGATCTCATCTCCGACCTGGAGAACACACACCACCCTTTTCCTTCATCCCAACCGCTTCACACTCGGCTGCGAAACGCTCCACTGAGAGTTGGAGATCACAGCCTGATGAAGCCAACAGCACCACATAATCTGTAAAAAACAGAGATGCATTGCTGAGGCCACCAAACTGGACCCCCTCAACGCCTCGGGTGCGCCTAGAAATTCTGTCCATAAAAGTTATGAACAGAATCGGTGATAAAGGGCAGCACTGACGCAGTCCAAGCCTCACTGCAAACAAATCCGACTTACTGCCGGCAATGCGGACCAAACTCTGACACCGGGTGACCCTGCCAAGGGCATAAAGCCCCAGACAACATACCTCCTAGGATCATTGGGACACACACTTCACCACGATAAGGTAATTAATCTATGGAGTATATGAATTTCACTTTTTGAATTGAACTTTTCCTCTAAATTGAGACACTGCTACCAACTTGCAGCGACATGAATTATATGTTTTTAATCAAATTTGTTCATTTCAGATATTGTCAGGGTTAAAACTATCAGTTGGAGTGTATATTTTGGGCCACAAATAGTTGGCCATCAGTGAACATAGCAGACTTTTTATTGACTGACTTCCCGTGATAACCATCACATTATTCCGTCCTTAGAGGGCCATCAGTGGCCTTATCTGGAGTGACCGCATGCAGTCATGGATCAGTGACAGAGGCAGACACTGTCCAAACATTATCTTCAAGATGTTTTAGAGCTGACTGTACTTCTGTTATGTGCGTATCTATAATGTATGTGGTGTGAGAGGTGTGGGGTTGCTGAAGTTTTGCCAAGCAGTAGCAATGCAGAGTTGTTGTATGTGTTATATGGTGTGTCGTGTGAGTGTATGTACAGTGTGTGTGTGTGGCTGTATGCATGTGTGTGTGTGTGGCCAAATTATTGCAACTGCAAAGGGCAATCTGCAATCAGTGCTTTGCTCGATCTCCTCAGCTGATGCAATTACAAGTCTGATGAAGTAGCGCGTGGATGTGTGTGTGTGTGTGCGTGTGTATGTGCGTGTACATGCGTGCGCGTGTGCATGTTTAACGTGCAGTAGATTCCATGTGTAAGAGTCCATAGATTTCAGTCAGACAAGTAAGACCATCCTATCACTTTGTGATGAATTATCAATTGGGTTTTTCTTTTGTATTTGCAGATTACTTTATTCATGATCAAAGATCAGCACCAACAATTGTGAGTGTGTTAGATAGAACACAAAGTGTCCTATCTGAAAATGCATTTAGTTCCAGAAATATTTGGACAATGACTTTGCCTTTTAAACACCACAACGGCTGTGTGTGATTTCAGCTTTCAGCTTTTGTTTGGTGGTTTCACAAAAGCATGATGCTTCTTCCTGAGCTGTCACTTTATCGTTGTGGAGAGGTTTGTGTGTCCCAACAACCCACGAGATAAATTGTCTGGGGCTTTATGCTGTTGGCAGGGTAACCCTTGGAAAAACAGGTCCTAGGTGAGGAAAAAGGCAAAGCAAAACTCCTTATGATGGCAAAATATTTAGGTTTTCCTGGATGTGGGGTTTGGATGGTGAGTGCCTAGCAACCATGCCTGGTGAGTACATCCCCGAAAAGGTAATCATGGGCTCACCGTCTGTGGGGGTGGTAAAAGGGGTGCAGTGTGAGCTGGACAATGGCCAAAAGCAAGAACCTTGGACGTCTGACCTCTAGCTACAGGAAGTGGCTCTAAATAGTCCCCCTCTCGCTGGGAAGTAACCTGAGCTGGTGTGCGAGGTTAGTCTCTTTGACGTACGGCTTGAGCCGTGGTACCTGTCCTCTCAAGAGGGGTTCGACTCACTTCCACTCAAGTTACCCACGATTAGAGTCACCATACGGTTGTGGGCATACTTATTGCCCCAAGGCTCTGCACCTGTATGTTGTTTGTGCCTGGTATTCATCAAGCAGAAGTTCAGATGACCCACCAGTTCTTAGATAGCGTGCTGGAGAGCGGTAGTACTGGGGACTCCATCGTTCTGCTGGGGAAATTCAATGCACATGTGAGCAATGACAGCGTGACCTTAATGGCCGTGATTAGGAGGAACGTCTCCCCGCGATCAGACCCCGAGCGATGTTCTGCTACTGGACTTTTATGCATATCATTGTCCTGAACAAAAACCTTGTTTGATCATAAGGGTGACCATACATGCACTTGCCACCAGGACAGCCTAGGCTGTGGCTGTCTTGGACACAGGTGAAGAGAGGGGCGTATAGGGGAGTAGTCAACCGATCCCCAACTTGCAAATGCATTGTGAGGGTCTGCTGGGAACATCTGGCAGAATCCCCTTTAGGAAAGCGTTTCAACCCCGCCCCACCCCCACCCCCCCTTGCAAAACTTTGCCCTCGTCCCGCAGTAGGTGGGGCACGTTGGGTCCAAATGGAGCATGTTCCGTGTCTCCTTATTGAAGCTACCCACCAGAGCTGTGGTGGTCAGGTGGTCGGTTCCTGTCATGACGGCAATTCTTGAACTTGTTTGTGGACACCGGCATTGAGAGATGCTGAAGAAGGAGTCCTATCCTTTTGAAGCTGATGGTTGCCAGCAGGCCAAGCAAAATGCAGCGTCTGTGGTCACTGAAGCAACAACTTCCGAACAGTTTTGTGGAAATGCTGGTCTACCAACCGTCATCTCAGGAGGGGGAAGCAGTATAGAATCAGTAACACTGTGTATAGTGCTGCTGCTGCTGCTGACCCTCAACCCAGGACATTGAGAATAATTCAAAGACTATTATTTAAAAAAAAAAAAAAAAAGATAGTCAGTCTGCTTTCAGGACTACAACAATTGGAGAATATTTGCTGTCAAAAGGCTGAATCGGACAATTTTTAATTCAACATGGTCTCTAAACGATGAATCGATTATCACAAATATTTGACAATTCGTTTTAGATTAATCGAGTTGTTGCACCTCTACAAAGGAGTATCAAAGGGCTTCACTGGCTGACAGTTCACAAAAATCCAACACATAAACTGGCCTAAGCCACATCAAGCAAGAAAAAAACAAAAAAGGAAGAAACCTTGAGAATGGGTCACAGATGGCGGAAACCCCGTTGCAGCATGTCTGGGCTCAAATATGATCATAAATACAAACTGTATTTCTAATTGAATTTCTAATTTCTTATAAAATGGTTGTTCCCATATGCGTGTGCAAGTTAAATTCCTGAAATGACAGTTTGTTGGATTAATAGCCGCTGTTTACTGAGCTTCCAGCTTTTGATGAACATCCTGCCTGAGTAAATTTGATTATTGGTAAGATTTGTATATATATGTGGAAGTGTTTGCGGAGCAGATTATTGAAGCAGACCTCATCCTATCTCTATAGGCCAGGTGCTCACAGTGACACACCACTCACATGATGAATCAGAGAGTGTGTGTGTGTGTGTGGAAGGGGGTGGGTGGTGGTGGGGGGGGGGGCGTTATCTTTTTCCCTCCAGAACACACTTGCACACCCCCGTCCCACCCCCTCATCATCACCCCTCCTGTCCATTCACATTACTCCCCATTGTCTGTCTTTTTCTCCCCATTCATCTTTATTCATGAAGGACGGTTGCATGATAAATCAGTACACTTTTTGATGAGTATTTAAATTGGAACGTTACAGTTGTTACATAAGTGGGGAAAAAATGCACTGATTACTTCAGATGCCAATATGACACTAATTTAACACTTTAGTACAAATCAACAGATATCTGTAAACAAAAACACTGAGTAATCGAGTGTGGGAGTGAAATAGAAGCTTTGTTTTAAGAGGAATATCGGGAATAGTGGGAAGGGGTGCTGCCAGAGGCGAGAACAAGCCAATCAAGGCTGAGAGTGTGTTCCGCTACGCACTGCTGACCCACCTCAATAACGCCCCCACCCATTGTTGTTCAGAAGCCAGCTCCACTCACATACAGTATACACGCAGTAGAAGCTTCATTTATCATCTAGAATTCCCCCCTCCCACAAACATTATGTTATAGACTCACGTTTGAAAGAAATCTATACAGTTTTGCTAACCAGATTTCTCCATTGTGCAGTACAAGTATGGCTGAACTGCACCAGCCATCCTCCAGGTTTATCCCCCATCCACAGTCGTGGGTGAGCTGGGACCCTGGTTCAAGATCCCCCCCCCCCCGAGCAAGACACCGATAGACTGAAATGCATCCCTGGTGCTGAAGCAGCCCCTTACTCCAGTGTGTGTTTGCTATGATGGGTCAAATTTCATGTACATGTGTCAACGTGACAAAAAAGGAGGATTCTTCTTCTTAGATTCGTACATATGGATAATTGAGAGCTGGGCTCACCAACATGGTGCCGTCTCAATTACCAGAAGATTAGCCCGCGGGCCTGCGCTAGTGATAGCTTGCCAGTGTAGGTGCATATGGAGGACCAAAACTGCCAAAATTCAAAATAAATAAATGACTAAATGATTAAAAAAACTGAAAATAAAAACGGATATACAAAATGTCATTCAAAAATTAAGTACCACAAATAAATATAAGTGGAAATTAAAAACAACAATCTCTCTCTCTCTCTCTCTCTCTCTCTCTCTCTCTCTCTCTCTCTATATATATATATATATATATATATATATCCCTAAATAAAAAATAAAATAAATGGAAATAAATGTAAAAAAACGAGATTAAGAAAATGAAAATAAATATGAAATTAAATATAGAAATAAATACATAAATTGAATTAAATATCAATCAATATACAAAAACGCTTTTCGACCTGCTGCCTCTGCAGCATGAAATAAATAAATGTGAAAGCAGAGCGTTTTTATTTATTGATTGATAGATATTTAATTCTCTCTCTCTCTCTCTCTCTCTCTCTCTCTCTCTCTCTCTCTCTCTCTCTCTCTCTCTCTCTCTCTCTCTCTCTCTCTCTCTCTCTCTCTCTCTCTCTCTCTCTATATATATATATATAGGTATAAAGGTGCAGAGATATCATATTAATATATTGACACCCTCTTAAAATAATTGCTTTGGTCTTAGGCCTTTTGATAATTTTAATTACAAAGGCGTAGATGTATAATTTTTATTAAATAAAAAAATTAACATGAACATTTTTTCTTTGCAAAAAGCAGCAACTAAGCAGCATTTATAACTTCATGTAAGGATTATTTCGTGTATTCCATGTACAATTCAATCTGCTTTAAGGAAATGATTGAATAGTATAGTTTAAGTTTATTACTTGTGTATTTTCATACACATGAAATGTAGCAGTAAGTCATTACACATCTAAATTCTCCTAAGCATTATTTAATAATAATAATAATAATAATAATGCAAATAAAAAATAAATAATAAATAATAAATAATAAATAATAAATAAATAAATAAATAAATAAATAAATAATAAATAAATAATAAATAAATAATAAATAAATAATAAATAAATAATATTAATAAAAATAACAGAATATGAATAAATTTGTGATTTTTGGATGCTAATATGTTGCAACACTGAATCGTCCAGAATAAGCTTTGAGTGTGATGAATTGTGAGGAGAAGGGGGAGGGGCGAGCTTGGCTGAGGTGATTATTAGCGGTCCTCTGGGGCTTTTGTCTGGGCCCCATGAGAGAAAGAGGTTAATGCCACTTAGCCTCGGGATAGCCGGCAGAGGTCCATTGTGTGTTTGTATAGTTGCAGCTCACGGATGTGTCTGGATGATAGGCCTTCCCTCTGAGATCCAAAATCACTTACGGTACTATTTTCCTCAACCAATCACTCCCCCCACCCTCACCCTTCTCCATGCTTACACAAAGACCATCACATTTTGGTAAACACTGCTAAGAAGAGGCTAATCAGTGCATTTGTCCTCAATTTTATCATGTCTTGCAAGGCCTTTCTAATGGCCTGCTCATGATTTTTAGTGGCTGCAGAAAGGAGCTTCTTTCTGTCAACCTAACAGGGTTGATTTAAAATTCGGATTGCCTATAGGAGACAAAAAGCACAAAGAACAACAATATAAAATATATGTCAAATATGCAAACTTTATCCAGAAAGCAGAGACCTGAAATTAAAAATCCAGAACCGTCTTGTTGTGAGCTTAGAGGGCTATTGTGTGTCTTATTTTGATGTCAATTCTTAACCCTCGTCATCTTTTTAAAAAAACAAAAAAACATTATGTACCGTAAAGTTCTGCCGCATTACTCATCAAATGGACAAATCTGACGCACGCATGTAGACACACTGACAAATCATGTTGTTGTCTCAAGGAGAAGTTTGCCGTGGAGAGTGACAGATGTCTCATCATCCTGACCCGAGTGTCCCTTCATTAGGTCACCATGTAGATGCGCTATTAGCGCTGCCACATCTCATTGCAGGCATTCATTTCTCCGCTCGTGGAATGGCGGTCTGTACCTCACAACTGGCCTGCAGAAATGAGTCTAATGTTTATGATTATTCCGTCCCTTGCGTCATCTGTCCCTCTCAAAATGCAATTATGTCTCTGAGGTAAAGGCCAAATCATCCATCAGCCACACCAGAATACAAATCAGCATGAAACAGTGACGGGTAAAAGAAGAGGAGTGGGATCCGATCCAAGATTGTTTAGAATAAGAGTGTGTGGTGGCACAGAAAAATAAGTAAATACAAAACAGAAAAAAGGAACAAAAGCTTCTAAAAAATAACATATTTAACCCTATAAAGCAAAAGGTATGATATTAACTCATTTGCTCCCAAAAACGTATACATATGTTCTATTTAAATGTTTTCAATATTGCAAAGACGTATTTATACGTTTTTTTATTATTATGTTTTTTATGCTAGAGCATACAAAAGGCTTTGATACAGCCTCTCAACTGCACAAAATGGTTGAAGCAATAGTAGTTTTTACAAAAAAAACGCCAATAGGTGGCAGCAGAGTATAAGAGATTAACCAGGGCCATGTTGCAAAAAGCTCTTTCCTCTTCTGGATATTCACAGATTTGTGAAAAATTATGAAACTTTGCTATATTCTAATACTAATTGCTGTAAAAGAAATATAAAAATAAAAAAATCCTGATGAAAGAAGAGACTCAAATCTTTCTTTTGGTAGGTTCCATGTTTTTATAGCAAAAGAACACAATATTCTGTGGGCCTTGCAAAATAGGAGCGAAGGGGGTTGCTTCAGTGAAAATGGCTGGGAGTAAATGAGTTAAATACAAGACATTTTGATCATCTCTATTTCATGACAATAATTTTTTTACATTAAAACCCTGACATATACAATCTGACACATGCATTGCACGGATAATCCATTCAAGGGCAGTATCACACAGCTAATGGCTTTTCCAGCGACCTTGCAAGATCGCCCCAATTGAGAAAGGAGAGACACCTATACTCATTAATACTGGGAAATGCTCTTTCTGATTTTTGGAAATACTAATATGTTTGATATATCTGTTTGTTATTATATGTTTGATTGTTACAAATGTACGAATTTAAAGCATTGTGTCCAGATGTATCAAATATGACACAAATCAAAAATTATGTGGAAGTAGATTTAAAAAAAAAGAAGTTCAAAAGGACCAGTAAATACTCTATTTACAAATAATCTGAATTGTTCTCATATATTTATTTGTTCAGGCTTTATTAAATATTAACATGTTGTTGTTTTTGTCGCAGAAAATACAAATACATAATTAGTCATATTTCATTTTTTTTTGTTTAAGTATACTGTCTTCTTTCCTCCTCGTCTCCCCCGCTAGTCCACTGTAACCATGGTAACCATCAGCTGAGAAATGGCAACCGTAGCCCTTCATTAGCTATCAACACAGGCTCAGACGGTGCAGATAATAGCCAATAAGTGTGTGTGTGTGTGGGTGGGGGTGTGTGTGGGGGTGTGTGTTCGTGCGTGTGTGTGTGTGTGTGTTGGAGAAACATGGGGGGCACGCAGACATGGCATTATGTTGGGCAGTAAATGAAAAAGCTCCAGGGAGAGAGCCAACCTCGCTGTCATGCTTGAGGGACTTATCGGCTGGATGGGTTTGAGAAAGGTGGGAGGGGGCTCCCTCACTTCTCCATATGTGGGAAGATACGCACGTGTGGAGATGCGCTCATGTAGGCCTGCTCATCTCATATACACATCAATGCATTCACATCCTTTCCATTTCGGTTGACCAACAACCAACATCATCTCCACGTCAACCCAAAGGTTGGAGCAAGTCAAAATATTGTGAGCGTATATGCCTTCGGACGGTTGTTGTCGACAACGTAGGTAGCACTTCCTGTTTTCCCTTCAGGAAGGCGCCAAATGTTTTGGAAGCTCCGGCTCCCCCCTGCCGCCCACATTGTGGCTTGGCTCAGTTATCCAACGCACCATTGGTCAAGCTGCTGAACAAATGGAAATCCACCAGCACGCTGAAATTACTGATGGTTATCTGCGCTACGTGTCATTGACCCTCCACACGCACGTGCACATTCTTCAGAGACTCCCTCCAAACAGTATTGTCTCTTGTGTCTCTCTCTTATTTGGCCGTTTTTCCAGACGGAAACATTTCCAATGCAGTGGACACTCAGGTTGTTCTTATTTGATTAATTTATTTTTTTTACTCCCCCAACTGCCCTCTTTATTGTGTAGATGTCGACCAAATGCCCAATTACGTAGCATCAAAGCTGTTTGTAAATGTGTACAAAGGTACCAAGCCAATCATGTCGTGGGTGCTTATGTTGGAGCTTCTTCCTTCAAAGTCTTAGTATTCATTTTCTCTCCGCTGCGAGGACCAAAACATCAGAGGAAACACAAGGCAAAATGCTTCTGTTTCTTCCACCTAACATGGCATCCATTTCTGCTTTCTTTTTTCTTTTTCCTTTTTTTAAGCGAAAGCTCAGTATTGTTTATTCGGTAATCTTACCGATTCGACATATCATCATCATTGCTCTCTCTTTTTTTTCTTTTTCTTTTTTTTGTTTGTGCGTGAGCATGTGTGTGAGTATGTGCATGTGTGGGTGTGTGTGTTCATGTTTGCGTGCGTGTGAGTGTGTACTCATTAATTCACCTTAATACCTATTCAAAATCCCATACCGTTCACCTAAACCGAATACTTCAGAATCCAGCTAGAGTCGTGAGGTTGTCAGGAGACCCGAGGAAGGATCAAAGAAAAGAAAGGAAAGTGAATTCCAGCACCGACCAGACATCACCTACTACACACCGGGTTACCAACCAGAATCTTTCACCAACCCCAGAAACACCTAAATTCCAACAAATTAGGGAGACCTCAAGAGACCATTGATCAGATAAAGCAAATCATGACCAATAGACAGCATTACTTCCTTAAGAAGTCTAGTTGGAATAATAACCAAAGGACTGGAAGACAGTTTCCTATTTGACACGGTATCCATTAGATCTAACAAAGAAATTGATATAAAGCGATCAAGCAAATTCAATCGAGTACATAAAACGTTAACAGGTGGAACATAGCCAATGTTAGACCGTATTGTTGTTATCTTGTCAGAGATAAAAACTAAAAAAGTAATGTGAAATCACACGACGGCTTGAATTTACACGACAAAAAAGTGTAGAGAATAAAAATCATAATAACTTATAATTACCACAATAACTCGTTTTTATAAATTGGGAATAATTTGTGCCTTAGAATAGCGTTATCTTACATGTGGGTTTTTTGTTTCCACGGCATTTGTGTGTGAAAATTTGTTATTTGAAGGACTATAACTCTAGGACTATAAAGTTGATGCTAATTTCCTGTTAGCATTTGAATGGGATCCGCCATGCTTGACAGCTCTTTAGCATTAGCACTACGCTAGCGGTGTTTTAAAAACAAAGTTGTTTTTGTATTTAAATACACACTTTATGTAATTCTCCTTATGGTGTGTTTTGTTTTAAAATTAACTCCAATTGGAGTGTCATTAAACAGCTTAAAGGTCGCTTAGGGACGGCAGAATCACACTGATTCATTTTGAGCTTGTTACAAGCTACATGGTGCATTTAGGGTACTTTCACAACATAGGGACGCAGCATTCTGCACATTAATCATTTTTCTTCAATCATTATGTTTTAATGATCGAGAGAAGCCAAAATCGAGATCACATTCAAATTTCAGCTAATCGTCCATATCAGTGTATTTGATGTGTATTATATATATATATATATATATATATATATATATATATATATATATATATATATATATATATATATATATATATATATATATATATATATATATATATATATATATTTGTATTCCACTAGTGTGCTCCAAACAAATTGTCCAAAATGTTTGGGCAGCCATTTTAGACTTAGATAAAGACATTTTGGGAACTGAAGATCCGATCTTTTTTTTTTTAATCTAAGTAGGCTTTTAATGTTAATAAAAACTATTATTACACTTTGCTATTTACTAGTAGTTGTGTACATAATGGCCCTACTATAATATTTGTATAAAATTCATGTTGTAAATAGGCTTATATACTGTAAAGCTTTTTTGTTAAATAAACTTTACTTTTTTTTGCATCAGGAATTTTATGTAATTTCAATTCTACTTCCTGCTACTCAAATTTGATTTGCAATTTTGCTTCCTGTTTGCCGCCTCTGTTCAAATTCAAGAATTGAAATGGAATTTATGTCATTCACTTCCAGCTATTTTCACTGAAGCAACCCCCTTCGATCCCGTTTTACTAGATTTTGACTGATTTTGCAAGGCCCACAGAACATTGTGTTCTATTGCTCTAAAAACGTGGAACCTGCCAAAAGAAAGATTAGAGTCTCTTCTTTCATCCCAAAAATGTATATGTCTATCTGTTTCTGTTTTGCAGCAATTAGCATTAGAATATAGCTAAGTTTCCTCATTATTCACAAATCTGTTTAAAACATGGGCTTAAAAGCCTTGTTGCAACATGGCCCTGGATGATCTCTTATATAATGCTGCCACCTGCTGGCTGTTTTTGTAATTACTACAAGTGCTTTAAGCTTTCTATTCAGCTCAGAGGCTGCATCAAAGCCTTGTTTATGCTCTAGCATAAAAAAAAACCCCCAAAAACACGTAAAAAACCATGGACCATGGCAATATTTAAAATAGAAGAATAATATTTATACGGTTTTGGGAGCAAATGAGTGAAGTGTCATTCTCAATTCAATACTGAATTTTGTACAGCCCTACTTGGTTACTTTAAATTCAACATCACAAATGTCACGTTTGATCAGTACGTCCGACTTTGAAGGTTAATGTCATTTTTTCAGATTTTTTTTTTCTTTAACAATTACACTACATCACTGATATCGTCAATCATATGAGTGTGACTGCTCCAACCTGCACAGGAGACACATTACAGGCTTAATGTGGCACCTGCACTCATCCTTCACATCTCTGCCTTGCAGCCTTCTTTTCTTTTTTGCCATCTGTATGTCACAGGCCATCATGTAGTACATAATGCACTCAGTGGGCCATGTAATAAGTTTTCTGCTGTGTCCCTTTCTGTGTGAATGCAGAATGTTGCCTTCATCCCTGCATTGATCTACATCAGCATCATTTCAAACAAATCGTTTTTTGTTTGTTTGTTTTTTTGCTGACTAAAGCAATAGCTTTCCCTGAAAATGACACACATTGTGTTTATCCTCGGAATTGGTTCAGCTCGGCTGTCCGTCTGTTTAGGATTTTGCTTTGTGATTCCTGATACCCTTTGTTTGTTCTTCGAGGGCCTTTCCATTGCTTAAAATGAAACGCTTTTGTTCACACACACCATCCATAGTGTTCTGTACCTTATATACAGTATGATATCCGGCTGTGTAACTGAGTGCAAACTCAAACTGTTCCTAATTTAGCCTCTTATATTTCAGTTGCAATATATTTACCTGCTCACAAATTCTGAATATCCTCTTCTCTGTCCACATACAGACCTCCCTTTACCACTTGCAAGAAAAACAGGTGGTAACTGTAAATAGCTCAATTAATCGAGGGTATTGTTCAAATACAGACATTAAAGAGTTAGCTGCTGACCGCAATTTGAACCCTATTGCCATTCCAAACAGTAGAATCTACTGAGACACATAAACAGTCTCTCAGATTAATTATAGCGTTGGTCTTGATCAAGCTCCCACTGCAGGACTACAAAGTATTTGAGGTAACACAATTCCCTTATTCCCATTCACCTTTGTACAGGCACGGACTGACAAGGCGGGAGCAGCTGAATATTTCCTGGTTGGCCACCAGGGGGCGCTGTTTAATTCGGCCCGCAAGTTAGTTTCAAAAGCAGCAATTAAAGTGCTTTTGGTAGAGACCTAGCCAGACCCAGAGTGACTAACTTGGAGTGGCCTGCGTTTTTCCGATTGGTCGCCCTGAACTATGGAACTTTTGGCCGCTATTTTGTGCAGAATAGATCATACACATTTTTTAAGCAAGCATCACGGTTCTCTCTCTCTCTCTCTCTCTCTCTCTCTCTCTCTCTCTCTCTCTCTCTCTCTCTCTCTCTCTCTCTCTCTCTCTCTCTCTCTCTCTCTCTCTCTCTCTCTCTCTCTCTGCTAATCATTAACATGCACACTCACAAAGTCGGACAATTTCGTCTTCAATTAACCTGTGAAAAATGCTTTTGGAGTGTGGGAGGAAAGTGGAGTACCTGGAGAAATCCCACACAAGCGCAAGGAGAGCATGCAAACTTCACACAGGAAGATTGCAAACCCTCAACCTTAGAGGAATAAGATGGGTGTGCAAGCTACCACTCAAACAATATGCCACTTGCATTTATTCATGTATACATGCATACACACACACATTCCCACAGTTATCTGTGTTAGGTATTTTTTAGTACATGCTATATGCCTCAGACATTTCACATCCACCTTATCCCTCACCTATGCTGCAGCTGTAAACCTGTAATTGAAAAGTTGAAGGAATGAATGTAATAACGCTAATTCGGGGAGATGAAAAAGGATTTGTCAAATTCAAATTAGCTGGATATGAAATTGCTTCAGCAGGATGTCAACTATGCAGCGGCAGTCTGCTTTCAGAACGTTTTGATGTCGTGACCTGCAGCACTGACAAAGCAAATCATTTCCTCGAGAGGGGAGAGGGAGCGGCGCAGGGACTCTGTGGGCTCAAACATTCATTATCTAGTCATTTATTCATCTTTTCCCTTAGCACTGTTGCTATAAAGAGAACAAAACACATCTACAGTTTTAAGTTACAACAATAACAACACATAACCACAAAATCTATCTCAGTAAGTAAAAGTCAATTACACCGCCTGGTCTAATGATGTGACTGCTAGTATTTACTGTGTACTATGACTGTAACTACTTTCATGTGCCATCCCCAGATGGCAAAAAGTATTTTTTTCCAAAGCTAGTCTTTTTTGTACGACGGCGTATTAGGGCCATGTATGTATATATACATATATATATCCAGAGGGGGGGAGAGGTAATATTCCAAGAAAAAAACTTGCAAATTTGCCACTTTATAAAGTGCCAACTTTGCCAGAAAAAAACTTGCATGTGGCAAATTTGCTAGTTTTTTTCTCACAATATTAACCCATTAATCACTCTGGTTGCAACGGCGTATATTCGGAAGTGTCTACAGTATTTGTCTTCGTTTTTGTGAGATCAGGTGTGGTTACTCGAGATTTCTGTCTCGTAAGACTTTGTTTCGAGATCACTGGTGGGTGTTATGTTTTGGTTTCCAGCTGTTTCTGATTTCTCCCTTGCAGTTGCTGGGGAAACAGCTGGAGGGCGGATCCTGCCGACACACCTGCTGCCCATTAGGTCATCAGGCCAAAATAAAAGCCTGGCAGCAACAGAGAGGAGTGTCGGGTTATTGCTCCGTGACGCTACTCACCATACCTGATGTTTTGATACTGCTTCCTTTCTAGCGGCAATCTTTCTTGGTGTTGTGGACACCACTAGTTATTAGACTAGTAGCGTTTTTCTTTAATCTATTTTGTATACTACACTCCTCTCTGTTTTATCCGCCCTCCGGCGTGATTTTGTGTTTTCTTGATTTTGCCCACGATGTACACCTTTTTGTAGTCGTCGCCTTTTGTTGAGCAACCTTTTTGTCCACGTGCTGTGCGCTTTTTGTTGGTTGATTAAAATTGAGTGACTTTCGCCCTGGCTAGGTCTGCTCTTTTCTTTTGGGGTCCAACAAACACTACCCACTCGTGACAGTGGGACTGAATCGTCATTTGTGTGGTGCTCTATTTGAGAAAATGGTAACATGCCAAACACAATATTACCAAAACTGTTATATGCCTGATATTCTGTCTTTATGTGTGGATTCTGTCAAAGATTTAAAAATATATATATATATAATCTTATAAAATATGAGAAGTCATTAAGTGTGTTCCAGACCTTAGTGTGAACTGCAGCTAACTCTGGGTGGGTGGCTATGAACACCTTGAAGGGCACATAGACACAAACATCTATTTTCACTCACATTCAGGCCAATGGGAAATTCAGTATTCAGAATTTAATGTTTAAATTCTCTTTTAATGGGTTTATCTTGTGAAATTGCGATGACAACTGTGTGAATGGCATACAGAACATGGAAAGCAAAACGGGACACCGGGACGTCTTGCGTAAACAATGAGGTTGGCAAAATCCTCGTGACCCAAGGCTAAAAAACATTAATCAAAATGTTAAATGGTAAATGGAGTGCATTTAAATACATCATCATACGTTTATTAAGTCATATTAACTTATTGCATTCAAACATAATGAGTTGTCAAAGCCTACATTGGCTGTCAACGCAGCGTACCAACCCATGGAGAGGTATTAAGCTCCACAATCCCGCGATGTGTAACCTGGACAACGGGAGAACCAAGGATATTATTTTGTCTTTGGTCCCATTTTAAATCCATCCGCATCGCGTATACTAGCTTGTTGTAGCGTCCTCCTTGCTGATGCTACCAGCTAACGCTAATGCAAAGCTAGCTTCTGCTTAATGTTAAGCGAGTTCGTCTCCAAGGTCTGCCAGCGTCCAACGTTTGCAAACACCTGTGTGACATATATATACTGCTATAATAATATATAAATATATATATAATATATATATATATATATATATATATATGTATATATATATATATATATATATATATCCAACGTTTGCAAACACCTGTGTGACATATATATACTGCTATAATAATATATAAATATATATATAATATATATATATATATATTTATTTATTTATATATACTGCGGGAACAGGGTTGTACTGGATCGTATTTTTGGGAAGCATTCTTCATTGTTCTTATTTTCACTTATATGCAAAGCCTGTCTACCATCTGAAGCAGAGCATTGTTCCAATGCAGCCCTGCAGGTAGACATCTTCATGGATGAACTGGCATGGTTTCTCTTGCATACTAATAAAAGTATTTTCCTCTCACAACGGGGTTTCCATGATAGGAGGGGCATGTGGGAGATGAAAAGCAGTTAGCTTCCGATCCCAAAGGGATAGATACTGTAGCAGCATGATAAAGAGACCGATGATGCAATTCAAATAGGCAAGGGTTGACAAAATAGTTAATGTTTCTTTCATTTAAATTGTTATCTTTGCAAAATGCAGAGTTATTTTTGACTTGATGCAATAGCTTTTAGTCTTGTAATGTAACGGAGTACAAATACCTCATTACTGTACTTAAATGTAATTTTCACATATATGCAGAGGAGACCGTGGACAGTTGTATCATTTTGTACATCTGTCCCTAATATTAATCTTTGTTTTAAACGTGTGGTCAAGCTGCTATTCAAACTAGCTTTAACGCTAAAACATGGACTATAAAATGACTGTGCTACACAAACAGAAAATACATGGCTTAATCTGAAGGGAAGATAAATTTGTCAGTTTCAGTCAACCTAGAATATTTAATAAGAGATTATTTTTGCTCGTGAGGAGAACGGATAGAGATGTGAACAGTTACAATCTCCTACCGCTATGAAGCACACTCTGCCGAGCCCTCTCTTTTTATTTATTTTAGGGCAGTCCCTAGTTACACAGCTGTTGCTGCTCTAAAGGTTGGGGGAACTCACAGCAGAAACCATCACGGATATGAGTCATTGTGCGGATAATAATACAAATGTGTCTTTCTTCGGCGCTGAAGGTTTTAACAGTCAAAGTTCAACAGTTCATCTGCAAAGTGTTTTAGCCACTATCTTGTGATAAGGGCAAAGTTCCTGTTTTGCAGCTGCAGGAGCATGAGCCATGCTCTTTCTCACAGGGCTCTGCCCTCCTCACAGTTAACTTCAATTTACATAATTCAAACAAGGTTATACCTCTAGATTAATGCTTTGCAATACTATAAGAGTAAATATGGGATAATTTATGTACATTTATTCTAACAGAAATGTTACAATTAGGCCCATAGTCAGGGTCTGTTGCAACATACTCTAACATAAGTTAAAGTAAAATGCAACATTATGAAATAACTTGTACCATGACATAATGACTTAGGGCATTGAAAAGCAACAAACTCTCTTCTTCCTTTTTTTAATGACAATTAAAAAAAAAAAGTAGGAGAATGAATTCAATTGAAACATTAAATCTTGAATGCACTGCGATTGGCTGGCGACCAGTCCAGGATGCACGCTGCCTCTCAAAATGTCTGCATTGATTTTTGTTGTTGTTACTGTGAAGTAACACAGGTGTAGTGACTAAAAATAAGTTATTTCTCACCTGTGCTTTTTCTGTCTTCTTACCACAGCAAGGGAAGAGAATGTGGCCACCTTCCGTGGTTCTGAATACTTCTGCTACGACCTCTCTCAGAATCCAATCCAGAGCAGCAGTGATGAGATTACACTCTCCTTCAAGACATGGCAGCGCAACGGCCTTATACTTCACACTGGCAAATCGGCTGACTATGTCAACTTGGCGTTGAAGGATGGTGCCGTCTCCCTTGTCATCAACCTGGGCTCTGGAGCCTTTGAAGCAATTGTTGAGCCAGTCAATGGGAAGTTCAATGACAATTCATGGCATGACGTCAAAGTGACTCGCAACCTTCGGCAGGTAAGACCATACAGTGATGTCTACCATGTAACAAATTGTTAAATTGTGGAAGTGTTATAATGTATAGAATAATACAGTAACTGAACAATGATGCAAACCTCCAGTTTTGCTTGCACAGTGCCATAGAACTAGTCACTTTTATTTTATTTGAGATAGCAGTTTATACACCAGCAAAGCAGTTTCAACATGGGAAACTTCTGAACATTGCTGGGACACACATGCAACATATTGTGCAGTCTTGTGTCCGTTGACTTGACAGACAACGGGGATTATTCTAAATATTGAATAATTTACAAGGAAAGAGATTTAGTATGAGAGGTCCAAATAATCAATACAAGTTTATATAATACGTAGCTCGATACATCGGGTGTGCTACGATTCAAGAAAAGTTTATTTTAAAGTGTTGTAGTACGGAAGAGGATTAGTGCCAGTGAAGATAAAAAAAGGTTGGCAGGATTCTGGCTTTATTCTAAGTATTCTGACTTTAAAGTGAGAATTCTCACTTTATTCTCAGAATTTAAAGTCAGAAAGTCAGTCAGTCATCCTCATACCTCCAACCAGTTTTGATGAGAATTCTGATTTTAATCTCAGAATTCTGACATTGTGGGGTGAAGTCAGAAAGTCAAAATTCTGACTTTACTCTCAGAACTCTGACTTTAATCTCAGAAAGTCTGACTTTATTCTCAGAAAGTCAGAATTCTAACTTCAATGTCAGAATTCTGACTTTATTCTCAGAGAATTCTAATTTTCTGACCCCCCCCCCCCCCACACACACACACACACAATTCATAGCTCTATGTCGCAAAGTCAGAATTCTGAGATTCAAGTGAGAATTCTCACTTTTAAATCAGAATTCTGAGATTAAAGTGATTACGTGAGAATTCTGAGATTAAAGTGAGAATTCTGAGATTGAAGTGATAAAGTAAGAATTCTGAGATCAAAGTCAGAATTCTGAGATTAAAGTCAGAATTCTGAGATTGAAGGGATAAAGTGACAATTCTGAGATTAAAGTAATAGAGTCAGAATTCTAAAGTCAGAATTCCCACTTTAAAGTCAGAATTCTGAGATTAACTCTTTTACTGCCAGACGTTTTCAGAAAAGGGATGCCGTCAGTGCCAGCCGATTTAAGCATTTTGACTGATCTTTCAAGGTCCACAGAAAATGTTCTGTTTGGACTATGGAAACACACATACTACGAAATGAAAGATTGGACTTTCATCTTTCATCAGAAAGAAAAAGTTTGTTTCTACCTTATTCCGTTCTTTAGTAATCAACAATAGAAAATGGTTAGTTTGACCCAATTTCGCCTGTTTTGGACCAAAATACGGAGAAATCAAGCTTTTAGTGAAACAATATTATTTCATGCATTCTAGTGAATTTTACACTTCTTTTTGTCCATGAATGATGCCACAAACACCTAAATAGTGCTTTACTTCTATAAAACACTACCACCAAGAATGAAAAAGTGTTTTTTGATAGCAAAATACGTTTATTTACATTCAACAGTGTAACAATTTGACAACAATTTGGCAAACTATTTACAAATGTGTGCAACTGTGGTGCTATTTACAAATATGTGGATGTTTCAACGACAGTTTTTCTTTTTGTAACACTCTCCTGCGTGCAAGGAGACGCAACAGCATTTGCACAACAGATTGCCTCTTCGCGTGCTCCACTTTCTTGCAGGCCGTTTTTTCCGGGGAATAGCAAGTATATACTGCAGTGTGCGTTGCCATCAAGTCTAATATCAGGATCATGCTACGGTTTCGTTACGTCTCGCTTCCTCGTGTCCTTCAGTTGCTACACCGGGTTGTAAGAGATGTTCTGATCCATTTTATCCACTCCATTCATGGTGGCATCGTAGTCCAGAAACAGTGTCTTCTCCGTGATCAGACTGTACCCGCTCCTCCGATGAATATGCATTGGACTCGGGGTACTCTTCATTGTCCGATCGAATGTCCGGTCGGTTATTGTGCGCGTTTTCCGGCCTTAGCAGCGGTAGCCGCGCTAGCCGCGCTTAGCCGGTGAGGCTTACTACGTGATCATAACAGTCGCGTCAAGGCTTCCAACTTTGGCGTCAAGCTCGGAGTCATCATCATCATCATCATCATCATCAATCTGCATTGGTCGATGCCAACTCTCCATCGCCTGATCGAATGTCTGATTGTGTAGAAGTACCCGGTCGGTTATTGTGCGCGTTTTCCGGCCTTAGCAGCGCTAGCCGCGCTTAGCCGGTGAGGCTTACTACGTGATCATAACAGTCGCGTCAAGGCTTCCAACTTTGGCGTCAAGCTCGGAGTCATCATCATCGTCGACATCAATGCGCTTTTTAGTATTGATTGATGCTTTCCGTCTTTGAAAAAAATGCTCAAGCGTGAGCTGCTTGCAACCGGTTGCTTGGTCAGCCATTGTGCTTCATCAGCCATTGTCTCCTCAACACTCTAGCTCCGCCTCACGTCTTCTACTGACGCCCACGGTGGGCGGCCCATCCAACCTTGTGCAAAGAGAGTCATCGCTGCCATCTAGGGGCTAAAACGAGTCTTTTACTAATCAGATCTGCCTGATACTTTCAGCACAGCTGCCCAAGGCTTTCCTGCACCCGTTTATGGCGGTCAAAGAGTTAAAGTCAAAATTCTCACTTTAAAGTAAAAATTCTCACTTTAAAGTCAAAATTCTGTGATTAAAGTCAGACATTTGAGATTAAAGTCGAAATTCTCACTTTAACATCAGAATTGTGAGAATCCTGCCAACCCTGCCAAAAATGTACTCTGGTTTAGACTAAATATAGTCTTTTAGAGTAAAATTTACTCTATGATTTACTGTGTATATTTTAATGTGGAATATTCAGTCCAATTTAAGGCACTCACATCTTTTACATCAAAATGTATTTTTTGATTAAATTTATTACTTTTTTTGTTACACCCTTAATATGACATTCCATATCTTCAGATATCAATGAGCAGTCATACAATTGTTGCAAACCTCTGTGTTTAGTCAGAGCGGGGGTTTTGCCATGCTCAACACTCGACAGTGGTTTGGAAGCAGCCTAGAAACTCTTCAGCTTACTGTCATGATGGAACGTGAGTGTATGAGGGGTTGTGGACCCAAATGCAGGGAAACAGGAATCAAGTGCAATGCGTGGTACTTTTATTAACCATAGGGAGAAAGGTGAGCAGACAACCATGACTGGACGGGACGTGAGTATATTGGTCGCCATGATTGGACAGGACGTGAGTAGACTGGTCGCCATGACTGGAATAAGCGTGACGTGACAGTACCTGATTTGCCTTGACTTGACTTAACTTGACTTGCCGTGGAGTAGCTATGACTTGGTTGGGGCTCTGCTTTATTGGCTGTGATGAGGACGACTTGGCTGTCACAATGGCTACTTGACTGTGACAATGGCTATTTGGCTGTGGCGATGACTACTTGGCTATGACGATGACTTGGCTGTGGCGAGGACTTGACACACAAATTTATACACAAAACATTTACAATGCACCCACACTGACTGGACAAACACATCAGACTAAATACACCAACACTAATGAGACACACTTGGGGAAGGGAAGGCACACACAGGTGGACGTGGTTAGACAAGAAAGAAACCAGGAACACAAGACAAAAAACAACAACACTCATAACAAACAAAAACCCAACGCCCACAGAACCGAAACTTGATTCCGGGCAAGTTGTGGTCACATTCTCCAGAGGGAGGGAAAGATGAAGAGCCTTATGGTCCCTTCACATTAGCATACAAGAGGTCCAACGTTTTATTCCCTCTCGTTTCACAGTCTGCATGTTGTGTACATGTTATGTCAAACATAGGACCCAGGTCTTCACTGACCTCTATAAGGATGGCAGAATGCCGTAATTGTAATCTCATACTCAAAGCGTACATGATGTCACTCGCATTGGTTGTAGCTGATGGTCTAACATGTAAACAAATACTGGAACTGCCATTTTAACAGCTGTTAGTTTGTCAGTTGGCAAGTAACCTCAAATTCGTCAGAATATTAATGGAGGGAAATGGTTCAAATTGCCTGTCCCAGTCATCCTCTCACTCATGTTACTTTATTTCCCTCGAGCACTGGCTCTCGTCCCTCTGCATATCTCACCCAATCCCCGGGCATATTGGGATCAAACATTACGTACAAGAATAATTATGAAATATTTGTTTGGGTTGAAAGATACCCGCAAAAAGGCTTTGGTTTTGCTCAAACCATTTTACTTGAGCATTCACCTTCATCATAAAAATTGTGCAAGATGTGCATTTGCATGTGTATTTGTTTGTTTTACTAACATTTGTAATATGCAACTCATCTGAATTTGTTTTCAATTTATTTGTTTGAATGCACTAACAAACTGTTGCTGCTGAAGTTCATCTGTAACCTGCTTCACCTTTTTGCAAAGCAATCGGGCATGGGCTACGCCATGGTAAACACCCTCCATTGTCTGGTAGATATCACTCATTCATTATTTCAATATTCTGAGGGTTGCTTGCTATATATTCATCCTTTTGGTTGTTGATCTGCCTTTGGATTTGAAGATACCAATCTCAGAACAGTTAAAAAATCTTTGTTTCTCACTGTTTCTGGTTGTAATAATGTCAATTTACTCTGTTACCTGTGTCAAACTTCTTCCTTGATCTTAAGTGGAATGTTTACATGGACAACATCAACCCAATTATTGATCATATTCTAAGCATTTTGTTTTTTTAAGTGATTGTTTTTATAGTCCACAAAAATTAATCGATTAATCGGCAAGTAATTGATTATAAAATTGATCGACAACTATTTCAAAGGCGACCTGAAATGAAAATTGCAATTTTTTTAGGTTTTTGGTCATAATAGCCTTTCCCCAATCCTGACTGAGTCTCCAGAGTTGTGTGGAAACAACCCATATTTCTCTTGTCTATGGCAGTGTGTGTCAACACAGCTCAAATAGCACTCTGTTACAGCAGATCGGTTTTATACGTCACTAGCTCAGCACAAATTCCACCCTCACAATTTTGAACCCCTCTACCTATGGGGAGAAATTTGTCTAAAAAATATTCCGTGATTTTCACTTAAGTGGCGTAGAAGAAGAAAATTAAACAGCAGAAGAAGAGTGTCTTTCGAGTTAAAACAAAACAAGCTCAAAGGAAACAAACTAAGGTCGCATTTTGTTTCCCGACTTGTGCAAAATAAACACATTGTGGAAGGTCAGATAAAGACTCGATTTCTGTTTTTCAATGTCCAATTTTAAACGAGAAACAGAAACGGTTTGTTCCCGTTCAATGGAGACAGTAACTCTGCCTCCCCGCGGACGGGGGAGGAACGGGCCTTAGGTGTGTGTGAATATCTCGAAACAGCGTGATATTTGTCTCAAAAATAAGTGCGCGTGCGCAACGATCCACAAATGCACTTTCGACAACTCGCAAGTAAAATTCATGGAAAATGTAAACACAAAATAAAAAGACGTGAAAATTGTGCATACATTTGTGGATCTGAAAAACACGTGAAAATTGCGAAAATGTTTGTGGAACTGAAAAACACGTGAAAATCACGGAACAAATTTATTTTTGTGAATATTTTTGAGACAGAGGATTCTGCCAGATGTTCCCAGCTGACCCTCACAATACGTTTGGGTTTACCAGGTCTGACTGGCATCTTCCCTCGCCATCTGAGCCAACACACCACGAGGTGGTGATCAGTTCACAGCTCCGCCCCTCTCTTCACCCGAGTGTGGCCGCAAGACCGATGACACGACTACAAAGTCGATTATTGAACTGCGGCCTAGGGTGTCCTGGTGCCAAGTGCACAAATGGACACCCCTATGTTTGAACATGGTGTTCATTATGGACAATCCGTGACGAGCACAGAAGTCCAATAACAGAACACTACTCGGGTTCTGATCGGGAGGCTTTCCTCCCAATCACGCTCCAGATCTCACTGTCATTGCACACGTAAGCGTCCCCCAGCAGAGTCCCCAGGGGGAGCGCTTTCCAGCACACCCTCCAGAGTTGGTACTCTGAGCTGCTGTTTGGTGCATATGCGTAAACAACAGTTAGGACCTGTCCCCCCACCCAAAGGCAGGAAGAGGCTACCCTCTCGTCCACAGGTGTAAACCCCAACGTACAGGCACCAAGCCGGGGGGCAATAACTATACGAACACCGGCTCTGCGCCTCTCACCGTGGGCAACTCCAGAGTGGAAGAGAGTCCAACCCCTCTCGATAGGATTGGTACCAGAGCCCAAGCCGTGTGTGGAGGAGAGTCTGACTATAACTAGTCGGACTTTCTCTCCCTCAAACACCAGCTCGGGCTCCTTCCTCGCCAGAGAGGTGACATTCCATGTCCCAAGAGCTAGCTTCTGTAGCCAAGGATCGGACCGCCAAGGTTCCCGCCCTTGACTGCTGCCCAGCCTTCTGTGCACCCGAACCCTTTGGCCCCTCCCACCGGTGGTGAGCCCATGGTAAGGGGGACCCATATTTCCTCTTCTGGCTGTGCGCGGCAGGGCCCCATGGGTGCAGGCCCGGTACCAGGCGCTCGCCAATGAGCCCCACCTCCAGCCCTGGCTAAGAGGGGGGCCCCGATGATCCGCGTCCGGGCAAGGGAAAAGTTTGTCCAGTTATTTTACTCATAGCCATACAGGATCGATGATCCGTGCTTTGTCTGGCCCCTCACCGCCGTGGGTGACCCTGCCAGGGGCATAAAGCCTCAGACAACATAGCTCCTAGGATCATTGGGACACACAAACTCCTCGATAAGGTGTTGGCTCATGGAGGAGAAAGAGTCAGAAAGAGTTTCAACGCCCACCTTTGGCAGAACTTTTCCCTTGTTCCTTGGGAGGTGGGGGAAATTTTGTCCGAATGGTCCATGTTCCGCACCTCCATTGTTGAGGCGGCCGATCGGAGCTGAGGCTGTAAGGTGGTCGGTGGCAATCCTCAAACCGTCAAGGGATGCCGTCAAGCTGAAGAAGGAGTCCTATGGGCCCTTTTGGCTTATGGGACTCCAGAGGCAGCTGACAGGTACCGGCTAGCCAAGCGGAATTCAACTTTGGTAGTCGCTGAGGCAAAAACTCGAGTTCGGTGAGGCCATAGAAAACAACTTCCGGACGGCTTCAATGAAATTCTGGTCCACCATCCGGCGTCTCAGGAGAGGAAAGCAATGCACCATTAACACTGTGTATAGTGGACATGGGGTGCTGCTAACCTCAACTCGAGACGTTGTGAATCGGTGGGGAGAATACTTCGAAGACCTCCTGAATTCCACCGATGCGCCTTTTTTTTGAGGAAGCAGAGTCTGCAGACCCTGAGGTGAGCTCTCCTATCTCTGGGGTCGAAGTCACTAAGGTAGTTAGAAAGCTCCTCGGTGGCAGGGCCCCGGGGGTGGATGAGATCCGCCCAGAGTTCTTAAAGGCTCTGGATGTTGTGGAGCTGTCGTGGTTGACATGCCTCTACAACATCGCATGGACATCGGGGACAGTGCCCCTGGATTGACAGACCGGAGTGGTGATCCCCCTTTTTAAAAAGGGGGACGAAAGGGTGTGTTCCAACTATAGAGGGATCACACTCCTCAGCCTCCCTGGTAAGGTCTATTAAGGGGTGCTGGAGAGGAGGGTCAGCCAGGAAGTTGTCAGAGTGTGGTCCGCATTGCCGACAGTAAGTCGGATTCGTTCCAAGTTAGGGTTGGACTCCGCCAAGGCTGCCCTTTGTTACAGATTCTGTTCATAACATTTATGAACAGAATTTCTAGGCGCAGCCAAAGCGTTGAGGGGGTCCAGTTTGGTGGCCTCAGTATTGCATCTCTGCTTTTTGCAGATGATGTGGTGCTGTTAGCTTCATCAAGCCGCGATCTCCAACTCTCACTGGAGCGGTTCGCAGCAGAGTGTGAAGCGGTTGGGATGAGGATTAACACTTCCAAATCCGAGACCATGGTCCTAAATCGGAAAAGGGTGGCGTGCGAGGCCCTGCCCCAAGTGGACGAGTTCAAGTATCTTGGAGTCTTGTTAACAACTGAGGGCAGGATGGAGCGGGAGCTCGACAGGCGGATCGGTGCAGTG
The DNA here is from genome assembly GCF_054856555.1 of Leptonotus elevatus. Lineage (NCBI taxonomy): Eukaryota > Metazoa > Chordata > Actinopteri > Syngnathiformes > Syngnathidae > Leptonotus > Leptonotus elevatus. The sequence goes on from NC_141252.1 coordinate 19,745,612, forward strand.
TCTGCAGTGATGCAGACTCTGAATCGGTTTGTTGTGGTGAAGAAGGAGCTGGGCCAAAAGGCGAAGCTCTCGATTTACTGGTCAATCTATGGTCCCACCCTCACCTATGGTCACAAGCCGGCTGCTCGCGGAAGCCGTGCCCCGTGGCGCGGAGTCGCGGAAGCTATTCGGCAGCACCTCGTGCATCCTTGGCAAGAGAGAGCGGGGACTGTTAAGTCCGCTCTTTCTCTCATTAACGTCCACCGCTGCCCGACCGGGAAGGGCCGCCGTGTGGAAAGCGGCAACCGAGTTTTCCGAGGCGGGCGAGACGGAGAATAATGTAGTTGATTAGTGAATTGATAGTTGAGTTAATTATGTGCCTGTTGAAATGGCATTTTGTACATAAAGGTGACATTTGGTGATCATCTATTGAAACGTAAGAGCAAACAAGCACGTAGACTATCAATATTTCTTTAGGTGCAGACATGAAAGACAGTGTGTAGACAGAAGCAGGTGGGGCAGAAGAACCTTGGCCACGCTCAACTCACTTTGTACACAGAAGCGTATTTGTATTTGTACAATAAGGCAGAATTAAAAAATATATATATTTTGATACAGGTTTAGGGCATCCAGAGGGTGGTTGTTGTCGTCGCTGCAAAGCTCATGTTAGGACACCTTTAATCATCGAGTAATTGTCTGGCGCCATTTTTTTATTGAAAATTGCCCAAATCCTCTGATTTCAGCATATCAACAGTAATCGTACACTGATTTCTTTAGTCCTTCATGAAAGAAGACTGATTATCTTCTGTGTTTTAATCAAAATAAGACATTTGCAAACATCTGTTTTTATTGTGGGAAACAATGACTGAACCGGTCTTAGTAAAACATCAACACCCCTTTTTTTGATCACACGAAATATCCACCAATCACTGGTTAATAAAGAATAATCAGTGGGAAAAAATGCTTTTGTAATACATTTTAATGCAAAATTAAAATGAATCTGATTCGTCGATTAATAATTGATAGATTAATTGATTCTAAAAATATTTGATAGTGACAGCATTACTCATAATCTTCTTTCGCTGTACATTTGGCACACAGTCTGAGTATACTCCTTTCAAGTCATGACCACATTTGGTTTCTACATCTTCTTGCTTGCTCTTTCTGGAATGTAACTTCTAGTCAAAATGTGATGGTGTGATTATGGTAAAATCATGCCTACAGCAATGCAACTGAAAACAACAAATTCAAATTTTATGGTTAGAAAAAAAATTATATAAAAAATGTGAAATATTAATGTATTGTTCCCAAATATTGCCTTATTTGGGCTAATATTGGAATATTAGTCCATGTAAACTTAATCACATAAAACTTCTGTCGTTTCTCTTTTGGTGATGTTGCTCTGGAAACACAAAGGCTTTGTGCCATGTATTTACTATTCCTATCCTAACATAATGATCTTTAATCACATTCTTTGGTGACACGTGCCACCCTGCAGTGACATATGTTGGAATAGAAGTTGATGTCATACATGTTTTTCACAGCATCGGGCCACAAAAAGTGGACCAAGCAAACAATGCTCAACTCTCATTTCTCATTCTTTAAAAATGTATTAAACGTTATAGGCTGTACATTGGTAGACTGCGTAGTTGTGCTCAAGCGTTAAAATTGGTGCATCTTGAAGTATGATTGAATTGGGATCAAGTTATTTTACTTTTAAGTACATTTCAAATTGAGTACTTTTGTACTTTTACTTCAGTAAATTGTTTTGCACATATATCTCTACTTTTAATTAAGTAAAATAAGGGAGCACTTCATCCACTACTGCTCATTTTAAGGGGGAAGTCAACTTTAGGCGCTTGAATGACAATAATATGTTCTATAATGTGACCTGAGTTTTGAAGCCAAATACAGCCAATTTTATCTATCTCGGGGGGGGGGGGGGGCATTTTGTCACTTGCTGTCGACTGAAGATGACATCACAGTTGCTCAGGGCTCAGGCAACGACCAATTACAGCTCACCTGTTTTCTGAAGCTGAGCTGTGATGGGTTGTTGTCATGTCATTTTCACTCCACAGCAAATGGCAAAATGACAGATCCCTGAAAACGACTAGATTTTGCTACTTAACTCATATTCCACTAATGCAATATGTTAAAAAAAAAATTGCTACATTATATTTGGATTGATAGAAATGACACCTAATATGTCATAGCTTCATCACATTTTATAAAGATGTCCTGCAATGTGGATCTGCCATTCAATTTTCATTAAGTTTTGGTGTGTGTCTAACACTTTCCTCTTTTCACCTCATTTGGGATCTGTGTTGGTTTGTATTTGTCCATCCATTCTCTGTACCGCTTACCTTCACTGGGGTTGCAGGGTGCTGGAGCGTCCAGTCGACTGGGCAAGAGACGGGGTACACCCTGAACTGGTCGCCAGCCAATTGCAATTGCTTTAGACTAAAATAATAGTAATAAAAAAAAAATAGATTAATTCTGCTACAACTTTTAAAACAATAAATGTATCATGTTTTCACCCCAGGTGGATAGAAATGTGTTATGGTATTTGCATCTACAAATGAACTGCAATAGAAGTAGGCTACGACCGGGCAGGCCATTTTTATATTAGCCTATCATCGTATGTCAGCCACTGGACTTGATGCCATTGACTGTTGTGATTTTTTCAATGTTTGCTCTAAAGAGTTACAGGCTTCATTTAGATTTTACTGAACTGTGGCTACTCATGGTGAATAGTCCATTCAATTGCCAAAAGTACTAATTTAAAATTAACAATACAGTACTGATACTTTTCTCCCCCGATATGAAAACAACACTTTAATGTCCTCATTTCACTCCTCATTGTCAGGTCACAATATCAGTAGATGGGATTTTAACTACCACAGGCTACACCCAGGAGGACTACACCATGCTTGGCTCAGATGACTTTTTCTATGTTGGTGGAAGCCCCAGCACGGCTGACTTACCTGGATCTCCTGTGAGCAACAACTTCATGGGCTGTCTCAAGGAGGTAAGGTGCCTCATTTGCTGTCATTTCATTTAGTGATAGACCAATATGTTTTTTTCAAGACAGATACCAATACTGATATTTCAAGCCGTTATTTGCAGTAAAAGAGAAGATATTAGCGTCAAAATAAAAACAAAAAAATACTTCTTCTTTTAATGTTTAACATTGCCAGCTTTGTTTAAAATAAAAATCCAACATTTCAACATATTTTCTTAATTTTTTAAATATTTTTTTATTTTTAAAAACAAAAAGTGTAGGGAGTTCCCAGTGTCAGCATTTTTATTTTTATAAAGTGGAAATTTAAATAAATTCATAAATGAAAAGTTCCCTGTATCTCACTTAGCGACAAAAGCAGGCAAAATTGTGATTGTAGCTAATTTGGGGTTTTCGTCATGGTTTGTAAAAGGTTTCAAAAGATCTTCTCAGACAGTAAAAAAAGTGTCTGAATATTTTCGAAATGTCTTTGTAATAAGTAAAAACTGTCATGATAAAAACCCTAAACTTCCCATTTCAAAAATGTTTTCACTGTTAATCAGTACACAATAATTCAGGCCAATGTTTTTTTTTTCAAGGCTGATACCAATACCGATTATTAATAGCGAAGGAGGCCAATAACCAATATTTGGAGCTCATATATATTTTCATTAAAGGGAAACAAATATTGGTGTGAAAATGTAAAAATAAATACAAATTCTAGTTCTTAACTTGAATTTATTGAACAACTTTAACTCATAATTTGATGTTCCCCTTTTGCAGCAATTAGCATTAGAATATATAAGTTTCATCATTATACACAAATCTGTTTAGAACTGTGGGTAAATCACCTTGTTTGCAACATGGCCCTGGTTGATCTCTTATACTCTGCTGCCACCTGCTGGCCGGTTTTGTAATTACTACCATTGCTTCACCCATTCTCTGCAGTTCAGAGGCTCCATCAAAGCCTTCTGTATGTTAAATAAATAAAGATAAATAAATTAAAAAAAACTTTTGTTTTTTTAATTGTGTACTTTATATATACATCTTTGGGACACTTAAAACATTTAAAATTGAACAGATTTATACGTTTTTGGGAGCATATGAATCAATTAGAAAATACGCATATTTGTTTTAAAATTCTAACAAAAATTTCAGGGAGTTCCCAGGGTCATCAGTGCGTCTTTAAAAACTTAACCCGTGGATGGTATTGTGACCCGTTTTGATGGTTCTGACCAGGCTATTTCAAAATAAAATACCACCCACGGATATGAAAACTTAAGTAAATAGCTTTGTAATAATTTCTCCAGTAAATAAAGTTTTCCAAAAATGTAAAATATCCGAAAACATTTTTTTTTTCTTACCTTTGTTAGAATTTCAAACACACATCACAAATCGTTGCAGATCGTTCCCAGGGTCAGCAGCATATTTTACAAAGTTAACTGAAAGTGTAGCTTCCTGAGGTTAACACAGTTTTAAATAGATCTTTTATCGGCTGTCAGGGTTTTTTTGTTTTTGTTTTTATAGGCCAATAATCGGTCTATCCCTAATCCATTTCATCTGCATTGTACACCAAAAGACACTGAGAGAAATAGGCTGCTCCCTCAAGCTATTGATGTCATATCTAACACTTGGATGAATCTGGTGGCTGCAGCAGGGAGCTGATTTTTTGTGTCACACAAATGCACACACATAATAAACACATACAATGTGTGTACACAGTGTCATATGGTCTGCAGGGAGAGCGAGGAAGTGGTGCAGTAGCAATTTAATCCCCCTCTGGCCCACTTCCTACTCTGATCATGCTGCTCAGGTTTGCCATTGCCTGTTTTGTCAAATCCAGGAAGGCAGACAGACAGACACACACATTTAAGTGCAATAAACACACAGACATGTTAAAAGAAACACAAATTCCCTTTGGACTTGTCTTTCGTGTATACATGCTCATCGAGATATTGGGTTTTGCAAAAAGCAAAAGATGCATGTTGACACATGCACACACACACACGTAATCTGAGCAATATGGACAAAATTTGATGTCCCGATATAAGTCATTTTACGAACACTCCACGCTGAAGGGAAGCTACAAGCTGGTAGGTGCAGTCGCAGTTAAAAAGTCAGGGCTCTTTGTACTCATCTGGGCATTGGTGGAGCATGTATGCTGTAGAAAAAGCTTTAACATTAACATTTTAAACTTCACAATGCACCTTTAATAAGACAGCGAATTAAGCCATGAGGAACACCAAATTTCATTCCATTGTTCCATGATTAGTTGGGAACTCCAGATATTTTCTAGATGTCATTTTGACACTTTCAGGAACATTTTCTTACTCCCCACCATTCTGACTGCTGGCCCTTTTGGGGCATTGTGGCCACCAACCATCCAAGACTCCTGGACGCTAAACAGTGGAATGCCATTTATCAGTGAATAACATCAATCAGTCTTCGTATTTCTGAGCCAACTGAAAACGTTTTCCTTGTGTGAATTATGAGGGTTGGCCGAGATACGGCTTTATGCACTGTTGTTGTGGGATTCTGCATGGGGAGGTTCTTCAGACTCTAGAGACGCCAGCATCTGCAAAAAAATACTTGCTTAATGGTAATCTGTGGCTTTTTTAACAGCTGCTCTTTTAATATGATGCCTTTGCCTCAAAGAAACTTTGATTTAAAATGCCTTTAAATGAACATCCTCTTTTCTCTCAGATTAATATACAAATTATTGAACATTATGATGAATTTTATGGAAATGTCCAGTGTCGTCATGTCTTTTGGTCTATTGTACGCTTTTGGTGTGCCTTCTTTTTTCCAATTGTACACAAAAGCTGTGATGCGCTTAATAATGTGGAACATCCTTCTTAAGTAATTCACCTTTAATTCGGCCCAGTTTTGAAAGAAATTGCCAAAGCTGTCTGAGATTGATATTTGCGATCTTAACAGACATGAAAACAACAGCACGTTCAAAAAAAAAACTTTACCAGAAAAACTACGACTCTTGAAGGGTTTCTCTACAACGCCGTAATAGGGCCATGTATGAATATTTTATTTTTTAGAGGGTGCTGGGAAAAAAACTCACAAATTTGCGACTTTATAAAGTGGTAGATTTACAAGATTTTTGGGTTTTTTTACGAGAAATACACGTAGCGTACTGTTTGGACTATTGTGCCAATACTTTTTGGTCGGGTTTTCAAATAAGGAGATAGTAATTGCTTTAGCAGAAATTAACCATATGAAGTTAAGCATTCGCTGTTTGAAGCATTGGATACGACAAAGACGCATTGCTTTGCAAATGTCCACACCCTGAGGATCAAGCATTTAAGTTAATTTGTTAAAATAAATATTTACTTGTACATCCATGTTTCCAGAATTATTATTTACACATTCATACATTTTGGTATTTTTTTGTACAAGTAGCTAAGTTGATGTGTCGAATCTGCTGCTCTAAGTCATTCACTTGCACCTAAAGTATGCTAGCTTCTAATTGGTTAGTGTTAGTCAGCTGAAAGGGGATGAGGAAGTGTTGTCGCTCTAGCTCCCGTGTATTTTGAGTAAAGTTGAAATTAAGAATGAATCCGTCTCCATCCTGCCTTTTCATTTTATAAACAGTGTTCCATTAACCACCAACGAATCCTCATATTAGACTATAGCTACGTGTATTTGTTGTAAGTTTCTGAGTTTTTTCTCTCGCAAATTTGCGAGTTTTTTCTGGGTATATTACCCTCCTTCTGGAAAAAAAATTATACGTGGCCCTAATACGCCATTATATTTCTCCTGCTTCAATCCTATTTGCATCATAATTTGGAATGCAGTGTATAACGAATACCTGGGAAAGAGTAGTAATATAATACAGGTGTGAAATAACACCAATACATTATTACATATTTTGTGCATTTAGTATGTCACGTCATCTCCCTTGAAGATTTATGTTATCTCCATTGTACCATGAGTGGACTTTCCCTTGCGCAGTTTCACATGTGTTCAGCACTCTCTGCTGTTGCACCCTCTCATCCTGCACCCCAACCATTATGGGGCTAATTTGCCTGCTTGCAATGCTCTTGTACTCGCTATCTAGAGTGGCATTATAGAAAAATGTTTTGTTACCATGGCACCAAATACTGGTTGCCCTAGGTAGCCCATGTGGCTGGCTGGCCCACGATTATTATGCCTTTCATAAGCCAGCAATTACAGAGAAAGGCTACATCTCAGAGCCTACAAAATGCATAATGGCCTACAATAACACATAATTGCTGTAATTGTCACTACTCCCAGTACCCCCAACTTGCGCCGACCGCCCCCCAACGCCACATCTACCTTTCACATGTAGTCATTTTACTTGGCCAATAGACTTATGAGATAGTGAATCACAAAGAACTAAGCACTAAGGAACAAACTACTAACTGCTGATCTCATTCCGTACAGTCAGAGTGCTTAACTTGTCTCTCATACTGTATTGCACGTTTGTGCTAGAGATATATTCTAGTGTCTTGTAATAGTGATGACACATATACCCTACCTATATATATATATATATATATATATATATATATATATATATATATATATATATATATATATATACACAATATCTGATTACGTAAACAAAATATTGTGGGTACTAGTGTTAATTTCGTTAATGAAAAATAAACAAAAATATTTTCATCAACACACATTTTTCACCAGACCAAAATTTTACTTAACTAGACTAAAAGCCTTATTAATAAACAACAACCGGGACTAAATCAGTATGCATTTTTGTCGACTAAGGAAGACAAGACGAAAATGTACTACACTTAATAAAAACTGGACTAAAATCTATGGACATTTTAGTTCATGAACAAAGACGAGATGAAAATGAAAAAAATGGTAAAATCCCGTCTCTGATAATCTGTCATGTGGCACACAGCGACACATCCCCTTTCAAATCTACAGCTAATGAGTGCAACATGCACAAACACATGGGACAGCCAGGATTTACAGTGAAATGTTTCAAAATAAAAAATAAAAAAATTACAGTTAAAACGTACCATTAATCTAACAGCTATAACGTTCCAACAATAATGTTAATCCGACCTCGGTCTAATGCTGGCTAATTTACTAGCTCGTAGCATGGAGCCATAGTAGCTACTTGTTGGTATACTTGAATAGTGTGTGACGTTGTTTTTCATCAAAAAGATGAGAGAAAATTTGATGTGAAATGGTTTTAGATCCGAAATGTTCAACATTATCTGACAAAACAATATACAAGGGTAAAATGATTGTCCTGACTAAAACTACAGTACAACATTGACCGTTTTTGTTAACTAAAACTAGACGAATAAAATTGTGTTTTCTTGGACTAAAATTAAGACTAAAATGCTAGATTTATAGTCGACTAAAAGTTGACTACATAAAAAGGGAATGAGGTTGACTAACTATGATAAAAACTAACGAGCGTGATGGAAACTGGACTTAAACTGCGACAAAATTTAAAAATGGCTGATACAATTAACACTGGCGGGTACTAAATAAGTAGGTCAGAACCATGTAGCATTGCTAACATTTAATAAACATTATAATTAAGTCCAATGTCTGTTACCTGCTTCCATAATATGTACAAAAGAACCTCCAGATGTGTCTACAGAATAATCTTAAAGCAATAGCAATGACAGAAAGCGGTGTATTGCACTCGATTGGGTGCTAGCGTGATGAAGTCTTAAGCTGCATAAACTGAGTTGCCCATTCAAGTCTGGCAGGAGGCTTACTTATTGGTGTCAAACTAACTGGTCTTGTTTTTGATGTGATATTAAATCTTGACCAACATGACTCATCACTTTCTCACGTAGAATAAGTCATCTTTGTTCATGGGTTACAATCGTTTTACAGATGGTTTACACTCGTTTTATGGATCCATCCATTCAAAAAGTGCTACAGTACGTTTGATATTTTGTACCGGGAATGTGATCATAGTCTCACGGTCAAAACATATTTAATGATGCTTTATCATTATCTTAAATCAAAACCAATCTTCACTACCACAGAATCCTTTCACGGATATTGATTACTACAGTGGACAGCTATTAAAATGTTGTTTTCTCCTATATAAATTAATCTGATTGCCACAGTTGGCCATTAGCCACGCCAGTGGACGCTAGTGTAGTCTTGATATACACTGCCATCCAGTGGTCAACGTTTGTAAGTGCAAAATAAAAATAAAAAGACAACAAGATGGCTGACTGAAGTTCAGATGTGACGTGCAAGGAAGGAATAAGTGTCTATTCCTTCTATTCCAGGAGGCCCTTGCAAGTAAAAACTATATTGGGAACATCAAGAAACAACTAAGGAGTAATATAATTGTTAAAATATCCAAGTATTGATTTTGTAATTTGAGGAAATGAAAATTTATCAAACCAACAACAACAACTAAAGTGGACTTTGGACACCATTAGCTGTATTGGGACTACAACTTAGTGTTGCTGTAATTTTGTTGCTTTTTTAAAATACTTCATCTGCAGCATTTTTTACTTATTTTTGCTTTTAATCAGCATTCCCACATAATTTATCTTTCAATTTACTTTATAAGCATTCCGCATGCATTCAAATCTTAGCATTCAACTATTAGCATTCAGTATTCCCACGCAATTTCTACAGAAATTGCACTTTGTCTAGTTAAATTTTTATTCTAGCAATATTTTATGGATTTTAGTCCTCATATGAGAGTAAGGATCCTGGTCTGTATGTTTTGTAGTGGTCAGGTGCAGAACATGCTAGCAAAACCTACAGGATAGTCGACCATACGCAATCTGACTTAAGTGGGGGTGATGACAGCGGCAGTGATGATGAATGGTTGCCATAAAAAATAAAATTACTATCTGTACTTCATAAAAAGTTATTTTTTCTTTGGGTAAATGTTTTTGCAATACTTATAGTAGTTTTGAAATATGTTAAAAATATGTGAACACAACGTTAAAAATCAAACAGATACATAATACATATATAATAATACATAATTTTTTTGTTATTTATTCTTTTCTTACAAACATATTTCATCAGTTGTTCAAAGGCACGTTTTCCACCCTAGTGGACATGTCACCAACTCCTTGAAAAATGTTTGTTGACTAAAATAAAGGTGATTTTTTTTCATGCCTAAAGAGTAATAAAAACAGTTGAGTAAAAATATCATAATTTGTGCATGAAAAGGTTAAACAGCACACAGTTCCAACTCAAATACATGGGTTACACAACTTGTGTACATTGAAATGTAAATACCAATCTAAGATGCATTACCAGTCTACCATGATTTTTACGCGCATTTAAGGAATCAACAATGGAACCGCCAAGGTTAAACATTTATGTGTGTAAAAAAAAATTATTAAATGAAAACGTATGAAATAATGTATTATGGGCTATAATTAGCCATTGTGGTCCAAAATGTTTTTCCTAAGGTTGAATGTTGAAACTGTCAGTCTTATTTAGGTCTTGATTTTAAAATAGTGCTGGAGCTGTTCAAAATGGCCCAAAGTAATTATGTTCAATCAGAGCAGGAGAAAGCGTGGCTGGGCTTTGGGGGGTTGGGGTGGGAACGTGGTGGTATTGGGGGGTGATGTTGATGGATGAGAGCAGAGAGTTGAGAGTGGAAGGATGAAACAAAAAGAGAAAGAATGACTACAAATAAAGGCAAGCGAAGAGGAAAATACAATTTCCTATCCAGTTTCCAGCCACCCCAAGGGATGAGTTTATTTACTGTCAAATCTTCTGGTGGATTATTGATAATCTCAGACCCTCACTCGACCCACTCTGACAGAATCCTGGGCACAGAGGTTGAAAAATACATAAATATAAAATAGTGGAATGGAAGAGAGTGAGTGTTTGTTTTTTGTATGCCTGCGACCAAAATATATCCAGGCAGAAGGAGTTATTCTGCCCAGAGAATGAGAGGTGAAAAAAGGGCTTCAATTTTCCACTTGAGCAAATTTCAATTTGCACACACACCCCTCTCCATGACTCCATCCTCCCATTGTTATTGACAGCATTTAGAATTGCTGTGATACGAGATTGGCCACTTAACGTTTTCATTCTTTTGTTTTCCTTCATTGGAAGGACAATTAGAGTATCCCAGTCTCACTTTTGAGATTGATATAAATTGTATCTACAAAGTTTGTAGATATGACTGTGGAACAAAAAAACTAGGTTTTCCTTTGTGGTTCATTTAGTATTGTAGAATGAGAAAGTGGAGGGGATGTCATTTGCTGTGTTGTACACAAATCTTGGTTCGCCATAATCCCGCTTGTTATAATGACCTTGAACATAACAGCCATTTTTGACAGTAAAGTCAATTTTAAAGATTGATCAAATGTGTCTCTATATGTGCACTGTAACTGACTGGCGACCAATCCAGTCCAGATAGCAGTATGCCTTTCACCTACAGTCAGATGGGATAGGCTCTAGCGCCCCCTAACCCCGAACAGGATAAACTGTATAGAAAAAGGATGGATGGACATAAATACACACCACAGTGAGCTTGATGTTTTGGTTTGTTATTATAAATTGAAGTCATAATAATTGTGTCATTGTATGCCAGCTATTAAAGATAAGTCAACCATAAACATTTATTGACTATAATATGTAATATGTGACCTCACTAGTCTAAACATGACATTCTGATTAATATCAAATTTGTGGAATAAAAGTTATGCAGCAAAATTCATCATTTTTCTCCATCTCAGGGGGCGGCCATTTTGCCACTGCTGACTGAAGATGGCATCAACGTTGCTCAGGGCTCAGGCAACGACCAATTACAGGTCACCTGTTTTCTGAAGCTGAGCTATGATTGGTTGTTACCTGAGACCTGAGCAACTGTGATGTCATTTTCACTCAACAGCAACTTCTGATATTGATAAAAACTGCTGGATTTCGCTTCTTATCTCATATTTCACTAATGCCATATTAACCAGAATACCAGAGGTGGCAAATCCAGGTCCAGAAAGTAAAAACCCTGCCATAGCTTGCCTTTAGCCCCAGGTGCTGGCTAGTTAGCTCCCTGGCTAGCTCCGGTGGTGCTCGTTTACCCGCTAGGGAGCTTGCTAGCTATCTAGCTAGCATCAATGGCTAAAGGTAAACTGTGGCAGGGTGTGTAATAGATGTTTCCTTATCAAAGTCTGAACATTTGATCAAATATATATGTAGAAATCCAGGCTTTATCAAAACATATTTCAGTCAACGATGACAATAAAGCAAATCTTCAACAAAACTGACATAACACATTTTTCTTCTTTCTTGAGGTTGTGTACAAGAACAATGACATCCGCCTTGAGTTGTCTCGACTTGCTCGGATTGTTGACCCCAAGATGAAGATCCAGGGCGAGGTCTCCTACAAGTGTGAAAATGTGGCAACGCTGGACCCCATTTCTTTTGAGACTCCAGAGGCCTACATCAGCTTACCCAAGTGGAACACCAAGCGGATGGGATCCATCTCTTTTGATTTTCGCACTACGGAGCCCAATGGCCTTATCCTCTTCACCCATGGCAAACCACAAGAGCGCAAAGATGCAGCCCGTAGCCAGAAGAACACTAAGGTCAGACCGTCTAATAGGACTAATGTTGGACATGAAGCAATGATTTAATTGTGCGCCTAACTTCATTTCCAAGGTGCTTGATGGGGTCAAGGTGAGGGTTCTGCGCCAAAGGCTTATAACAATGGCCTTTAAGACCATTTTTTGCACAGCAGGGCCGGAGTCTTGCAGGTTTTAGATGTACTTAGAAGTAGAGCTGTCAAAATTCATCGACAAGTAATCGATTATCAAATTAATCGGCAACTATTTTAATAATTGAGTAACAGAGGTGGCAAATCCAGGTCTAGAAAGTAAAAACCCTGCCACATTTTGGCTTTAACCCCTGATGCTACCTAGCTCCCTAGCAGGTAAACGAGCACCATGGGAGCTAGTTAGCTAGCACCAGTGGCTAAAGCCAAATTTTGGCAGGGTTTTTACTTTCTGGACTTGGATTTGCCACCTCTGTTGAGTAATCACTTGGAGTCATTTTTAAATTAAAATTGTCCAAATCCTTTGATTTCAGCATACATTTCTGTAGTCCTTCATGAAAGACTGATTATCTTCTGTGTTTAATCAAAATAAGACATTTGCAAACATCTGTTTTTACTTTGGAAAACAATGACCGAACCGGCAACATCAACCCTGACTCTTTTTTTTTATTCACTATATGAATCTGAAGTACGAAATAACCACCAATCACTGGTTAATAAACAGTAATCAGGGGAAATAAATGTTTTTCTAATACACTTAAATGCAAAATTAAAATTTATCTGATTAGATAGAAAAAAATATTCGATAGTGACAGCACCACTTAGAAGACGACAAAATGTTTGACTTCGTGAAGTTGGTTTTTGATGACATTTAAACATATTTTTTTCCAGGTGGATTTCTTTGCTGTTGAGCTGCTGGATGGAAGTCTGTACCTGCTGTTGGACATGGGCTCAGGGACCATCAAGGTGAAGGCCACGCAAACAAAGGTCAATGATGGTGCCTGGTATCATGTGGATATCCAGAGAGATGGCCGCACAGGTCAGTTATGTCAACAAAGTTGGTCAATTATTATCTTGCACAAGCTCACCTGATGTTTTAATTGGACAATCAAACGTCTGAGGTCAGACGCAGTATGCGCTAACATATTAGTCGTCCCCTAGTTTTTTGTTTGTTTTTTGCCAAAGAAATATAATGTAATATATGTAATATAACTAAGTATGTGAGAAAGTAAGTAAATGTATAAACAATGTAAAACAAAAAAAAAAAGATACAAAGAAAAAACACCCTGAACCTTTTGATTCACTCCAACCTTCAACCAGCTAATCATGTACTGACTCGAGTCTTGCTCTGTTGCCACATACATGACGAGACATCAGAGTCGGTTTGAATGAATTAATGAAAGTAATATGTATTGTAGAGTTCCCTAGGGATCAATTCTTGAGTCTATATTATTTATTTTATATATGAATGATGTATATATGTAACAGAATCACTCCAATACATACTTTTTGCTGATGACACCACTCTGCTTTGCTTTGGGAAAGACTTGACAGAGTTTCTGAACACAGTGCAAGTGGAATTAAATATCCTGAAATGATGGTTTGACATTAATAAATGATCCTTAAATATAAATAAAACTAAATTGACATGATTTGGATATCAACCTCCTGTTAGTCCTGGTCAAGAGCCGCGCAGCAGATTTTGGACTAACTGCAAACGAGCCAACTCTTTCTTGTTGAGATAGGTAAAGAGGCTGTTGCAGTAGTCCGGCCACGAGGACACTAATGCATGGGTAATCATTTCAAGCTCCTGTTTAGAGTCCATGGACCTGAGCTTAGCGATGTTGCGCAACTAAGAGAAACAAAGTAAATAATAATATGCTCCCTTACTGTGTTCAGAGGCTCTTCCAACAAGGAACAAGGAACTATGAACTGAGAGGAACATCGACGTTTAGAAAATCAAAAAAACTGAACAAATGTGAAACTTATATGTATCTCAGAGAAAGGAGTCAACCTGTGAAATCATTTTGATTGTGAATTGAAACAGTCCAACTTAATTAAAATTTTCAAATATATTAAAACATTTAAATAATGCAAGGTTATAAATGAATAGTTTATAATTATGGTAAAATTATGGATACAAATATTTTTCTATATACGTGTGTCAGTAATAATGTATAGTAACTGTTGATATATGCATATGTAAGCTTGCAGTATAATGTATGGGCTTACATATGTGGTATAAATATTAGGGGTGGGAATCTTTGAATGTCTCACGATTCGATTCAATTCCGATTTTTTGGGTCTGCGATTCGATCCAGAATCGATTTTCGGTTAGGGACGATTTTTGATTCAAAATGATTTGATTGACAATGATTTTTGCTTCAATCTATAGATGTGCAAGGAATTGTAATGATCTACTCCAGTCTGACTCGCTAATGCAAATTAGCGCGCTACTCGCTGCACTTTTCTCACTCAAAAGAATGGCTCCACACTGCAAAAATGAAGTTGGGACGTTGTCCAACCATTCAATGCACATAAAAATGAAGCAATGATTTGCAAATCATATACAGTACAATATATTTAGTGTTCATACTCATGAATGTATGCAATTATTCTCTTAACTTGAATTTGACCAACAATATAAAATCTTTGCGATTCGATACTTTAGTGTTCACATTTTGATATTTTTTCAATACATTTTTTTTAAGTCAATGTATTTTAAAGATTGCGAAATGTTCATGCATAAAAAAAACGAACACGTTTTTTACTTAGATATCTCTACGTTCCCCAAAATAATAGACACAAGGGTGGTTTAACGTCATATCCTATTTGCTCAAAGTTCTGTCCTGGCACGACAGGAGTGTAAAAAATTGTGTGTTCATTTTGAGTTCATTTAAAGTTCCTTTAACGCCACTAATATTTTTAACATGCGATTAATGACCGCCCCTTACTTGGAAAGCTTGTACTGGGGGAATTGCAGTCCCAACACAGCAGACACGTCCACGTCAAAATTTAGCAGCACTACATTTAAGAATAATGCATGTATTAGTGGCGACTTGTCAAGTTGTATTTTACATTTTTAAAAATGTACAGAATTACACAAGTTATTTTTAAAGATTAGATAGCTCTTAATATGAAAAGAAAAATGCACTGAGTTGTCAACAACATCTTACAAAGGAAATTATGCCATCTAGTGGCACAAAAATGACCTCAACACAAATCAATATCACACTCGTTTTTTTACAGTACAGTGCATCTTTTTTATTTCAACTCAATTTTATGATTAATTGGGAAATTATTGTATCAATGATTAAAAGATGCAGTCATATTTCTATTATTTATCATAATATTTTTTTACACATTTATATTAACAAGAGTATGAAAACTTATTGTACATTTTATTGTACATTTAAAACAGATATAAAATTTGCGATTCTATTGAAGTCATGAAATTAATTTAAATTTTAAAAAAATTATTGCCTGGCACATACTATATATATAAATAAAATACAATATAAACAACATACATTCCACTTTTACATTCTAATGCGAAAGCTTGAGGCACATAAAAAGTGCATTATTGCTAGAGAGTTGTGTTTGTTGTTGGATGCCTAATGCATTGATTCTGAAACAAAATGCCTTATCATTGTGACTCTAATATTTCTGTGTATTCTATACCCATCACAGGTACCATCTCTGTAAACAGCAGGAGGACCCCATTCACAGCAAGTGGTGAGAGTGAAATCCTAGACCTGGAAGGTGACATGTACTTGGGGGGGCTTCCCACTGATCGCACCAACCTCATTTTGCCTACTGAGCTGTGGACAGCAATGCTTAACTACGGCTATGTAGGCTGCATCCGTGATCTTTTCATTGATGGTCGAAGCAAAGACATCCGTCAGATTGCTGAAGCACAAAATGGTGCTGGGATTAAGCCCTCCTGTAACAAGCAACCTGGCAAGCAGTGTGAGAGTTACCCCTGTAAGAACCGAGGTGCCTGCAAAGAAGGCTGGAATCGATTTATCTGTGACTGCACCGGCACTGGTTATTGGTCCCGCACTTGTGAGAGAGGTAAGGATGTGCGATGAGTGCTTTTATCTTTTGCAATGCATTAGGGACACAAAACTATGAGGGAAAAAGCCTTTTGGCATGCTTTTTGTGGGGGCTTGTGGAAAAATATCCACAGTCGTCTGTGGTCATCGTCTTAGTTAATACTTCTATTAAAATAACTAGTTTTTCACAGATTGGGAAGAATCTTTGCTTTTGCATAGTGTTATCTTACCTGTGGCTGTTTGTCTCCATGGCCTTTGTGTGTGAATAATCATTATTTGAAGGAAAAACACTCCCAAAGTCGATGCTAACTTCCTGCTAGCATTTGAATGGCATCCTCAATTACCTTTTAGCATTAGCGCTAGGTTAGCGATGTTTTAAAAACAAAGCATGTTTTGTATTTAAATATACAGTGGATGTAATTCTTATCCTCGTGTGTTTAGTTTTACAGTTGAACTCCAACTGGGGCGTCATTAAACAGCTTAAAGGATGCTTAGGGACAACAGAATAACATACGCTACACACTTGCTAGTTGCTAATGCTACGCAAGCAAAATGGTGTATTCAGGGTACTTTCACAGCGTCGGAAACTTCGGTGTTCTTCGATGATAACACTTTAAGGGGAAAACAATCGGCCAGATGTGTGAAGTGGACACTTGGAGACTGCCTTCCACCCTAATTGCCAGATGGAGAATTATGCCGTGCATCTGATCGCATTCATGAGTTACGATGTTAGCATTTCGGGTTTTTTGTTTTTGTTTGTTTGTTTGTTTTACCTCCGTTATGGTTAGATGCCATAGAAAAGGACTTAGCAAAAAAAAGTTTAGTCAACTTTCAGCCACCAAATTGTCAGGTGTGCCGGGTGCAGGACAAGGGAAACACTCTTGATAGATGTTTGCCAAATGACCAAACGAGGCTTGCACCCACACTGCCTGACTAAATACACTAACACTAATGAGACACACATGGGCAAAGGAAGATACACACGGTGTTAGACATAACGAGACAAGGGAAGAAACCAGGAACACAAGACAAAAAACACCAACCACAGACAAAAACAACAAGAACACCCATAACAAACAAAAACCCAACCCCCACAGAACCGAAACATGACAAATATGTTACTAAACAATGGGAGCAATAATTACAGAAACCAATACTGAAATAAATATTTGTGTAAAAGTAAAATTTCATGATATTAGTTATGACATTTTAAGTATCTAAGAAATTAAGTTGAAGGCATCTAGACCTTACTGAATCAGTGTAAATGTTATACACTATGTATTACTGCTTAAGTAATTCAGCTGATTCTATAACTGTTCAGACTCCCCTGTCTTGTCATTCTTCATTATTCAGGCACACAGAACATTGCACTGTACTGCACCAATTTTCTTTTAAGGTGTCCATGGCATTGATTAAAAAAAAAGATCAGAGTTGAAAACTAATTAACTTCCCCGAGAGCCACAAATTGTTCCAGATTATTATTTTTTTGCATACCAAATAATCGCTGCACTGTCATATCACATTTTAAATCTGACTGTTTTCTCTTTCCTTATCTTGTGGCCTGTAATTAAGTTACCAGAGAATCAAATTTTACTCCTTAAAAAGAGAAAATATGTGGGTCAATCAGATATAGCTTGTACACACCCCCCCAAATTGCTTTGCAAAACATAATTAAGTGAAATATGCAATATGATTGTTTTTTTTTGTGTCATTGCAGTTTGGCATGCATTTTAATAAAGACATTGTAAAATCATCAATGCGGTGGAACCTCTGCAAACTTCAAGCACAATAATAGCATAGTATTAAATTAATGCATAGCTAATTGGAAGTGTCTATCAAAAGTGAGCTTTGTTAGCTTTATAAATGCAGTTTAAGTTTTGTGCGTATTTTAAATTATGTGTTCTATGGAAATGCGTCAGAAATAACAGTAATCTGTAGTATACAAAAAAATATGACAATTAAATTGCTTACATTGTTATTCTTCTCCTTTATTTACTTTCATGTTCCTACGTAATAATGACATTTAGCATTTGTTTAACTAATTTATCACAATAAAAATAAGGATAAAAAAACAAAAACAATTTTATAGTTAAAAGTGTTAGTATTACAGCAATATGTTGCTGAGGAAAGTCTCTGATAGCAAGAGGGTTGCCACAGCCAAATTACCTGATTTCCACGAGACAGCCATCTGCCTCTTGGTACAGCTCATGGGGTTCTATCATCTCATTGTGACCTTCCCCCACTTTGTGGCCAAAATCCAATCCAAGGACTTCATTTTAAAACTACCAGCAGTAATCCATTTTGGTCACCAGAGTGCACTGTGACTCCACATTTGTCATTAAGGTAATACCAATGTTGCCTGATATGGAGGACCAAAACTGCCCAAATTAAAAATAAATAAATGACTACATAAATAAATAAATAAATACAAACGGATAAAAAAATATACAATTCAAAAATTTAATACAAAAAAATGTATCTAAATGAAAATAAAATCTCTCTCTCTCTCTCTCTCTCTCTCTCTCTCTCTCTCTCTCTCTCTCTCTCTCTCTCTATATATATATATATATATATATATATATATATATATATATATATATATATATATAAACGAGATTCATTAAATATAAAAATAAATGTCGTAAAAAAATACCAAAATAAATATATAAGTAGAAATATATATCAATCAATAAATAAACACGCTTTGCTCTCACATTTATTTATTTTATACTGCAAACGCCCTGTCAGCCCAAAACACGCTTAGGACCGCTCGCTCATCTGAATACCATTTCGACCTGACACAGAGTCTGCAGCATGAAATAAATAAATGTGAGAGCAGAGCGTTTTTATTTCTTGATTGATTGATATTTAATTCTATTTTTATATTTATCTTTTCTATTTATTTCGACATTGATTTTTATATTTATTTTGACATTTATTTTTACTTTTATGTATTTATTTATGTATTTATTTAGGGATATATATATATATATATATATATATATATATATATATATATATATATATATATATATATATATATATATATACAAGTGCTGTCAAAGTTAAAGCATTAATTAATTAATTAATCACAAACAATTCTCGCATTAATTAATGCAGCTTAATCACACTATTAATTTTGACCATAGATTAGCCTTTAGCGTGACAGCGGATGGCTACGCTTAAGGTAGCACAGGTTGTGTTTGAGCAATAAACAAAATTTCATGCATTAAGGTAAAGCATTTAATGAATGTTTGCGTATCACATTTAGAATATTTGTTCATGTCAAAATAACGGGGTCTTTTTTTTTTCCATTTTAAATTATGCAAGTAATTAACTGATTAAAAAAAGAGGAGGATGAGCGTGTGCAGTGGATCAAAAGAAGTTGAAGACACCCTCATAACATTAAATGTCAAAATAATTAACACATAACCGGTGCTCTTCAAATTTGGCGGGAATTTTCTGGGGATAAAAAAGCCTTTTTTATTAGGGTTTAGTTGGGGTGAGAGGTGAGGGAACACCCTGGAATAGTCGCCTGTCAATCGCAGGGCACATATAGACAAACAGCCATTTACAATTATGCACTATTAAAAGTTTCTATTAATCTAACATGCATGTTTTGAATGTGAGTGAAAGAAGCAAAAACTTTTTAGTTTACATTAAACTGACAAAAAGTGTGTTTGTGAGTGTGTGTGTGGGGGAATAGATTTTGGGGTATTTGTGATTCAGTAATGTGGTTGTTTGGAGTAACATTTTGCACACATCTGTCAACTTCTCTTTCAGAGGCTTCCATCCTCTCCTACGATGGGAGCATGTATATGAAAGTGGTGATGCCAACTGTCATGCACACAGAGGCAGAGGACGTCTCGCTGCGTTTTCGCTCGCAGAGGGCGTATGGCCTCCTTATGGCCACCACCTCCCGAGACTCAGCCGACACGCTCAGGCTGGAGTTGGATGGAGGCCGCGTCAAACTCACGGTCAATCTAGGTATCGTAGGCACCCCTCTTCATCCGTATCCGCACCTCCATTCTCTTCATGAGGTGGTTTGCCATTAAGTGCTAATATTTCCTCTCACTGTCTCATTTTGTGTTCATCTACTCATCAGACCCCATACTTGAATCGCTTATAGGTTCATATTAGCTTCAGGACATCAATCAGAGCAGCATTATCTAGTTTGCATGAGTGTCAATGCAGTGTGTGCACAGAAAATGATCAAAAGTTGCAGATACAGTGGAACCTCAAGGGTCGACTGCAAGCCATTCTAAGGCACTGCTCAACCCACAACTTCGTCATATTTAAGGATGCATATACAGCTCACACATCGAATTATTGAAAATGAATAACTGTCATACGAGCATAACAATGAAATAGCAAAGCATGACAATGAAACATTTACCTTTAATAACAAGTACAGTATTGACACATCTGCTAATGCTGAACTCGTACGACTCCTAATGTTAATCAGCTTACTTTCAGGCAATTTCTGGTCCTTTTTTTTCTTACGTTCCCCTCACTAAACTGAGGTCAACTTAAAGGTGTGGCGTGTATGTTGATGTCTCACATGACATATAGGGGTGTGCCAAAAAATAGATTCTCTTAAAAATCTCAATTCTCATTTACTACAATTCAGAATCGATATAAAATGTCCCAAAATCGATTTTATTTAAATTATGTTATACTGTCTTTCCCTTGTTTGTGTGTGCATTTATTGCGAGCACTGTTCATGTTGTACTCAATTTGGCCACTTAGGGACAGTGTGGTTCAGTGTATTCTGATACACTGTTAAGTTTTAGCCACAGCGAGTATAAGAAAAATGTCACAATCAAGTTATGCCAATAAAAGTTGTTTTTTTGCAGCGTAGGAAGAGCATATGCCTCTGAGTAATGTTAAGATGCTTCTCTGTATACATTCCTGAAGCGTTTTTGTCGGACTAGACGTTCTATTCTGTGATAAAAGGGCAGAGAATAGCGCTTTCCATTTTGCGTTAGCCTTGAGCTAGCTACGTTCGGGAAACAAGCTAAACAAAGTGTGTTTTGTATTTAAATGTGCACTGTGTGCAATTATCTTCGGTTGTGTGTTTAGATTTACAGTTAACCTCGACTGTAGTGTAATAAACAGCTTGATACTGTAACAATTAGATTCTTAGTTTGAGTTCATGTTGCTTGGAGGACATATTAGAGTGAGGGAACACACTACTGGAAGTGAGGTAGTGGCCAGGAATAACATACTGTACTGTACTGTGTTGTTGAATTATGCAAATAATACAAGTAAGTAAGTCACTGCTTTAATTGTCCACTCTGTATGATCAATGACATCGGAACAGGGTGAAACAGATACCAGCATTGGACTCTTTTTGAGGGACTGTTCACTGTCTGCTGAACTGTAATCTACTCAGGGAGGGCAGAATATACACACTATGAAAGCTATAAAATTGATAGCTAACTACATTGGAGTAGCAGTTGTGGTCCACATACTGTTTTTGTAGAAAAAAGGCACTTTAAAAAGATCATTGAAAAGATCATTGGTAGAGGGTCCTCCCTGAGTCTGGGAGGTCGTGGGTTCAATTCCCAGCCAGGTCATACCAAATACTATAAAAATGGGACCCCTTTGCCTATCTGCTTGACACAATTAAGGATTGGAATTGGGGTGTTAGATCACCAAGTTATTCCCGTGTGCAAGCCCCTTCTCCTGCTCACCGCTCCGTCAGAATGCGGAGAACAAATTTCACCCCACTTAGATGGGTGTGATAATCAGTGGTACTTTAACCTTCCCTTACAATTATAATGTTAAATGTAAATTAAAAAAAGAAAAAGAAAAGTAATGTCATTCTGTCTTGCAAACCAGACTGGTGTAAATAAAGCATGACGATTCTTTGCACACCGACAAATTGAAGCAGAAATCATTGTCAATCAAATCACTTTGAATCAAAAATCGATTCTGAATCGAATCGAATTGTGAGACAGTCAAAGATTCCCATCCCTAATGACATCATCAGGCTTGTTTTTTTTCCCTCAGAAGTTGGTCAAATTGTAACGTGCGTGTTCTCAAGATTTTGAGGTTCTACTGTACATGTGTTAGGCTATTCCATCACATAATTTCATTCCATTTCAATGTTTGGAAAGGAAAAAATAGCCACAGTAATACTCATAATCTTAACTTATTTTTATTTATTTATTTTTTAATCCTCTTAAGGAAGTCACAGCACCAAAAGCACACAAAAATGTTATGATTGTGAGAACAAACCTGCTTTCAAGTCAAATTTCCAAATTCCCAGAAAAAAATGGTGCTGAGACTTTCTAAGATTTGACTTCCACAACGTATGTCCACTGATTCCCAGGTTACCAAAAACTTTAATTTGCTTTCACATTATTCTGTTGTGTATTAAAATCTTCTTTCTCACCTTTCTGGAGTGATTTTTGTCATCCGCTGACTCTGATGTGTGAATGTTTTGCTTTTATATGTAGCTGTCAGCGCCATTTTCCATTCTGCTTTGTCAAAAGATGGTATTCACCCCTTCAAAGGCCTTAAGCCTGCGGCCCGTCAGGCGAACAGCCCGAGAACAGAGCCCAGCAAAACCTACAGCCGGCTGTGACCCCAAGCCTCGTCCTTCCCTCAAACAATTCTAATTGTACCATCTACACTATGGCTATTACAAATTATATGCTGTAACATTATGTAATTATAACACATATTGAGTTCTTTGTCAAGACATTGTTAACTCATTCACTCCCAGCCATTTTCACTGAAGCAACCCTCGTCGCTCCCGGCTGTTTTACTGGATTTTGACTGATTTTGCAAAGCCCACAGAATATTGTGTTCTATTGCTATAAAAACATGGAACCTACCAAAAGAAAGATTAGAGTCTCTTCTTTCATCAGGAAAAAAAAAGTATATTTGTATATGTTTCCGTTTTGCAGCAATTAGCTTTAAAATGTAGCCAACTTTCATCATTATTCACAAATCTGTTGAAAACACTGTCAAAAAGAGTTTGCAACATGGCCCTGGCTGATCTCTTATACTCTACTGCCACCTGCTGGCCGTTTTAGTAATAACTACCATTGCTTTAAGTGACCTCTTCATATCAAAGCCTTCTGTATGCTGTAGTATAAACCCTCCCTCCATAAAAAATCAATGGGATCATGGCAATGTTTAAAATATAACATTTGTATAAGTTTTTGGGAGCAAATGAGTTAATATATTTACAACTAGTTATGTTTTGATACCCAGTAAAGGCTCATACAAACACACACACACACACACACACACACACTAAAATACAGACTGTATATTTATCTACAGTATTTATTATTTATGTATCCATTATATAGTCATATTATAGCAGAGTAGATGTGATGGCTGGGGTCCTGTGTCTCTGCATGGTGCTGGTGCTGACTGGATCGTGGCTGTTTGCTCCCACTTTTCTGTTGCGGTTGACGGCACATGAAATTATCAGCCACATGGTGACCAACCCTTCATGTTCTCACAGCTGAAAGAAGTTTGAATGAGATTGACAAAATTATCATGTTCAAATTCAGATCATTCTATTAACTTCTAAAATGTAATTTATTGTTAAAATGATATCAGTCCAATCCAAGTCAAATTTTTGTGGGTTGGAAATCAAATGCAGCTGGTACTAAAAGGGGCCATTTTACTGTTAATATTGTCCCTCATTAAGTAACATTCCTAAATATGTATAATGGTTATCAGTTCTTACAATTCAAAAAAACTTAAAAATAAACACAGACATGGAATTGTTTTCTTTAAATTGTGGTTTTGTCTAAGGAAAGGAAAAATACTTTCGATATAAATGGGGAAGTAATAAAATGGCCGTCTTTCTACATGTGTACGTCCCCGGAAGGGTGGAACTTTTGTTTTTGGATGTCTGCAGCTGTAACCTTGAAGGATGCAATTTCATCTGTCATTTATTCTTCCCCATCTAGACTGTATCAGGATAAACTGTAACTCCAGTAAGTTACCACTCAAGTTTCATTTTGCTTTCTATGTTGATGATGTGTTGATGCAATATGCGCAAACTGCTTTTTCTTGGTCTTTTGTGCCACCTTCCACTTTCTCTTAAAATAGGTATATGATGCATTACCCCCCACCCCCAGTACAATAAAAACAGCACACTTAATACTACTAAAATACTATCCTATTATTTTTGCTTCACTCAAATTAGCCTATTGTGAGGTTGTGGCCTTGTCCCATTATAAATTAGCTACTGCCCTCTCTCGCTGAACCAATGCTAAGTATGGCATGACAACTAAGGGCCTACCTTGTCAATTAGATTAAATCATTCACTCCCAGTCATTTTCATTGAAGCAACCCCCTTCGCTCCCGGCTGTTTTACAGGATTTTGACTGATTTTTCAAGGTCCACAGAATACTGTGTTCTATTGCTATAAAAACATGGAACCTACCAAAAGAAAGATTAGCGTCTCTTCTTTCTTCAGGAAAAAAAAGAAGTATATTAGTATCTGTTTCCGTTTTGCAGCAATTAGTATTAAAATATAGCAAAGTTTCATCTTTATTCACAAACCTGTTGAAAACACTGGCAAAAAAAGCTTGTTGCAACATGGCCCTAGCTGATCTCTTATACTCTGCTGCCACTTGCTGGCCGTTTTTTGTAATAACCACCATTGCTTTAAGCGACCTCATCATGCCAGAAGCTGTATCAAAGCCTTCTGTATGCTCTAGCATAAATAAATAAAAACATTAACAAAAATTACGTATAAATACGTTTTGGGGAGTGAAGGACAAAGTATTAAAAAACGTTTATATACGTTTTTGGGGTTGATTGAGTTAATGAAAGATTAATTATATCTCATGTGGTGGAAACATCAGAAAACAAGTACACCTGACCCTCACACCAGAAGATGTGACATTTCAGCAAAGTTCTCAAAAGACGTACGAGGTGTAATTTCACTCTTGAGACTCCTCTTAACAATTTGTTTCCATAATATGTCCCTTTTAAGGCAGAAAGTGGAAGATGAGTTGTGAAAGATTTTTTTAAATTGTAATATTTAATGGAACTGTTTTTATCATTTAAAATGACCACATTAATTTTTGTATAAAAAATGTTTTTTCTTAGGCTGCCATCAAGGAATTTTTTTTTTCTCTCCAGATTTATAAGAACATCTAGGTAGTGCAAAATCAATAGAAAACGTGGTCTCATATACAAATTAAACACATTAAGCACTTTTGGAAGCTAACGCAGCTGAGCAATTG
This sequence comes from Leptonotus elevatus, assembly GCF_054856555.1. Taxonomy (NCBI): domain Eukaryota; kingdom Metazoa; phylum Chordata; class Actinopteri; order Syngnathiformes; family Syngnathidae; genus Leptonotus; species Leptonotus elevatus. The sequence continues at coordinate 19,771,385 of NC_141252.1, forward strand.
TGATAAAGTAGACACATTATCTTATACTGTATGCAGAGGTGGCAAATCCAGGTCCAGAAAGTAAAAACCTTGCCACAGTTTGGCTTTAGCCCCAGGTGCTAGCTAGCAAGCTAGCTCCCATGGTGCTTGTTTACCTGCTACGGAGCTAGCTAGCTAGCTAGCATAAGTGGATAAAGCCAAAGTATGGCAGGGTTTTTACTTCCTGGACCTGGATTTGCCACATCTGACTGTATGCGATAAAGACAGAAAAATAAGGCCAGGCCAATCATGATAGGAAAGTCGCTACCCTTACTTTTTTAATCAATAAATGAAAACCATCATTGGTCAACTAAAGGTTGAGATGTGTCCTAAAATAAATGTTTTTTTTGTCCAGTGTGTCACTGTTTGAACCAAACCTTTGGTTCCCAAACAACTAGACTTCAAAATTAGTTTGATGAGCATCTTCTGCCGCTTTAGCCCGAATGGTGGGAAACCAAAGGATTGGTTTGAGGATCAGGATGTCTTTAACTTTGTGATTGTTCTCAGGCAAAGGACCGGAGACGCTGTATGCTGGGCAAAAGCTCAATGATAATGAATGGCATACAGTACGTGTGGTGCGTCGGGGCAAAACCTACAATCTAATGGTTGACGATGATGTAGCAGAAGGTACTTACCTGCATAAACCTGGGCTTATGTTATTCTTACTTTGAAAGGCCAAAAGTTGCCACTAGTAGTTGCAATGCAATTCTACTTTGACAAATGTAATTAGGAGTAGCAGCTTGCATCCCTCTAATACTGTTAATTTAATTTTCTCCTTAAATCAGCCCTTTTGTGTTAGTGTCAGACAGTGTTCTTTTTTCTTTTTGCTTTTGTCTTTCTTTTCAACCCATCCCCTGCACCCTCCCCATCTTCAGGCCAAATGGTGGGTGACCACACACGTCTGGAGTTCCACAACATTGAAACAGGCGTCATGACAGAGCGCAGATTTGTTTCAAGCATCCCATCCAGCTTTATTGGTCATCTGCAGAGCCTCAGGTATCAAAACCGTTTGGAGATACAGTTCGTAAAAGAGTGGCGCCTTTTTGGACTTTCAGAGTAGTTGTAAAGCAGAACAAGCCACATGCGACTGAAGTAGACTTTCAGCTTTAGCTTAACTCATTCACTCCCAGCCATTTTCACTGAAGCAACCCACTTCACTCCCAGCTGTTTTACTCAATTTTTTTTACTAATTTTGAAAGGCTCACAGAATATTGTGTTCCATTGCAATAAAAAACATGGAACCTACCAAAAGAAAGATTAGAGTCTCTTCTTTCATCAAGAAAAAAAGTATATTTGCATCTGTTTCTGTTTTTGTATCAATTAGCATTAGAATATAGCTAGGTTTCATCAATATTCACATACCTGGTGAAAACACTGACAAAAAGAGCTTGTTGCAACATGAACCTGGCTGGTCTCTTATACTCTGCTGCCACCTGCTGGTCGTTTTTTGTAATAACTACCATTGTTTTAAGCCACCTCCTCATGTCAGAAGCAGCATCAAATCCTTCTGTATGCTCTTGCATAATAAAACTGAAAAAAAAAAACGTGTAAGGACGTGGGAAGGACGAAGTATTCAAAAACATGTTTACACGTTTTTGGGATTGAATGAGTTAAGTTGATTGTGGTAGAGTGGTTGTCTCGCAACTCTGAAAGTGTGGGTTCGATCCCAGGCCAGTGTGAGCCTATGACTATGTCGAAGTATCGCTGAGCAAGATACTGAACCCCCAGTTGCTCCTGATGCTCCATCATCAGTAGTAAAAATGTAAAGCATTTTGAATATATATAAATTAAGTACCATACATTTTTAACAATGACACTTTGTGCAATATACTCAAAAGTATTTCAACTCCAAAGTTAAGTGTAATTTGGCAGAAATAACTTTTTAACACTGACACTAGTGTAGAGTACTTCCAACACCACTCTATGTTTACCAGTGTAGATTTGTAACACCATACAGTGTTGGAGTAACACTGGTTGAGTGTGGAAAAGTAACACTTTTAAAAGTGTCAGATTTACACTCACTGGTGTAGACACATAAACTAGAGCTGTCAAATTATTAATTTTTTTTATCAGATTAATCACATTTTAGAATTTTGATTAATCACGATTAATCGCTTCATTAAATAGGCTGTTTTTATCAAAACATTTTGCCCACCAAATTTGAAGAGCACCTTTTATGTGTTAATTATTTCAACATTTAATGTTATGAGGACGTCTTCAACATCTTTTGATCCACTGCACACGCTCATCCTCCTCTTTTTTAAATCAGTTAATTGTATAATTTAAAATGGAAAAAAATGACCATGATAGTTTGACATGAACAAATATTGTGAATGTCATACGCAAAAATGTATTGAATGCTTTACTTTGATGCATGTAGTTATGTCTATTGATCAAACACAACCTGTGCTTACGTAATCATCCGCTGTCAGCTAAAGCTGTGGTCCCCAAACACCGGTGGCCGCAGATCGGTCCTGGGCCATGGGCCACTTTGGATCGGGCCGCACAGTTGAAAGAATAAACAAAAACTAACTACAGAGGCTTAAAAATATTTTATTTTGAAAAGTGACCAGATTCTCTCTGTTTACGACCTACTCTTGACGCATGTCAAGATGCTAATTATCTCAGTCGCGTAGCGCTGATGCTAATCAACAAGTTAGCAAAATGAGTAAAAAACCGACATACAGTGGAGGAAATAAGTATTTGATCCCCTGCTGATTTTGAAAGTTTTCATACGAAGAAATAAATGAAGTCTCATATATTTATGGCAGCTTTATTATAACAGTGTTACAAAGAATAACCTTTTTTTTTTATTATTACCTAGAAGGAAAAATGCAGAGCATTCCAGAAGTGAGAACGTTGTCTTTGGTGCAGACTTCAATGAACATGTTGGTGCAGGAAACAGAAGTGATGAGGAGGTGATGGGCTGGTTTGGTATCCAGGAAAGGAACGCAGTAGGACAGATGGTGGTTGACTTTGCAAAAAGAATGGAAATGGCTGTCGTGAATACTTTCTTCCAGAAGAGGCAGGAACATAGCGTGACCTACAAGAGTGGAGGTAGGAGTACACAGGTAGTCTACATCTTGTTTAGACGGTGTAATCTGAAGGAGATCAGCGACTGCAAAGTAGTGGTAGGTGAGAGTGTAGTTAGACAGCATAGAATAGTAGTGTGTAGGATGACTCTGGTGGTGAGGAAGACAAAGACTGCAGAGGTAGAGCAGAGGACAAAATGGTGGAAGCTGAAAAAGGAAGAGTGTTGTATGTCTTTCAGGAATGAGTTTAGACAGGCTCTGGATGGCCAGGAGGTGATTCCAGATGACTGGACAACTACAGAAAATGTGATCAGGGAGACAGGTGATGGGACTCTTTTGGAGCCACTCCTTTTTTTATTAGCTTATATATTTTGGATGATGGTCATGCGGGAAGACCCATCCACGAGCCATTTTCAGGATCTTGGCAGAGGCAAGAGGTTGTCAGCCATGATTTTGTGATACATGACCCCACTCAACTTATCATCGATGCGATGAAGTCGACTTGTCACCTCTGTAGAGAAACACCACCAAGCATAATGCTTCCATTGCCATGCTTGACGGAGGGGATGATGCTCTTGGGGTCATATGTATTACCAATGGTTTTCTTGGTGACTGTGGTCCCAGCTGCCTTCAAATCATTAACCAGCTCCTCCCATGTAGCTCTAACTGATCTCTAACCGTTCTCATGATCATTGAGACCCCAAGAAGTGATATCTTGCATGGAGCCCTCAGCCAAGATTGATTGACAGTCATGTTGTACTACTTCCATTTCCGAATAATTGCACAGTTGTCACCTTCTTATTCAGCTTCTTACTTATGGTTTTGTAGCCCATTCCAGCCATGTGTAGGTCAACAGCTCTTTGGCCTTGCCCATGTTGGAGATGTTGGATTGTCACTGAGTCTGTGGGCAAGGGGCTTTTTATGCATGTGATAACTTGGGACAGGTGTTTCTCATGCAGGTAATGACTTGAGATTCGGAGTATGTCAATGGTCTGTGGGAGCCAACATTGGTCATAGTTGGTAAGGGGTCAAATATTTATTTCCCTCAATGAAATGCAAATGTTTTCATTTTATTTTTATTTCATGGATTTCTTTCAAAAATCTTCCTGTTATTCTTTTTTAGCACTGTTGAAATGAAGCTGCCATAAAAATCTGAGACTTATTTCTTAGTGTGAAAACGTTCAACATTAGCGGGGGATCAAATACTTATTTCCTCCACTGTATTTGGAAAGTTTCTTTGCAACGGAGAAAAGGCCCAGTGATGAGACAACACAGGAGCGTATGACCAAGAAGAAAACGATAGGTGTATGGACTTACAGCTACTGGTGATTCCCATGCATGATAGCCCGCTCTGCGGCGAGCGGCTCTTAATTTAGCGTTATGGTGAGTGAGTTCATGGACCTTAGATTTGTTTTGTGGTGCCTTGTTATGTTGGCGCATTTAAGGAGGGCGCTGCTAATATAGTTACATAAAAATTTGGCTTCACATTTATTGTTATATCTACAAAATACCCCAGTTTTTGTGTTGCTTGTATCATTCATAAGCATTACCATAGTGACCTCACCATATTCAAGCGTTGTTGTTACCCTTGTTGTGGTGTTTGTGCTGGTAGTACAGGTACATAAAAATACATAGTGGATTTGCGTTTGTTGTTGTAGCCTTTTATTAATCAGCTGCCGAACAGCCAAGCGTCACCCCCCAACCCACTGGGTTGCCAGTCCGCGAAAGTTGTGAACTTGTATGAACCTGTCCATGGTGGAAAAAAGGTTGGGGACCACTGAGCTAAAGGATCATCTGCGGTCAAAATTAATAGTGTGATTAATCTGCGTTAATACCTCATTAATATGATTTTTTTTTTGATTAATTTATTAGTTAACACTTTAAATTTGACAGCACTAATATAAACACTTTTGTAGTGTTAGATTCAACACTCTCAGTGTTAATCTAACACTGGTGATTTTGCTGTGTATACATATGTTTCATATGTGTTAAGATTAGAGTAAATGTGTCCCAATAATAGGAATAAAAATGCCTAGATCTCAATTATTAAACCTATTCAATAATTCACATATTTATGACTAAAAATCTTCACGCTTGTGGTGAAAGCTGATGACTCCCGAGTCATTTGACTCCATGGACTCTGACGTGAACAGAATGTAGCCAATTGACCGGTAAATCAAGAGCTTTGTCTTTTGGCTCAACTTCTTGTTCACCACGACAGACCAATACAGAGTCTGCATCACAACAGGCACTGCGCTGATCTGTTTGTCGATCTCCCCGCTCTATCCTGCCCTCACTCGTGAACAAGACTCCAAGACCATGGTCTCAGATTTGGAGTTGCTGAATCTCATCCCAACCACTTCACACTTGGCTGCGATCCGCTCCATTGAGAGTTGGATATCATGTCTTGAATAAGTCAACAGTATCACATCATCTGCCATAAGAAGAGATTCAATACTGAGGCCACCAAACTAGACCGCCTCAATATCTGGGCTGCACCTAGATATTCTGTCCATTGTTATGAAGGTTATAAACATAATCGGTGACTAAGAAAAGGGCAGTCTTGGAGGAGTCCAAACCTCACTGGAAACAAATCTGATTTATTGTCGGCAATGTGGACCAAACTCACAGCTGTCATATAGGAACCAAACAGCCCATATCAGAAATCTCATACCCCTATATCCCTCGAGCACCCCCCTTATATGACTCCCCGACGGTCAAATGCCTTCTCCAAGTCCACAAAACCCATGTAGATTGGTTGTGTGAACTCCCATACACCCTCGAGGACACTGCCAAGAGCTGGCCCACGGTTCTACAACCAGGGCGAAAAGCACACTGTTCCTCCTGATTCTGAGATTCAACTTCCTGATGGACCCTAGACCTTACCAGGGAGGCTGAAAAGTGCGATCCACTTGTAGTTCGAACACACTATTCAGTCTCCCTTTGTAAAAAGGGGGACCTTCACCCTAGTCTACCAATTCAGAGGCACTGTCCCTGATGTCCACCGCATGCTGTAGAGGCGTGTCAACCAAGACAGCCCCACAACATCCAGTGCCTCTAGAACAGTGGTTCATAATCTGGGTTCGATTGAACCCCAGCGGCTCAGTGAGTCAGTCTCAAGGGTTCGGTGGAGGTTAAGACCAACACCCGACTTATATGATACGTGATGACACGCCCTGCTTGGCCATCATTGGCTGCAGATGATTACGCTATATTGCTTGGTCTATCTGTGCTCCAGGGAATTTGGTGCGCTCATAGACATAATGGTACGTCGTGTGATTTCTTTCTGCATATTTTAATCCTTTCATACTAAGTATGTCAAGCCAAAAAAAGTGTTTGGATGAATATGTATAATACAGATTCAGAGTTACAGTATATGTCTTGAATTTTGGGTAGGGGGGGGCGATCACATTTTATTTTTTAATAAACAAGAGTTCCGTGAATGCACATATGAAACTGGTGGGAACTCCAATAAGGTTAAGAACCACTACTCTAGGATCTCTGGGAGGATCTCATCCACCCCGTGGCCTTGCCACTGAGGAGCTTTCTAACCACCTTGCTGACTTCAACCCCTGCGATAGTAGAACCTACCTCAGAGTCCCCAGACTCTGCTTCCTCAAAGGAAGGTGTGTCAGTAGGGTTGAGGAGGTCTTCAAAGTATTCTCCCCACCAACTCACAACATCTTGAGTCGAGGGAGGTCTGCTGAAATTGAATAATTAAATAAACATACAATTGCGCTTGAAAGTTTACATACCCTATGGGTGTATGGGTGGAGGAAGACTGGGTCTTTGTCTCTGCTCACACTACCTAACTCTCCTGGCTAGCTCCAGGTTGGAAGCTGTCAGGGTTGCTAGTTGGGTTGCTGGGGTATTTTGTGCCTCTACAAAAAAGTCAGCAATATCTCCTTTACATTTCATTATTTTCTGTCCCTACAAAAAAAACAACAATAACAAATAAATAAAAAAAACTACTGTCTGGTTTGACGTTAGTATTGTTTTAGGCCGATTCATGAAACTATTTGTCCCCATTCTTGTGTTTTAACTAACTAACTAACTACTTGGCTAATGTGTAATTTGGACCCTAAAATAAAAAAAATAAAAAAGCTTTATAGACACTGAGATAATCATTGGGCATTTATTACAGTTTCATCTAACATTACGGTCTTGCACGAAATTTTTCGCAAACGTATTATTAGACATGATTATAAACAAACGATTCCCCACATTATCCTAGTAAAGCTAACATTAGGATAACGTTTCATAACGTTAGCTGTTAGTTTAACTATTGGTGATGAAATCTTTCCTCCGTGCAGTCATACTACAAATAGTTTAGAACAGGGGTTCCCAACTAAATTGGCAAGAGGTCCACTAACCTGATCAGCCCAATTGACCGGGGTCCAGACATGAAATACACCCACTGCAATCATTTCATTTTCTGCTTTTTTAAAGTACCACTGATTGTCACACTCACCTAAGTGGGGCGAAATTCATGCTCCGCATTTGACCCATGCCCTAAGGGAGCGGTGAGCAGCAGCAGCGGCCGCGCTCGGGAATCATTTGGTGATCTAACACCCCAATTCTAACCCTTAATGCTGAGTGTCAAGCAGGGCGGCAATGGGTGCCATTTTTATAGTCTTTGGTATGACCCGGCCGGGGGATTGAACCCACAACCGCCCAGTCTCAGGGCAGACACTCTACCACTAGCCACTGAGTTTATGAGGTTATTCAATTGTAAACATGTTAAAATTTCAATTTCTTAAATAATTCAACTTATTTTTAAGTTATTGTTCAAATATTTCTTTCATTAATTAGTTTTTTTGTGCAAATATTCAATTGTCAAATCTTTCAAGGAAGGGTCCACATTAATAGTTATGAATAGAACCATTTTCACATTATTTCCTTTCTCTTTCAGCATTTTTCTTATGGCCAAATATATGTCCTTTCTTCTCATATGTGTTTTCAAAGCTGTGATACCCAAAATGTCCTCAATAAATGTTTTAGTCTCCTCATGATAGAATCGGACATAGACCAAAAGCGGATTGTCACTTCAGTTGATTAATGATTCATCTGCAGCTAACGCAATACACCAGGAAATTTGATGGCGCTGTCCATCTGAGGGTGCACATCCTCCGAGAGCAGCGCTGCTCATTGTTGTCGTTGCTCGTTCTTAAGTTGCTCTCCTTTCTCTCCAAACATTCCTCAACCATTCCGGAGTCAGTAAAATTATTTTTGTGTTTCGCCCAAAATAAACTCCACACGTAGTGAGCACTCGTAGGCAGATACACGGGGCTCGTAAAATTAAAGCATACGCCTCAGTCCATTCACTTTTCAGTGTCTACTTTTCTGATTTTTGATAATGCCTTACTTCATCACGTTTGTTGTGAGAATGGGTGTACCCCAAAGAACAAAACAAATTGCGAGCTTACCGAACCCCGGCCCTCGAGCGCACCTATTCAAAAATCATCTATCGGTAAAACTGAATATATTCCCCCCCAGTACATATTCTTGGAGGTCCGGATGAAAGGGTCTCAGGGTCCAGATCTGGACTGAGGTTCGGCATTTGGTGACCCCTGGTTTAGAACAACGATTTATTTGGAAACCACCTTAAAAGTTAGCTGAGAATTATGTCTTTACATACATTCAGTATGTTCTCTGGATACGTGCGACTCACTTGTTCTGTCTTTCTTGCATTTCCAATAATCACACATCTTTTAACAAGACATAGAGTGGCCTGTCAATTATTAGCAATTAGCAATATATTTTTTTAGCATGACCCGCCCTACTCTGCCGACTATGCCAATCAGTGAAATCAATTGTGTATTCCGTTATAATCATACTAATACTACATTTGAGGAAGGTGGGAAATTGGTTGTGTCCCACTTGGAATCTCCTATTTCCGACCTCAATGCATTCGAAGCAAATGTAAACAACAAAGATTCCGATAAATTGCAGTGATTTGACACAGTCAGTCAAATTCATGTTGGGTTACGTAAAGTTCCCTTTTTCAAATAACTAAATTAATGTTATAATAAATAGATTCATATGTTTATAACTGTGTAAATTTCCATTTCGGAGTTCCGAGTTCAAAGGGGCATTCCCGTGCATACTTCCTGGTATGAAGTCGAAAAGTCCAACTTCCTACCTTCCTGGAATGCAGCATATGACAATATGATTTAACTTTTAATGACACATCCTTTACTTATAGTCAATCATCTTTCTATTTGTTCATTTTCTGTGCTGCTTACTTGGGTTTTGTCAATAAAGTTATGATAAAAATGTTATTCACCGGACATCTTTTCAGAATTCATTCCTGTATTTACCTGAGAGACGCTGTACTGTAGGTCATTTGACCTAAAGACAACACAACACAACACAACACAGTTTTAATTTCGGTTTATATTCAGTTATTGTCACCAGACTTACTGTGTGTTTCTGGTTCTAAAATTATCACAATTATCGTTGTTGTGTTAGTCTTAGTGTCTTCTGTTTGCGTGTTGTCACAAAAAAAGTGAGAAAAAAATCTGAAACCATAAATACGACAAAAAGCAAAAAACACATCTTAACATTTGATGAACGTTTAAGCTTTTTTAATTTCAGCCACTGTTATTTTAAAGGGATAAACATAAATATATAAATATAAATGAATAATATTTCCACTCAAACAGTTTCAAAGTGGAATATTTTAGATGATTATTAAGGATTTTGGTAGAGCAATAATAAATTGTCTGTTGTAATAATTAATAAAACAATACTTAAATAAAAAAACACTTTCATCATTCCAGATCATTTCAATAAGTTCCGATCGAACTAAAGATATAAAAAAAATAAAAATAAAATTTTTGTTATATAATTACCCCCTGTTTTGTTTTTGTTTTTTGTTTTTTAAATAGATCCATTCCCCAAAAAAGTATAAAGTTTGATGATTATATTAGGGCCTTCATCTAAGAAAGTGCGGCCTTTCCAGCTCAACGTCATTTTATGTTCATCTCGTCATATAACGTCTTATGACATTATGTGTAACGTGACAAGCCTTGTTATTCAACTATTAATTTCAGACCATTTCAAACAAAAAAGTTGTCATTTTCAACTGAACAATAATTATGAGAAGTACACAAATTTAATAGTCTGCAGCTACCATAGATTCATACGTGTTAGTATAGTAAAAGACAACACTACACCAAATAGTAAATAATTGATGCATAATTATGCTTACCTCGTCTAGTTTACAGCTCCTTTGCAGGTGTTGTAATTTAGAATGTTCCACAACAAATACAATATATACCTCCCTGGATTGGGTGTCCATCTGAGTGCATGGCCTCATCATGTGTGATTTGGGAGAGCACAGGATTTTCCCAATCTTGATCTCCATGTGGTGACCACTTCTTGCTCTTCTTCCTTCTTGTCTTCTCCTGAGACCAAAATCAAGTGAACTCTTCCTCTAATCCCACCTGTCTCTTTAGAGTCAGCACTTTTCAGAGTCTCACCCAAGATCTGCATGGCTGCTTCACTTGCTTCTTGTAAAGTCAAAACTTGCTTCATGGCAGCCAGCTTGAAGATGAGCAGCCAGACTCGACTGCAGACTTATCTTTCAGACTTGAAACATGCATGAGAATAAACTTTCTCAGTCAAATAGATGTCCACTGCAAAAAAGAGAAAAGCTGAAAAGGCTCTTTCATATTGGCTCTGTGGAAAAACATGTGTCTATGGAGGACCAAAACTGCCAAAATGAAAAATAAATAAATGACTGAATAAATAAATTCATTCATTCATTCATAAAAGTAAAAACAAAAACGGATATAAAAATATGATTAAAAAATTAAATACTAAAATAAAAATAAATGGAAATAAAAACAACAAAACATATTGCTAAATAATTAGATAAAAGTTAAAAAAAATAAAAATAAAAAACGAGATTCAAAAAATAAAAATAAATATGAAAATAAATGTCAAATAAAATAAATAGCAATCAATAAATAAAAACGTGTTTATTTATTTCATGCTGCAGACACTGTCAGGTCGAAATGTTATTCAAATGAGGGGGCAGTCCTAAGCGTGTCTTTGGTTGGGCTTTTTGAATAATAGTTTTTTTGTATCCGTTTCCCCCCCACTTTTATTCATTTATGTATTTATTTAGTCATTTATTTATTTTTTATTTGGGCAGTTTTGGTCCTCCATAGTGTCTGCATATGCAGGATTTGTTGATTTTCTTTGATGAATTTCACACCCAGTGACACCCGCACACCCAAAATTTAAATCTGACCGCATTCACACCACTCTTCTACATCAATCTCAATTTACTGAGATAGTTTTCATTGTATTTTTATTGGTGGATTTTTTTTTTTTATAAATACAATTAATAAAAGCAACAGATCTTTATCAAAACATACCCTTTTGTTTTGTTCTGTTTTTATCTGTGGCTTCACCTTGTGGTTTAGGAGGCATTACACTTAAAACCAATTTTCCTTGAAACAATATAATGTATTATAAGTTGTAACATATCAGGATTCTAGTATATTGTAAAATGTGTGTTATAATGGGAGCCTGTAAGGCCCAAAATGGTCCTAGCAATGGGAGTGTAAAAAATCTAATAGGTTTGCAGAAGAGCCAAAGTAATTTTATCGCAATAACTGCTTGTTTGGCCAAAATTCAGCCTGTTTACCTTTAAACAGTGATCAGACTATGGAAAAAAAAAGAAAATGAAAGGGTGAAACGAAAGGGCGAAAAAGGACAATTTTGAGCCCCAAGGTTGATTGTTGTCAAAAAATATATACTCAAATCTCGCATATGCCTCCATGACGTTTGACCTCTGAAGTTGTGTGCAATATAAGCTTATTTTTCAGGAGAAAAAAAAGTAAAGTGCATATATTTTACTAAGAATCTATTTCTTTCTTTTTTTCAGATTCAATGGCATGCTCTACATCGACCTGTGCAAAAATGGTGACATTGATTTTTGCGAGCTAAATGCCCGCTTTGGGATACGTTCCATTATTGCCGACCCAGTCACCTTCAAATCCAAGAGTAGCTATCTAAGCCTGGCCACCCTACAGGCTTACGCGTCCATGCACCTCTTCTTCCAGTTCAAGACCACCTCCCCTGATGGCTTCATACTATTCAACTCAGGAGATGGGAGTGATTTTATTGCTGTAGAGCTTGTGAAAGGGTAGGTTTGAAAATGCTAATTTCCCTCACCTGAGACATATCACAAGATCACAAAAGTCATGTCAAAAGAATTTGCTTTGCAAAGATTATATTTCTCAGTTTAGACCAAAACTGTCAGGTTGGCTTTGCAAATCAGATGATGGTTCTCAACCCTGGTCCTCGATTACTCCTATCCAGACTGTTTTCCATGTCTCCAACAGCCACAGATGTTTCAAACAATCAGCTAAACAGTAAGCTCTGTATGAAGACTGATAACAATCTTGGTCAGGAGCACTACGCAAACATGGACCGCTGCTCACTCGCACCCCTTTGTACCTTAAATTTGGTGCAAGCGCAAGGCTCACTGTGCATGTTTGCCAATTTGCCGTACTGATGATGTGTTGTCAATACGCCCAAAGGTGTGACATTTTAGTCCAAAATTCTGCCCGCTTGGACCACACCTAGCCCTAGCGTAGCTGGTCTAATGTGATTTTCGTGAATTTGGTTTTTGAAATTTTTGAAAGTGACCACTTTAAAACCAACACATCCAGCGACTTTTGTCCTTTGCTTCTTGGCCAACAAAAACCTTACGTGGGATGAGCATATTGTATATTATTATTATTGTATATTATTATGAATATTGTAACCAATTGAAGCAACACTAAGGAACTTTCAGTTGTCATTGGTTATGGTGGCACCATATGGACAAAAGCACTAGTGTTTTCTCAGTAGGAAGACCACATTTCCCATTAGGACAACGCATAGCATCATCTTTGATCTCATGCCAGCGACTGACAGCCGGGCCAATGTTGATTCTTGACTGTCTTTTTATCCGGATAGCCTCCCTTTTTCTTTTTCTGTGTCTCCTCAGACAAAACTTTTCGTTTCTTTGGTTGTTTTGCTGCTTCCGCCATGACAACAGCAATCAAACGTAGATGTTCGAATTGATTTCCGTCTTTGTAACGAATAGGGAAAAGGGTAGGGCGACCAGATGTCCCATTTTGGTCGGGACAAACCTGGTTTTGAGGATTGGGCCCCACATCCCGGTGGATTTCGCCAACCTCATTGTTTTGTTCTGCTATTACGCAGGCGTCCCATTTTTGTTGCCATAGTGATTCATACGATAAAGCCATTAAAAAGTAATTTAACTGTTAAATTCCTTCCTATTTACTTCCAAATGCACGTTTGCGTTCTCATTTGTATCTGCATTTAATCTGTAGCAGCTGGACAGACATAGGTAGCAGGCGGGGACCGGCTCTAAACTACTTTCTGCTTTCGCATCTAAGAATCATGGGAAATCATACGATCCACTGCGGTTGCCGGTCAGACAATGTTACAATGTTACAAACGGCACAGCCAGCTTCCAATTGACAATGCCGAACATCTGGGTATTTCTGCTATTTCCACAATGCAATGCTTCATTTCCTTGGCATATTGTATTGCTTTTTACTTTTTACTTGATTAGCATACAAACCAAGCATTTCATCACATTTTAAATTAAAATAATCCTCATAACTCAAATTACAACGATCCAATGCTTTTCAATGAGCGTAATGCGTCGTTTCACAGAGGATAAATGCTGCATTCGTGGTAAATGGGAAATTGGATTAATCCGAGTGCTCCAGGCAAATGTAAGTGACACAAGGTGATTTGAAATAACTGCTTTAACCAGAAGAACAAATAATTTATTGTAATGAGCCATCTTTGCTGTTTACATTTGCCTCAAACACTTTGAGGGCGGAATGGGACACTCCGAGCGAGAAAAATCCGACTCATAAACCTTCCTCGAATGCAGCATAACATTTGACTACATAACGACATAACATTAGACTTGTAATGTAATTTCAGAATTGTCAATAGCTGTCGAGACCAAGCAAAAAAAAGTTGGCTAATAGTAAGCGCATTGACTAGCGCTGTTGCACAATCAATTAAAATAGCATTTAGCAATTTAGCAGTAGCAATTGATGTGCATGTTGACCATCTTTCGCACCCTTAATGCTCCCCGAAGATTGACAAGTGATGAAATTTGACCAAAAATGGTAGATTATATAGCGTCCCACTTTTTAATTTCAGGAAAATCTGGTCGCAATAGGAAAGAGGGAAGTGACGTATGCTGTAAAGCAGTCTACATTTGTGTGTTTTTTGTGTGTCTGTGGCAGGGTTCTTGTCACCCTCCCACAAAGTTGCTAGTAAAAGCGATACAGACCACCTCAGGCCCTGATAAAGGCACCATTTAACTAGCTGGAAGTCGTTATTTCATCAAAAGAGTTATGAAAATATTTGTTGAAGTTTGAAAAGTTACTGAGTGTTGCGAGAAAGCTTGTTTGGCCGACAAGTTTGAGACTCGACTGCTGGCATCTCTCTCCTCGCATAATATATATTTTTAATCCTGCAGAATAGTCTTTCAATAATGTACCTGTAATCTGATTGTGATTATTTTCCCCCTGTAACTGTGAAGGATTTCAGTTACACTATTTTTCTATCCAGATTCAGTCCACACTAGTAGCCAACGGTAACTTTCACTCGACAATCTAATGAGGAAAACTTGTTTGAATGCTCTTTTTCTAAATGCAGAATTAGTACAAATACAATCTAAGTGAGGAACCAAGCTGAAGTAGGAAATTACCATCACATTCACAAAATTACCAACACCTGGTCAAATCTGCCTCAGTGCAGATTTGCGGCATTATAAGCGAAATATAAGCCTAGCTGACAATGTACTGTACTAACTTTGTTTTTGGGTGACACTTGAATATTTGATGCATTTAAACATTTTATTTTATTTTGAATGTAGTTTTTGTTTTGTTTTTTGGGTGGGGGGGATAATATTTGTATAAACAACAATGCCAACATTTGCGTGTGGCTTAAGTGTCTGTCACCACTTTCAGTTATCTTTCTGTTCCAATGTCAACATAACCAAATATAAAGCAGAGCTGATATTTTTCAGTTCATCTTCACGATGAGTCAAATTTGTTTGTGCACACTATAAACAAGACACTGTTTGATTACTGTTAGGTTAAAATGTGCAAATAGAACAGTTAGTCGATAACGCTACAATAAACCTGACAAAACCTGATGAATGCTAGTAATATTGGTTTAAAATGGCATTTAATTATGTATTGATTGATGCTGAGCTTAAATTCTGATAATTGAGTTAGTAACTGTTAATTGTTGTTTGTTTTTTTAACTCAATCTACAATAAATGTAGTATTTTCCTTGTTGGTTATTCCTCATGCACATGTCAAACTAAATTTAGCAGGAGGATATTTTTTTTTTTCAAATGAAAATGTTCTCCCTTGCAGATATATCCATTATGTCTTTGACTTGGGAAATGGACCGAATTTGATCAAGGGGAAAAGTGAAAGAGCCCTGAATGACAACCAGTGGCACAATGTGGCGATCACTCGAGACAACAGCAACACACATACTCTGAAAGTTGATGCGACAGCCACAGTTCAGAGCATAAATGGGGCCAAGAACTTGGACCTGAAAGGTATGCAACAAAGCTGTTATTTGCCATGATTTTAGTTAAACATTCATAAATTCACCACATACTATGTACAAAGCTCAATTCCAATGAAGGTGGGATGTTGCGTAATACGTAAATAAAAAACAGAATACAGCGATTTGCAAATCCTTTTCAATATGTATTCAACTAAATACACTACAATGAAAATATATTTACTTTTCAAATTGATCAACTTTATTGGTCACTTATTCACTTATTTTGAATTTCATGCCTCCAATACATTCCATAAAAGCTGGAACAGGGGCATGTTATATCGCTTTAACTTTTGACACTCAATCAGCATTTCGGAACTGAAGACAGTAATTGCTGAAGCTTTGTCGGTGGAATTCTTTCCCGTTCTTGCTTGATGGAAAACTTCACTTGCACAACAGTCCGGGATCTCTGTTATCATAAATTTGCACTTCATAATGCAACACACATTTTCAATGAAGCCATTCTGTTGTAACACCTGCAAAATGTGTCTTGGAATTGTGTTGCTGAAATAAGAAGGGGTGTCTGTGAAAAAAGACTTTGCTTGGATGGCAACTGCTAGAGGTTTTGAAAGTGTTCAAACTATAATGAAGACACTTTGAGAAGAGACAAATATTTATTTCATTTGACTTTATCAAAACTCAACAAAATGTTGCCACTTGAGAATGACACTAGCTGTGCCTACACTGAGATTATAAGCACCCAGTATGATGTAATTATGGTCGCTGGCATATACTGCACTAACCCTGAACTGCCTGGTGCACTTTGGCTACTTCATTCAATCCATAGCACAGAAGCTGATGCGCACTTTCTTTACCCTCTGGGGTTTTTACTCTCAAGGTGTACCTCTTGGTGGTAACCTTCATTGCCATTCCGCCAACTCCTTGGATGACCCATGTGATGTCCTTGCCCCTTAGCTGGAGGTGTCTGGCAGCTTTTTGGGTGATATATCTGTCCTGCATAAGCATCATGAGGACTGGAAGTTATTTCAGTTCACTCACCATCTGCTTCTTTTCATCTGTGGTATGCTTTACTCCTGTGACAGTATTCGGCCTTCTCATACTTTTCTAGTATGTCTATCGGCAAGTCAGCGAAGAACGTATTTCGTTCTTGTGTGAGCTACGTTCTCCTGCTTTTTTCAACTTTTCCACTGCATTCATTATTTGTCCTTTCCTTTGGTCAGAGGAGGTAATGGTGATCTGAGCAAACACCTTTCTGACATCCTTCTTTCACTGTAAGAGCCTAAGCACTTTCTACATGCTCCTGCCTTCTTCAAGAAAGCCTCTTTCTCTGGCTGATCAAATTCTCTAACAGGCAAACAGTCATCCTGTATGCTCCTCATCACCACACATGATGCATGCACCTTTCAAGACTTCTCCTTTTGTGGCCTTTTGGGAAAGACATCCTCTTCCTCTTTCTCCTTTTGTATTGCCCAGGATCGTCCACAATTGTCAGCTGCTCCATCCTCTCAAGAACCTCCTCTTGTTTCTTCAGAAACTGGAGCAGGTGGTCAAAGTGGTTGCTTGGTGTCATTCCATTTGCAGGATTGCTCACTTGAAGGAGCCAGTTGCTCCTCATGGCGTCTGGAAGCTTGCTCTCTATTGATTTTATGACTAGTCTGTTCTTTAGGACATCTTCCTTGCCCAGGTCTTGGAGATCAAACAACTTTCGGCTCATCTCCCGATGATGTCCTGGGATGTTGGCTAGGAGAGTTTGGTTGGCCTGTTAAGCTGCACCGTGCGCTGGCTGCTCCAAGTTGCCTGTCACTTCCATCAGGAATCCTTTTCATGTTTGCTTTAGCATCATACTCTCTTTCCACTTGTTCCTGCTTTGCCCAGATGGCTTAATCTTCCATTCATGATTCTTTCACTCTTCTCTTTGTACCAGAAAACTCTTGCTCACACTTGAGCCAGAGCAACTCGCTCCGATGAGTGATGGTGGACCCAAATGCAGGGAAACAGGAATCAAGTGCAATGCGTGGTATTTTTATTAACCATAGGAAGAAAGGTGAACAGACAACCATGACTGGATGGGACAGGATTGGCTGGTCGCCATGACTGGGGGCAGGACGTGACTTTACTGGTCGCCATGACTGGAACTGTCACAAAGGGGGTTGAAGGAACCAAATGCAGGAAGGCAGGAGAACATGTAATACGGAACGCAATTTATTCAACAAAAACACTAACAGGGGTACTGGGTAAAACTCTAAATAAACAAAACCAACAAAGTTTGGAAAAGACCGAAAATCAAAGTAACAACAAAACACAAGAGTGGTGACAGCGACATTGATCCAACCAAGACTAAACGAAAACAGCGAACTAAATACAAGCCAACTGACGAAACAACGAAACAACACCTGGACAAGACACAAGTGGCTGGGGGAGATGATTGGATGACACAAGGGAACAGGATGAACAGGAGTACAGGTGCAAACAAAACCTAACAAGCAAGACAGGCCACCAATCCTAACACCTACAGGGCGGAGATCGGGCGGCCTGCGGAGCTGCTGCAGCTTCAATAACCTGGAGCTCAATGCACTAAAGACCATGGAGATGGGGATCGACTTCCGGAGGAATGCAGCCCCTCTTCCTCCCCTCATGCTGGTATCCTTTGTGGAGATATGTCGCGTTTTGGGCACAATTATCTCCCAGGACCTAAAGTGGGAGCACAACACCACAGTCCTCCTAATAAAGCCCCAGCAGAGGCTGTATTTTCTGCGGCAGTTAAAGAAATTCAATCTGTCAAGAACTATGATGCTCCAATTTTGTACGGCCATCATTGAAACCATCCTCACAAAATCCATCATCATCTGGTTCTCCACCATTGCGGCAAGTGACCTTGCCAAGCTGCAGCGGATGATTGGTTCTGCGGAAAAGGTGAACGGCTGCTCCCTACACGACTCCAGGGCGTTAAGGAGGGCAAGGAAGATTATTGCTGACCCTTCCCACCCTGGTCATGGCCTTTTCACTCTGCTCCCTTTTGGGAGAAGGCTATGTTTGCTCAAGGCGGTGAAAACCCAGAGTTTTTCCCCCTCAGCGGGCAGTCTAATTAATGACTCAGCCTAACCTGTCCAGAACTAAATGTGTCCCTACAGAAATATGTGCTAGAAGAAAGGTTCCAAGCAAACAATAAACAATAATTTTCTTTGAATAAATTAAGAACAACTCAAATGGAAGAAAAAGAAAATAACTTTGTCCATTTATCCACTGTTCAGTGAAGCATTTATAGTTTAACAGATGATAACTAAAGTGGTAGCTTCAAAATAAAATGCGTATTAGTGTCAAAAATCCGTTGAGATACAACATTGTATTTGCGTGCGGCATTGGGTTGGGGAAACGTAATCCATTGTCGCCAGTTGAAGCGAATACGCTTTGAGCCGAAATCGGCAAATATCTTCAAAAAATACTTGGCACCATGGCATCGAATATGCCCTCCTCGTCTTGCTGCAAAACAGATACAAAAATACTGATGAAAGAAGAGACTCAAATCTTTCTTTTGGTAGGTTCCATGTTTTTATAGCAACAGAACATAATATTGTGTGGGCCTTGCAAAATCAGTCAAAATCCAGCAAAACAACCAGGAGCGAAGGGGGTTGCTTCAATAAAATGGCTGCGAGTGAATGAGTTAAAGTGTGTTTCAATACTTATCTTGGATTAAAATGAGTTATCTAAGGTTGTTTTGTTTTTGTTTTTTGCAATCTCTTCAGGCGACCTATTCATTGCTGGTTTGGGTCCTGGAATGTATGGCAGTCTTCCCAAACTGGTGGCTTCCAGAGAGGGTTTCCAAGGCTGCTTGGCTTCAGTGGACCTCAACGGGCGCCTGCCAGACCTCATCAGCGATGCCTTGTTTCGTAGTGGGCAGATTGAGCGTGGATGTGAAGGTACACGGTCCCTCAGGTCTGAGCCTGACTTAGACTACTACAACATAAACTTCAACTCCAGCTCCGGCAGCTCATTCTACCTGCTCAATGCAAACAGTAGCACGGCAGCCTTGAATCCAAATGGACGTTCTTCCATCTTGTTAGCTGTACTTGTTGCCTCACTTCGGCACTGCTAAGGCAAAGCCCTTCTCCAAAAAGCGTTTTATCGGCCACATTGGCTGCCGTCTGACAATGGAATCATCATCAATACACTAATACATCCGTTCAATCACACAAAACATGACTAGGTGCTCTATTTTTGTAAAGATTGTTATCTATATTAGTATATGGGAGGATACTTAATATTGTCTGATCCACATGGCAACACCAAGATTCTTCATGTATTGACTGACAACTTGAATTACTATTACATCATATTATAATGAATATAAAAAAAGAATATACTGTATGAATTTTTAATAATGAATAGTGATTCTTACACTGTGTCTCAAATAATTAAACTATTTTTCTCACATTTTCCTACACAGATGATGCAAATGACAGCACAATTTTCAAGTCATCAACCGTATAACGAAAGTACGACGGCATATTAGAGCCACATCTAAATATTTATTTTAGAGGGTGGGGGCAATATTCCAAGAAAAAAACTTTTAGAAAGTGGCAAATTTGCAAGAAATCTTTTGGGTGACTTTATAAGGTGATAAATTAGTGAGAAAAAAACTCGTAAATTTGCGACTTTATAAAGTGGCAAATTTGCGCGAAAAAAAACTCAGAAACTTACGAGAAATACACGTAGCGTACTACTCGGATGTTTGTTTGCAAGTGCTTTTCTTTATAAAGTGGCAAATTTGGGGGGTTTTCCTCGAAATATTACCCCCCACCCCCAAAAAAATTATACGCTAATATGCTGTTATACAAAAGTATACGGTATATCAGTTTCGCTAATATTTTTACTTTGAAAATCGTGAGGTGAGAATTAATAAATCATGATGATGTTATTTATAGACAAGCAGCAAGTGTGTGAATGACGTTGATTTGTTTATTTAAGCAAAAGAAAAAATGAATGATTAATGACCTTATTCCGACAATCTCAAATGTATGTTTTGCTTTAAATAGAACAATTACAAATCTCATTTATTAGTTTTGTTGAATTTTATTTCCCCAAAAATGTTATTGTAGAATGTTCATGAAACAGGAAATATTGTACACAGCACAGTTTTAGTGTACACCTCAAAACATGCCAACACTTTTTAATTTGTTTCGACTTCCAGTTTGACTTTTCTGTTCTAACTACTCATTTTATTTTGGCAGCATCGAAATGGGCTTTTGAAAAACTTTGCATGAACAAGAAAATGTCATTGTGGCAATATGTTTCCATCGTGTGCTATGTTTTAGGGCTGTTTTTGTCATCCTCTTAAAGCTTCTGGGTCAGCTTCCATATGTTGTTCCTGTTTGCATGGAAATCATTTTCTGTACAGTCGTTTTCTTTTTCTTCTCTTTTTTTTTTTGCCTGCGTGCCACATCATCCAGCCAGGCATTGAATGTATTGTATTTTCTTTTTGTTATAGTGGCTTACAGACTCCCATGTTAGAGAAATGAATGTTGACAGCAAGTGACAATGTGTTGTCTGTATTCACTGCGACATTCTGAATGAGGGTGATAATGATGTGTTTTCGCTGTACAACAATAAAGTAATGGATGATTGATTCATTTTATAAAATAAAATCTCATCAATCACAGTTTTTGGTCTTGTTTAATATCCATGGCAATCTATTGTCTCATTTTTTTATGTGTGCTTGTATGTATACATTTTTTTCAAGCCAATGCATCATGATTTGTCATTTAAATTGCATCGTCATCTACTGCCTACACATCACTGCAAGCTTTTGACACATGAAATTATTGTTTGTTGTTCAGCCTCCATGTCATTATAAAAGCCCATTAATGATATTTGCTCACAATTGTGTTCCTAATAATTTGAGTCACTGTACAGTTTATCTGAACTATATTGGGTGAGATCAGCAAGCAAGGTAATTTTTGACTCATACAAAAACGCACACCCCCTCCAAAAATGGTTTCTGATGCATACCTTTGAAGCATTCCCACATATGTTATTGTGATTTTTATTCTCCACACTTTTTTGCTGTGAAATAACTCCCACATAATACTTCCGATATACATCGTTCAAATTTCAACTTGAAATTCACGCCTCCCGGGGTATATATTGTCTGATTACAGTATTACAGTATTCACACAATTTAACGTTAAATATCAACTTTTCACCATTCATTTGCAATGGGACAGACATTGAATGCAACTTTCCACGCCCACTTCCATAGATACAGTTGATCATCATTGCCAGGTGTCTGATACTGCTCGGTGGCGCAGTTGGTAAAGTGCATTGTCCAGCAACCAGGAGGTTGCAGGTTTGAATCCTACCTCCGACTGTACATTGCAAATATATCCATGGCTGTTATGCTAAGTGATATACATGTATACTAAGCCACAATCAGATCAGGAAATGCATTATAATATCACTGAAATGATTAAATCATGTCATCTTTCAGCATCAGTTGACACTTTTCAAAATTAATATGTAATTAGCAATGAATTTGAACAAGTCAAGTCAGGTAAGTCAGCAATAGAGCAATTGCAGTTCAAATCCTACTTGGACCATATTATAGTACATTCGATGGTTCGATACCAACTGACTATCAAATCAGAAAATGGATCATAATGAAACTTAAATGAGTAAATACATATTGCATTTCAACAACAGATGACACTTTTCAAAATAAATACGCCATTAGTCATACATTTGAACAAGTTTGGTCAGTCCTTAGAGCAATTACCTCCCACCACGGAGAACCTGGTTCAAACACCGCTTGGACCACATTTTAGTACGATGACATTTTCGATGGTTCGATACCAACTGACAGGAAATTGATTAAAATTTCTCTGAAATGATTAAATCCTACTTTAGACAGATTGCAGTTCAAGTTTTCTTTTTATTCATTTGTCATTTAACTACAATTAAAAAATGTTAATTTGTAATTTATCTTTCAATTTACTTCATAAGCACATGCATTCAAATCTTAGCATTCAGCTTTTCAGCATTCCCACGCAATTTCTGCAGAAATGTCTAGTACTATTTACAATATTTACAGTAATTGCAAATCCTTTGCTTGCATTCACAGCCTCTTTCAAATATAGTTTTTTTTGGGGGGGAAAGTATGGGTTGTCTTCCACTTCTTTCGCCCAATTTCATTTTATGGGCCATTCTTTTGTTGCGTTTCCACATTCCCTGTGGTTGCGTCTTTCTTTAAATTGGCAGACAAAATAATACTGCAGAGTTCATGTTGCTCCTCCCATCATATTAAATCAGTGAAGATTAATAAACCCGTCCCAGGATAAGACATTCAGGTCCAAAATCATGACCTCCTCTGAATTTCACACACTGTGACTCAAAAACAAAACAACAAAGATACAGTACCGATGCCTTCCTTGCCTCGCGTGAGGCACAGAGCCTGGTTAGGCAATGCGAGAAAAAGTACAGCATATTATCTTCCTTATTTCACACACTGGAACCAAAACAATTGGGTTCAGCAAGGCCAGAAGCAGTGATGTAGAGGTCCCTGAAAAAGTGGGTATACTCTCAATTTTCACCACTTTTTTTTTTAAAGTAGTCCAGAAAAAGTCCTCTTTTAGAAACAGTGACATGTAAGAATTAAAAATCTGTCATTTGTATTCGCTCACAATAATAAAATGATCATGACTTGTTAAGAACAGATTGGTAACACAAGCAGCCCGAAATAACGTAAAATGTATTTATCAAAACCAGCCGTTTTTAGCCATCTCAGAGGCCGCCATTTTGCCACTTGCTGTCGACTGAAGATGACATCACAGTTGCGCAGGTAACAACCAATCGCAGCGCAGCTTCAGAAAACAGGTGAGCTCTGATTGGTTGCAACATTGATATCATCTTCAGTCGACAGCAAGTGGCAAAATGGCAGCCCCGAGATGGATAAAAATTGCTGGATTTTGCTTCATAACTCTTCATATTCCAAAAATGTAATATTAATCAGAATGTGATGTTTAGATTAGTGACAGTAGTAACATATTATTGTCAAGAAATGTCTATGGTTGACTTCCACTTTGAAAATCTAGTACCAGCCTAGCTACTATAAAAATAAACTAGAGCATGTAGCAGTTGGTGTGTAACCGGCAGTGTCCACCCCAGGGATCGAACGCATGTCGTGTTGATCAATTTGGTTTCAAATTCACTCGCTAAATTTCTACCAGCTGGCCCTTGATGACATCAGCAACTTCCGTCCTCGGACTTGTTGGTTAGAGCAAGCCAAGTTGCAAAACTAGACAAATATGTCTGTTGCAATATTGTGCACATATTATTACATTTAATAAACAGCATAGCTGTTGAGTATGCCATATTTATTCAGCTTACTATATTTTTGTTGTGTTACTAGTTGTGTTTTGCATTATTAATGTTTTTTATAATTGCGAAACGATATATACTGCATATATATATATATATATATATATATATATATATATATATATATATATATATATATATATATATATATATATATATATATATATACATACATACAAGTAAAAACACACATTCTGTCAGGACGAAATATTATTCAAATGAGGGGGCGGTCCTAAGCGTGTCTTGGATTGGACTCCGCCATTGCAACCTGTACAAGTCATTTTAGAGTATAAGTCGCATTTTTGGGGGGCAATTTATTTATTTATTTTTAAGAACACTAGACCTTGGACTCGCTTCCTCTAACGTTACTTCTGTAAGCAAGACGTATGTGGAAGGTTTAGCTCCACACTCCTTGTAGCGGTACATGTTGAAACGTTTGATTAGTGGAATTGATTGGATTACAAACATTTGCCGATGTTACTGGCTGGACTGGACTACATGGCAACGTCTCGTATGCTCTAAGGTAGGATGGCCCGATCCCAAAACACGGACATTTTTGCGTCTTCTGTACTTTTGGCTTTTATTGGTTGCTATGTGCATTTATCATTTGTGAATTCGAGATGAAGAAGCTCGGAATATTTTTTAACCAAGTTAGCTAGTTCCCCGACAGCGCTAGCTACTAGTGCTACCTTGTTACAACAAAAACAACAACAACAACATCACTTACTTTCGTACACTTTAACAACAATTTAAACTTTTAGGCTGCTGGGAAATGAAAAAAAAGAGACCTTAAGGAGGGTATTTGGAGAGATCTCAAAATTGAACATCTTGACCACCAGATCTATTTTTAGCCAGAACTAGCCACGGCTAGCGGCTCACATACTGTATATCACGATCACATTATGATAAAAGCATTTTTACCATCTTACAATGACACTTACCTTAATCAAAATGGTCAGGACACACTGGTAGACTTTGTTGGTTGAAAATTGTTTCGATTTATCTTTGCAATTCCAGACACTTCTTTGTTAGTTTCCATTCGACATTCCATGGACCAGTGAACGGCACACAATGCTGGGCAAATGATGTCATGTGAATACTACTTATATTGTTCATGTTTGTAAATGAAAAAGAAGGGGGGAGGATGTACTCAAGGTGCCATTCCGCTTACGCCCCGACATTTGATTCCATTGTTGATACCAGTTATGATCGGGCTGTAAGATTTAATGTATGCATATGAAGTGAAATATTTATTCATAAAACATGGACACGTTTTCCCCCTGAATAACCATTAACTCATTTGCTCCCAAAAATGTATAAATATGTTCTATTTAAGATATTGCCATGCTCCCAAAGTGTGTGTGTGGGGGGGGGGGGGGGGGAGCTTGAGCATACAGAAGGCTTTGGTGCAGCCTCTGAACTGACGAGAATGGTTGAAGCAATGGTAGTTGTTACAAAAAATGGCCAGCAGGTGGCAGCGGAGAGATAAGATAAGAGATCAACCAGGGCCATGTTGCAACAAGCTCTTTTTGTCAGTGTTTTCAACAAGATTTTGAATAATGATGAAATTTAGCTATATTCTAATGCTAACTGCTGCAAAACGGAAACAGATATATAATATATATGATAGAAATATACATTTTTCCCTGATGAAAGAAGAGACTCTACTCTTTCTTTTGGTAGGTTC
Organism: Leptonotus elevatus; assembly: GCF_054856555.1. Lineage (NCBI taxonomy): Eukaryota > Metazoa > Chordata > Actinopteri > Syngnathiformes > Syngnathidae > Leptonotus > Leptonotus elevatus. The sequence continues at coordinate 19,797,092 of NC_141252.1, forward strand.
CATGTTTTTATAGCAATAGAACCCAATATTCTGCAAAATCAGTCAAAATCCTGTAAAACAGCAGGGAGCGACGAGGGTTGCTTCAGTGAAAATTGATGGGAGTGAATGAGTTAACCACAAACCAAGCCACGAAACATTCCTGCTTCGATCCTTTAATGTGACGTCATCAGCAAATCTTGAAGGACGACAGTGAAATGACACCCCAAATAAACAGGAGGCAGAGCAAATTAACATTATGAAGTGAATAATAAGAAGTCTACGAAACAGCTGGACCACAAACACCGAACTCGCATTACTGCATTGAATGACTTGATTTCTACAAAGATTCAGAGGGTTTGATACCCGTTTACAAGTTCAGGTTGTACCCTTGCCTCTCGCCCAAAGACAGCAGGTTCCAGCACACCCGTGACCCCGGTGAGCATAAGCAGTTCAGACAATAAAAGGAATAGATAGATGAATAGAATAAATGGATGAAAATGTGTGGATTCAAGCAAAAGGTGCTGTTTTTTAACTTGTGTATCTAATCCAGATGTTAATACTGATTTAATTTACTTAGGATACTTAAATATAGGGAAAGAGCTTGAATGGCAACATACAGGAATTGGTCCCAGTGTTCAAATACTGTAGGAGGAGAGTGGAGGTCAATAATTACTCTAGTCATGAGAGGGGCTGTGATCACGTAATAGTCACGTGACTTCAGGATCTCTATTGAAGAGTTTTTGGCCCCAGTCCAAATTGAAAATGTATTCTTGTTGGATTGTACATTTTACAAATGTTTTCAAATGTTCAAAAACAACACTTAAGTTTCCCAAATTACTTCCAAGCCTAGCTGAATGCATTACGTTTAGGGAACATGACCAAGTCATGCGCCTGCAGATTAATAACTCGGTCAAACCTATCTCATTATTTTCCAAATTGTACAAGGTCAAATGTGTCCCAGTCAAGACAACTTCAGCTTATGTCAAATCCAAGTCTGTTTTTTTTTTGTGTGTGAGTGTATGTGACTGTGGCGGTTTGTTGACTTTGCAGGGCCTAGCACCACCTGTCAGGAGGATTCCTGTGCCAACATGGGGATTTGCATCCAGCAGTGGGAGAACTACACGTGTGACTGCTCCATGACCTCCTACACCGGGACGCAGTGCAATGATCGTAAGTGCGGATGTGTCACACTCATATTACAACTTCCACATTATGGTAAAAATTCCTAAAATGGGTATAATTAGAAGCGGTATGGGACGCGAGTCACCTGACTTGACTCATGTTGGACTCGTTGGGACTTTCTTGGCTTCACTTGGCTTGGTGTTCCTAAGACTCAACTTGACTTACACTTGAAACACATGACTGGACAAGTCTTGCCTGTTTACAGAAAGTCTGGATTTTCAACATGCGCTAATTGTTTTATTTCTGAAAGAGAAGCTTTTTTGTGTGTAGTGTCCGTAAACCTGGCAACCCACCAGAATGCTATATTTCGGAGTGCAGTTGCCACCTCATGCAGCATTAGTACTACAAGCATTATAGAAGGAGCTCTGATGATTGTTACATTTCGATTCAATCATAATTCCAAGATCTGTTACAAGCTTCATAAAAAATAGAAAAAGTAGAAACATTTTGATTAATTGCAATTAAATACAGAAAAGTATGCAATTAATTAATCATCCACCAGCTCCATATAAACTTACTGTACTTTGCGCACTTCGACCTCCTGCATAGACTCTAGGAAATCAGTTTCTTCTTCCACCATGTCAAGGTCTGTGCGTATTTCTCACACCGGTTTTAAATGGAATGAAAGGAGCCGCTTCCAATGGCAGCGAATCAAGAGTGTCTTGTGAAAAATGCCAGTTTTTGCCCCTCTGTGAAAATACCAAAACCCAGTCTAGCCCACCACCATGTAGATTTAAACCACGGCTCGTGCTAGGCTTGCACTGGGCATAAAAATTTAGCCCATGGGTAAAAATTCGATTAATCGACAGGTAATAAATTTGTATATTAATTGACAACTATTTTAATCTTTTGGAGCCATTTTTTTATTATTTAAAATTGTCCAAATCCTCTGATTTCAGCATATCAACAGTACTTGTTCACTGATTTCTGTAGTCCTTCATGAAAGAATACTAAAAATTAGACAAAATAGGACATTTGCAAACATCTGTTTTTAGGATAGGATAGGATGCCTTTATTGTCATTATACACAGGTACAACAAAATTGTGGACGATTTCTCCATGTCAGTTTAAATCACTATAAGAATACGAAGGGCGACATAAACTGGTTAATGAACAGTAATCAGGAGGAAAATTATGTTTGTATTACACTCTAATGCAAAATAAAATGAGTCTGATTAGTTGTATTACACGCTAATGCAAAATAAAATGAGTCTGATTAGTCGATTAATCAATTGAATAGTCGATAGATTAATCAATTCCAAAAATATACGATAGTGACAGCACTAGTAAAAAATACCTGAATCATGTGACCTGACTGAAGATCTGACAAGCCAGAGCAATGTACTTGTTGGAAGAGAATCTCTGTTCTCCTTGGCTGGTCTTTATGATTATCCCGACGCGGACTATGCTGTGGCAGAGGTGGCAAATCCAAGTCGAGAAAGTAAAACCCTGCCACAGTTTGGCTTTAGCCCCAGGTGCTAGCTAGCGAGCTCCCTAGCTAGCTCCTCGGGTACGCATTGACTTGTGTTAGATTATTAACATTGTTTTTCTGTTTCAATTTATATTTGAATCGTTTTTGATATTAGTTAGAGCTGTGTAATAATAAGACAACAGTTAATTCATTTGTTACTCAATCTATAGTCCTTTGTTCTCTTCCCTGGGAAAGAAATGTCAAGTAAGGTTTCTGAGTTATCTAAATGAGGGGATGTTTGAAAGTGCAAGCAGAGGTCTGTCCATAAATTTCCTGGTGCAAGGAGGTGCCGGGGACCAATTGTTTACCCACATCTGGAGTAGACTGAGATAGGAACTGGTGTAGGATTCTAAGTTGTGTATTTCACTCTGCTGACAGGACAAGATGACAGGGGGGGAGTATTCTTTCTAAACACTGTTTTTATATAAGTGTGCAAGAGCAGAGAGCGAGAGGCACACTTTGCGGTCATTGCTGATTGAGCAAGGATCCAAAGTGACTTCAGAAATTTCTGAATAATAAAAGCTGGCCAGAAAACTTCCTCACGAGATCTCAAGTTTGAGTTTTATTTTGAACACGCAGGAAATCAAATGAATATTATTTCTAACACTTGCTAGGAAGCTAGCTAGCTAGCACAAGGGGCTAAAGCCAAACTGTGGCAGGATTTTTACTTTCTCGACCTGGATTTGCCACCTCTGTCTGTGGGATGTGATCTAATTTCACGTAATTGGGCAGAAATTTATTTATTTACTTTGTATCCCCCAATCTATGTCAGTGGCATATAGTAACAGGCAGAACAATGTGGCATAAGGTACCCAAATCATCAGCGTAGCCACATTTTGTGACATTATTTATTTGGTGGGGTGAAATGAAATTTCTGCTCATGTAAATATGTGCCTTAGTTCAATAAAGGTTGGAAAACGCTGTTGTGGAGTTTCACAAGGCAATTTGTGTAAGCTTTGTCCATCTATGATAAATCTGAGGTAAACAACACACAGAGCAATAAAAAAAAATGAAAGAGAGATGAACGCTTTCGTCAGGCAATGGTGCTGACATGAATCACCAAGGACGTTTCATTTTAACTGTGCAATGCTGAGATTAGGAAGGTTAATAATTTTTCGAGTATTATTTTTAATGCTAATGTGACAGCACCAGTATTACAATTTTGCTGAGGTGTTGTCTTGCGATGTATCATTTCAACCATTACAACCATAAAATTAGTGGGGGGTTTTCTGCTTTATTAATCAAAATACTGTTTTGATTACTAGTGAGGCACATTCGTAGAACATATTAATCTTTGATTTGACTTCCACTTTAAGGAGCGAGACCAGGATACTGAGAAGAATTGGGCCATTGAAAAACACAGCAGCCGAACGAGACACACTGACTCCAGATTTACAGGACTTTGCTATTGCAGTGTGTTTACTATGGGCTGCCACACTCATGTTGTTGTATTCTTTACTTAATCATTTCAAATTCTCTTGCTCTGTTCAGCTGGCACCACGTACATCTTCGGCAAAGGAGGGGGCCTCATAACATTCAAGTGGCCGGCCAATGAGAGACCAAGCACCAGGACCGACAGGCTTACAGTTGGCTTTAGTACCTCGCTCAAAGACGGCATCCTTGTCAGGATCGACAGCGCCCCTGGTCTGGGGGACTATCTCATGCTGCACATTGTAAGTTCACAGCACAAGCGTTGCTTTTTCCATGAAGCACCAGAACAAGATGCTCCAAGAGTGCAAGAATATAAATGCCAAATGTTAATCAGGGGTTTACAGAGTGTGGGAGCCTTCCCACGCTAAATTCTTCATTTCCAATACAGTGGTTTGACCTTAACCTTGTTTTGGAAATGAACTACAACTGAACTTGAGAGTCAGGCTCGCTTGTCCTACATTAGGTATGTTAATCACATTGTGGAAGATGTTATATCTGAAAATGAAAAAACAGCTGGTGCAATCACCATGGCCCAGGATTTACATTTTTTTTTAGATCCAGATTAAATTGATCTAGATTTCCAAATCCCATTTTTCTGATCCATGGATCATGAGTTTTTGTCCCGGTATTTCTAAACTTTGCTGGATTGGATCGGAATAATCTGGATCCTCTTGGATTGAGATCTCCAAATCCATCCCGCGATTCCCGCCCCCAGGATCACAGACAGGGGTCAGGGGACCATATTGAATTTTATAGACCTCGAGGCTTTGATAAGTCAATATACCAAATGTAATTTTACCACTTGCTGTCCAATGAAAATGACATCACAATTGCTCAGTGCAAACACAATATTAATCTGAATGCCGTGCCGAGACTAGTGAAGGCACAGAAAATTTTAGAGTTGATTTGCCTTTTAAGTTTTGTTGCTGTTAAATTTTGGGTTGAAGCAATTAATTTTTTCGTTACTCTGAATTTTTCTTTCAGTTAAAAAAACTACATAATGAGGTTTAATTGTGGGAATGCTGAAGTCACAGGTAGCACTAGTGATTCAAAATTAAATTTTCTGCATTTAGCATCTTTAAACATCCATATTTTTTCAATGTAATTTAACATTATTTTGATGATAAAGCATTTCACATGCAGTCAAATGTTACACTCGATTACTAAATACAATTACATACAGTGTCACTGTATGTCAACAGTGCAGTGGTTTAAGCAAATGACTAACATGTGGAAAGTCAGTGTTCAATTCCTCTTTGGAATTTTATTTTTTTTCCAATTCAATTTCTGAAATAGTAACATACATTTTATTAAATATCATCAATTTTATTAAATATAATTTGACATTGATGATTACTGGGCCCAGGTGTCCATCTAGCGTATGTGGACAGGGAGGTGGCACTATGGATTTATGGTGCTCTCTGGTGGACACTACAAAAAACACAATTCCCTTCTTTGATTTCAGAGATTATTAGTCTGTCACAAAACCATATTTAAATTGTAATCTAATCCAGATACAACATAAAACATAACTATCATAAAATATTTTTGCAAGGTCATTGCTATTTTCGCATGATTCATTCATTATCATCCAAGTACAGTAGATCGCTCGCCTGATTTGCGCAGGCAGCATGGATTCAGTTCCTACTCAGTGGCTTGTACATGAATTTGAATATTTGTCGAGCTCATTGTGTGCACTGTGATTGACAGGCGACCATTCCAGCCTGTAGTTTGCCTTTTGTCCAAAGACGGAATGTTTGAGTGGTATCTAAGTGCACAAAAACAATGGAGGCATTTCAGTCACAATGCTCTGTATCCTGTGTCATCAATAAATCAATCAATACATTTTCATGTTCCGTTCATGAGTGGCAAATATTGTTCAAATAGCAAGCCTGTGTTTATTAAAAAGCAACTGTTTTTGTGTCATTTTAGCAACAAGGCAAAATTGGCGTGACGTTCAACATTGGGACAGTGGATATCAGTGTACAAGAGAGCAGTACCCCAGTGAATGATGGGAAGTATCATGTGGTCCGCTTCACCAGAAATGGTGGTAATGCTACGCTGCAGGTTGATAACTGGTCCATCAATGAACACTTCCCGACAGGTACCAACTCACAGCCCTCACTAATACAGAAACTATTGTTGTTGTTTGTAGTGTGTTAAACATTAGGCTACTGCTTTTTGCTTTGCTTCAGAGGGCCAAATCGTTAAACTAACTTTCTGTATAATACAGAATTATAGTCGCTGTCAGGGATTTGGGACTGCATGGGGAAAAAAAACAGTTTTCAATGCTGAAAATGTAATATACTACAGTAATCCCACCTCCATCACGGGTTCAAGACAATCCACTATTTTGCATTTTTACTTTTTGTACAACTATAATGGCTATTTTGGTCGAACGCTAGTCTATTTGGTATTTAATTCCACTCTTGACCACTAGATGAGGGCAAACGATTTACTTTGACAGCCTCGTTGTAGTTGAAAATTATTGCATGTTATCCGCTCTAATCTTTATTTTTAAGCCATAAAGCAACATCTCTAGGTTTGTTTTGTAATGTATATCTTTGAGCATTATTATTAATGTATACGGTGTGGGGGAAAGTGTGATTTCTTTGCTCACACATTAAGGGATTGGTGCGCTGTACAATATTTTCGTCATCAATCTCTTGCTCTCAATATATATGTGTTTAAATGTGTTTCTAGGATGATTCTTTTTTTATGTGTATTATTTGAAAAACATTTTTTTTCCATAAATGTTATTTATTTGATAATAAAATAAAAAATAAAACACGCTTAGGGAACTCATTTTATACATAATCATGGCACCCACCTGTTCGAATTAACCTGTTCACCTGTGGGATTTGATGAGCAATCCTCAACTTTCTGAGTCATCTGGGCTTTTTTTGGAACGTGTTGCGGCCCAAAAACCCCAAACAAAATTAAGTTAATGATTATTTGCTAAAAACAATAAAGTGTATCAGTTTGAACATTAACTAATTTGCTCCCAAAAAATTTATAAAACTGTTCTATTTTAAATATTGCCATGGTCCCAAACGTATGTTTTTTTTAAGTTTTTTTTTTTTTTTTATATGCTAGAGCACACAGACGGATTTGATGCAGCCTCTGACCTGAATAGGTCGCTTAAAGCAATGGTAGTTATTAAAAAAAATAGCCAGTAGGTGGAAGCAGAGTATAAGAGATCAGCCAGGGCCATGTTGCAACAAGCTCTTTTTGTCAGTGTTTTCAACACGTTTGTGAATATTGATGAAACTTAGCAATATTTTAATGATAATTGCTGCAAAACGGAAACAAATACAAATATACTTTTTTTCCTGATGAAAGAAGAGACTCTAATCTTTCTTTTGGTAGGTTGACTGTTTTTATAGCAATAGAACACAATATTTTGTGGGCTTTGCAAAATCAGTTAAAAAAAACTGGGAGCAAAGGGGGTTGCTTCAGTGAAAATGGCTGGGAGTGAATGAGTTTAATATCTTGTCTTTGTAGTGTATTGAATTATAAGTTGAATATGTTGAACATTGCAAATCATTGCATTCTGTTTGTATTTATGTTTAACACAATGTCTGAACTTAATTGGAATTGTGTACGACATAAGAGTTTTTCACTAAACTTTTAACTTTTAAACAAACTTAATCCTGGAGAACCCAAGAACCCTTTTTTCTTTGGAAAATTATGAATTATACATTAAATGACTGCTATAAGTTCACTGAACACCAAAATATATGTTTTTTTCAATTTTAACCCTTTTTTTTAACGAGCTCAGAGTTGCCAATTTATCAAAATATATATATAAAACATACTCCTAGGCATTCTGCAACATGATATGAAATAGATGAACAAAAAAAACACAATTTTACCATCTGATGGTTTGCTGAGAAGATGGTTTTATTTGGATTGATTTCCAGCTCAACAAAATTGGCATGTTGCCAGCCATCTTGTCACCACCACTCTGGCTCATGTAAGTGCAATATTCATCCACTAGATGACCCCATGCAGGGGTCAGAAGTGGCACTCTGGACTTTTGACTTTGACTTTTGAATTTGTAAAAAAAAAAAAAAAGAAGGTCTTTGTTATTTGAGTAGCAGAATTTATAGGGGCCAAATTTGACCCTGTGGATTCTCCAGGGTTAAAAAAAAAACACACAAAAAAGAATTGCTAGGCCATTAACCTGGAACCCGCAATGGAGGGGGATTTGCTGTAATACTACTTTGTAGTGTGAGCTCAACATTCCATACATGTGTGTTTTTGAGCTCTTTGCCCATTTAAAAAGAAAAAGTCTAGATTTACAAATGTGAAGTCAACAGGAAAAAACATATATTTAAAGAACTATTTAGATACATTAAACATGTAAATTTTTGTCTTGATGACACAAGCTTGATGACAACTAAATCGTTGTACATGTTTTGTTAAAGGGAACAGTGACATTGAGCGGTATCAAATGGCCAATAAGAAAATTCCTTTCAAATATTCCAGGCCAGTTGAAGAATGGCTACAAGAAAAAGGTATTTGCAAACATTTTTGCTCTTTAATATGTTCTTACTTTGCTCATTTCAATGAATCAGTGGATTTTTATTTTCAAATCTGAATCAGATAATGCTCAATGAAAAATACTCAAAATGTGTATTAGCGAGGGGCGTCAAAATTAGTGCATTAATTTTGAGTTAATTTTGAGTTCCTTTAACGCCACTCTTTTTTTTTTACGCACGATTAATGACTGCCCCTTACTTGGAAGGCCTGTACTGGGGGAATTCCAGTCGCAACACAGCAGACACGTCCACGTCAAAATAAGTAATAACTTTAATAATAATGCATGTATATGTGGAGACTGGGGTTAAGTTGCATTTTACAATTTTAAAAACACAGAAGTTCACAAATTAGTTCATATTAAAGATTAGATAGCTCTTAATCTGAAAAGAAAAATGCACCAATGTCTTACAAATGCAATTATGCCATCTAGTGGCAGAAATAACCTCAACACAAATCAGTTTTTTTTTATTACACTAGTAAAAAAATCTTAACTCAATTTTATGAATTATTATAAAATTACTGTATCAATGACTAAAAGATGCGGCCATATTTATATTAGTTTAAAATGGTTTCCACTTTTATGTTAACAAGAGTATGAAAAAATATTTTATTGTACATTTAGAACAGATATCAAATGTTCGATTAATCGTGAGTTAACTATTGAAGCCATGCTATTAATTACGATTTAAAAATGTAAATGCCTGACCCCTAGTATTGGCCCATTCCAGACTTTTTTTTAAAGCATAAAATTAGCATACACTGTACATGAAATGTTGCTATCCACATTATGATAATAAAATGATGACCTGTTGAGTAGAAGCATCTGTGGCTAGAGCCAAATTGTTTCAGGGTTTTTACTTTGTGGATCTGAATTCCCCAACCCTGTTTGAGACACGGTCTAAACTATCAATTTAAATGTAAAATTTCACATCCAATTTTGTATTTTGCGCCTCAGCCAAACATACTGAAACGCAAAACTGAGAATGGGCATTTTCAGTTTGTAGATATATATGCACAATTTTATCATCGTAAAAAAGGCTGCTGTCTGTACTTTAGGTCTGTTGTATTTTTTTCATATATGTGGCTGTTTCCTGTAGGACGGCAGCTGACCATATTCAACACTCAAGCCACAGTTGCAATTGGTGGAAGCGATCATGGGCGGCCATTTCAGGGTCAACTGTCAGGTCTTTATTACAATGGCCTCAAAGTGTTGAACATGGCTGCTGAGAGCAACCTCAACGTCAAGATAAATGGAAGTGTGAGGCTGGTCGGCGAGAGCCCCAGTGGGGCAGGCTCAGCCAAGTCCACTGCCATGTCTTCAGATGTCTCCACTACCTTCATTGAGACCACTACCATGATGTCCACCACCACCACACGGAAACACAGGTCCTCTTCAACGGTATGGGTTAAATGATATGGTTTTAGACAGAGGTGGCAAATCCAGGTCCTGGAAGTAAAAACCCTGCCACAGTTTTGCATTAACATTAGCTAGCTAGCACAAGGGGCTAATGCAAAACTAGCTAGCTCCCAGGTGCTAGCTAGCGAGCTCCCTAGCTAGTTCCCTGCTAGGGAGCTCGCTAGCTAGCACAAGAGGCTGAAGCAAAACTAGCTCCCAGGTGCTTGCTAGCGAGCTTCCTAGCTAGATACCTGCTAGGGAGCTATCTAAATAGCACAAGGGGCTAAAACAAAACTAGCAGGGTTTTTACTTGCTAGCTAGCGAGCTCCCTATCTAGTTACCTGCTAGGGAGCTCGCTAGCTAGCACAAGAGGCTAAAGCAAAACTAGCTCCCAGGTGCTAGCTAGCGAGCTTCCTAGCTAAATACCTGCTTGGGAGCTAGCTAAATAGCACAAGGGGTTAAAGCAAAACTGTGGCAGGGTTTTTACTTGCTAGCTAGTGTTAGAAAACGATCCTTAAGTTTTTCGCGTGTTCGTCCTATCGTTCCGGGTAATGAGAATGCTGATTTCTGAATACAGACTGGAGATCGGTGAACAGGTCCTTCGAATGATTTATTTTCCAGAAATTTCTGGACACAGACAAGTTACAGACAAAACGCTGCAGTTCCCCTTGCCAGTGTGTTGATCCCTCCCAATTGCAGTCGTCTTATACTAGCGGTCCCCCCAAAACCCCTCCCCTCTCCCCTTTCTCATTTCTCACCAGTGCTGCCCTTAAGTCCCAACCCTACCCCCTTTCCAAGATAGACAGTACTCAATACACATTGACAGATGGCCGATTGATGTGGAAATATAGTAGGTCTCAGACAAACTGCAACCTTTGCAGCAAATAAAACTTTACAAAGGAATCCTTTTTAACACATTTTCTCCCCCAAAACAGATGGCTAATTACGTGGGAAAAAGATTGAAGAATCTTCAAACGTTCCGTCACATTATTACACTCATCAAGCTTTGCTGAGGAAATTAAAGCAGTTATGACTAAATCTAAACAGTTATAACTAAATCTGGGCAGCAGACTGTCAACATTCCCTCATTCAGACTCAAAAGAGTCCGACACAAGCAGATAAACATTTCAGAGAAAAAGGTATTAGCGGCGTCATGGTCGCAGACGGCTGGCGCAACATTAAGCAAGGGTTGTGTGGAAAGATTGGACATTATCATTATAATAAGAAGCAAAAGCACGCAACAATGAAACATCCCTTTATCGGTGAGAGAAAGTTGTTTAGCAGTTATGTGGCATTAAAGAACAATGTGATTCATTAAATGATTTTTCAGTGGAATAAGCATATGTGTATCACATGTTGATAGTTAAGAGATGTCCCCCTTTCGAAGGAGGTGCCAGGGAGTTTGTGGAGAATCGATACTTTGCTTAATACGATGCGTTGTGGTTATGTTCAAGGTTGTACTGAGGGGCTTCCAGAGATACCAGATTGGCATAAAAATCAATATGAGAAAGAGAGTCGTGATGTAGCAGCAGATGGAGATGCCTTCCCACTTTGAAGCCATCTCGAGATGATGTTCTTTGTTGAATGAAAAAGTGTGTTGTCAGCTTCTTTAGGACCCCAGGATCGACTACCCGAGGTCCTAGGATTGGTCACCGGGGTTATTCTGCCCGTATATGTGACTCAACCTTTATAGAATGATGTCCTCAATAGGGGCAACTGGACACTGGATCAGTAGACGTGGTTTTCCGGTCGGGTCGTCAGGTGGTGGGATCGCTGAGCCTGGGTTTTCCGGTCGTCATCAGGTGGCGGGATCGCTGAGCCTGGGTTTTCCGGCGGGTCGTCAGGTGGTGGGATCGCTGAGCCTGAGGCGGATCTGGCGGGTCGTGTAGACGAGATGTGGAACCACGTGTCCCCTTTTCCGTGCAGGCGAACTGCACAAGATGTCCTCTCCGTCACCTTGTGGGGTCCAGTCCACCTGGGTGCAGACCATTTTCGTTTAATCACTTTTAACCATACATATTCACAATCATTTATTTTTGAAGGAGCATCTGGTTGTTTTCTGTTAGCTGGGAGTTAGTAAATATTAGTTGTTTGAGTTCTGGAGGCTTGGAGCTTGGAGCCGGAAAAGGTCTGTTGGTGTGACATTCAAACAGAGTCCAGCCTTTGGCTGAGTTAAGTGACATTCGCATATTCATTAATGCAACAGGTAGAGCTTGTAGCCAATTTAAATTTGATGAGGCCAATGCTTTAGCCAATTTTCTTTAATATTTCTATTTTTTTATATATATTTCTATTTTTCTTTAATATTTCTATTTTTCTTTAATATTTCTATTTTTCTTTAATATTTCTATTCATTCTCTCAATCTGTCCTTGAGATTGGGGCTAATACACAAACTGGCACCTTTGCAGCAAATAAAACTTTACAAAGGAATCCTTTTTAACACATTTTCTCCCCCAAATCAGATGGCTAATTACGTGGGAAAAGGAAGGAAGAATCTTCAAACGTTCCGTCACATCATTACACTCATCAAGCTTTGCTGAGGAAATTAAAGCAGTTATGACTAAATCTAAACAGTTATAACTAAATCTGGGCATCAGACTGTCAACATTAGCGAGCTCCCTAACTAGTTACCTGCCAGGGAGCTAGCTAAAGTTAAAGCAAAACTGTGACAGTTTTTTTACTTTCCCAGGTGCTATCTAGCTAGCTCCCTAGCAGGTAACTAGCTACGCAGCTCGCTTTCTAGCACCAGCTAGCAGTTAACTAGCTAGGGACTGTTGGATTATTAACATTGTTTTTCTGTTTCAATTTTTATTTTTCAGGTTGTTTTTGATTTTAGTTAGATATGTTACAACTGTTCACCATATGTTAGTTAGTCTGTGGTCTTTGTTCCTCTCCCCTGAGGAAGTGAGGTGTCTGCTTTAATCTAAATAAGGGGTGTCTGAACAACAGGGCCGATCTGCGGGAGTCTCTGGTGCGAGGATGCTACAGAGGTCAATTGTTTATCTAGGAGCCAATTATTTACCCCACATCTGTTGAGGACTAAAAGAACTCAATGGGAGATGGCCTGATTGTATTTCGCTTTGCTGACAAAAAAGATCAAAGTGTTTGCCCACATCCTGAGCCAGAGATAAGGAGAGGGGGTGTGTAGACTTGTTTTGGCAGGAAATGTCACATGGGGGGCTATGCCTGGAAGGGCAAATGGTACTTCCTTGTTTATGAAGGGGGGTAGGGACATTTTGTGTATATATGCATGCATGAACTTTGAGAAGGACACATTTGTGGGTGAGCTGCTAGGATTGAGCAGCCCCTTCAATTTGTCTTTCAGACTCTGAAATAAAAGCTGGCAAACTTGTTCACAGATTTCAACTTTGAATTTATTTGAACACGCAGAAATCAAGGACTGATTTCCAACAGGACCTAGCTAGCTAGCACAAGGAGCTAAAGCAAAACTGTGGCGGGGTTTTTACTTCTTGGACCTGGATTTGCCACCTCTGTTTTTAGAACTCCTTGAGTGAAAGTCGTGAAATAATGTATTGTGTGTGTGTTTTTTTGTTGTTTTTTTTGTCCTGGCCTCTGTGGGTCTTTGTTGCTTTTGACAATCAAATTGTGATCAAGAAGCATGCAACAGATGATTTTGCGTCATCTGCGGAGTGTTCCAGTGACGATGAAGACCTGGAGGAGTGCGAAACTGGCCATCCAGGTGGGCTAGGTTAGTTTGCATTTGCTTGCTTTCTATGTGCATTCATGCTTCAGCACCAGAATGGATGATGGCAGTCTCAAAGCATCACATCCCCATGGTTAGACAAAGTGTTAGACTTCATTTGAAAACAATTAAACTGGCCATTTGTCTCATTGATAAGAGCAGAATGTCATTACTGTCATGAACTACACTTGCACATGGGGTCATCCATGTGGTCAACATGGTCACATACACACATACAAATTTCGTCTGCTGCTGAGATAAAAAAGAAAAGAAAAAAAAGTGAGTGCATACATCCGAAACAAGTGAAATTTGTATCAAAGTGAACCATTATGAGCCAGAGATGCTGCCATTCATCACTATCCTTCTTTTGAAACAGTACATGTTATTAGTTTGGTTTAACGAATCCCATTATCATTTGTGAGTTGTTTTGTATGTAATCATTTCATATGCACATTTTATTGTCCATATTTACAGTAGATGCTTGCATTTTTGCTTTAGAGAGAGAGAGAGAGAGAGAGAGAGAGAGAGAGAGAGAGAGAGAGAGAGAGAGAGAGAGAGAGAACAGAGAGAACAGATATCATTGAATTTCTGTGTATATTTTTTTCTTTTATGGGTTTTGCTTCCAAGCATACTTGTTATTCTGTCTTTTCTACACCTAAATACAAAAACAATCCATTAAGCACTGGCAGAGATGGCAAATCCAGGTCCAGAAAGTAAAAACCCTGCCACAGTTTGGCTTTAGCCCCTGATGGTAGCTAGAAAGCTCCCTAGCAGGTAAACAAGCACCCGGGGAGCTAGCTAGCTAGCACCTGGGGCTAAAGCCAAACTTAAGCAGGGTTTTTATTTTCTGGACCTGGATTTACCACTTCTGTTAAGCAGTCTTTTTTTCCTTTCATTCTTTTTTTTACAAATAGAGAATATATTTGAAAGAATTTGGGAATTTCCGCATTACTTTTGACAAAATGGAGCCAAAAAAAGTGTTGGCTAAAGGTCAAGGAAGGTCATAATTTTTCTCCCTCTCTCACGTGAGACGATTGAGCTGACAACCAGTTGGCCATTCCCAATTTCTTTTAAAGGCTATGCAGGAGCTCATCATGTAAATTACGTCAAAGATGTGCTGTGTATTCTGAAATTCGTGGGGATTTGTGAAGAAAGACAACGACAGGGCCCCTGTCATCCAACCATGTTTACACAGAAATTCATGCCATCCTAACCCCGACATTATTTTGATGTTGACAGTGGCATGCTCTGTGCATTCAAAATGTACTTTTCTGTTCGTCTTTTCTTTCTTTTCTCACTCAGTATTATGAGCCATTTTGCATTTCCTGAATTTGCTGATGTAGTCTAAACCATCTGTCTGCTTTGCATGGACAGTATTTTACTTTTGTCATGCATTGCATAAAAATCCATTGTTTTCTTTCATATGTTTGATTTTGTAGCATGCAGATGAAAATATTCCTTTCTCCAAGGCAAATTATTATTTTATGAAGATTAGCCTTTAGAGACAAAAGTAAATCCAATTGATGACAATTTCATTTGAGTGATTTTTTTTTTTGGTAAATATAAAATAAAATAAACTTTAAAAAGTGGGACAGTATATTTAAAAAGAATAGTAACAATAACATTTTTGTAATTTATATTTTGATGATTGACACTGGTTTTGAAAACTTTATTTTGCTCAATGAATTTTGTTCATCAATTTGCCTGATTTTGGTTACAATACAGTCCAATTTGCTTTGCAGAAAAATATTTTTGCAGTCACAGCAACATCAAATGCAAACCCTGCATAATCTTGATTTTTTTCCCCTTTTTTGGTTTTCAAGTTGTTGAGTGATACTGTTCTCTGTTATCCATATGTTATGTCCTTAACTGGTCAATTTCACAAGATGGCAATTTAGAATCCTGTATATTGCAAAACAACAGTTAGCATGGAACTCATTTCTGGCATAATACAAAACAAAACAAAAGTACAAAAACACTTTCTGGTCAACATTCTGCCCAGATTTCAAATGCAATCCATATGCAAAAATGTATCAAATGGTTTGCCTATATGAAAGTATAAAACAAACATGAAGCATACTTGCTTGACAAATATTTTGAAAGAAAAGAAAAGAAGACTAAAGTATGAGATGAAATGTAAGGCCAACTAGAGGATAAACAAAGACAATTGAAAACCCATGGTGAGGTGAAAAGTAATAATTAATCGACTGAAGAATTTGGCTGATTGTGTGAAATTAATTGTTGATGAATCGTGGAGACTGCGAGGCTGCAACTACCAGAAGCACTGCTGATTGAGTCTCAACTCGTTTATGTATTTTGCTGATTCATTTGCACCATCGATAATGGGCATTGCTGAAAACAGCTCACAGCTCAAAACATGACTTGAATGAAGTAATACTCAACAAAAATTGTTACAAAAGCAACCACATATACAGGGCTGGACTGGCCATCTGGCATACAGGGTTGATGCCCAGTGGGCTAGTGTCTTTTGGGGCCGATGCAGAGCTATTTAATTATTACTTTTCCTCTATTTTACCCCAAGAGACCGGCCCACAATTGATAGGTAGCGGCCCATTAATCACACAACACTAAAACGAGTGCTCAGATAATGCAACATCAATCCCCGTTCAATGCCATCTAATGGAATTGTTCTCAGTTTCAGTCCTACAGCTTCATGTGCCGTCTGGGTTGAATGCATACAAATGTCAAAGGACACCAAATACATTTCAACGTGTGTATCCATAATGCCATGTGTGTAAGCAGATTTGTTTACAACTCTTAACGGGTTACAAATTTGTATTGATGACTCATTTGTTTAAAAACATATCAATGAAAGGCTTCACAAGTAATTAATCAGTTATATACACATTATACAAGGTTCTAAATCAGACATTTGAGTTTGCTGTCCTAAGGCGTTTAAAAAAAAAGTATTGTTCTACTCAAGTAATCCAGGGGTCCGTTTCACAAAGAAGGTTCAACAAACTCTGAGACTAACCCTGAACTTACAAACCTGGAGTTAAGCGCGTGCACCACCACTCTAAAAAGACCGCATCAATGGAGCCCAGATTCAACAAGTTACCATGGCAACTCTCTAACTGGAAATTTTTGTCAGGTTCAGTGAACCTAGAACATTTAATAAACAACAGACAACGAAGGAAGACAAAAGACTTGGTTTATTTTTGCTCATGAGGAGAACAGACAGAGATGTGCACAGTTACAATTTCCTACCGCTCTGAGCACATTCTGTCGAGCCCTCTCTTTTTATTTTTTTTAAGGGCATTCTCTAGTTACGCACCCGTTGCTGCCCTAAAGGGTTTGGGGAAGCAGCAGCAACATCTATCTTGTGATAAGGTCACAGTTCCTGTTTTGCAACTGCAGCTCTGCTCTCGTCACAGACGACCCCAACCCATATGGTTCAAACATAGATCACACTGCTGAATAAATGCTTTGCAATACTATAAGAGTAAATATAGGATAACTTATGTACATTTATTCTAACACTTAATGCGATCATATGGCAAATGTGAACATATTTTTATGAAAAAGTGCAACACCGCAGCAGCTGCAAAAACAAGGGAGGCGACGTGGTGGAACGTTGTTGCTCGGGTCAATGCGTAAATTTAAATGTAGCCCTTTGCAATCACAATAATATTACAGGGGACACCTGCTTGAATGGTAGCGCATTCATTTATTTCATTTAGCTTTTCTTTTTTCTTTTTTTATAACAGACGGCAGAACTATGTTACGCCAAAACTCGCCAGCTGACTTAATGAACGAGGAAATCAAATGTTGTGTGTGTCTGAAAGGAAGCATAGACAGAGAGAAACTCAAGGTTCACTGTGATAAACATGATACCGACCAGGTTAGGTTCATAGAGTCTGTTACTATGGTAACTGATCAAGAGCTTAAGTTACCTCTTTTTATGAAACAGGCGAGAGTTACCCCTCTTTCTCTGGTTTGAGTTACCCCGCTTCCTGAAATGGAAAACTCAGAGTTTCCCGTTGTCAGGTTCAGTCAATTTAAAACATTTAATAAACAATAAACAAGGAAGAAAGACAAGAGACTTATATTATTTTTACTCGCGAGGAGAACGGACAGAGATGTGCTTAGTTACAGTCTCCTGCCTGCTCTGAGGCACACTCTCCCGAGCACTCTCTTTTTATTTTATTACAGGGCGTTCCAACAAAATGTTTCAGTCCTTATTTTGTGATAAGGGCACAGTTCCTGTTCTGCAGCTGCAAGAGCACGAGTCATGCTTTGCAATACTTTAAGAGTAAATATGGGATAACTTATGTACATTTATTCTAACACTGGCATTTCAGGGTTTTCACTAAACCTGCTTTGTGAAACGGACCCCATTTGTCAACCGCCACCTGCACGCTGCTCCAGATCTTACATGACGTATTAGGCCCTCAGTAGATCCACGTAGCCTGGAGAGCCGAAATAAGAACTGCTCTTCAATCAAATTTAATTGTTCAAGTTCAGGGTTGAGTAGAAATCTCAAGTGGGAATTGTTTTTAAACATGCATATTGTGTTGTATGGATATGCACTTGAAGCTTGTCATTTGACATTTACCGTACATGACATAATGTAATGTGCAGTGGAAATGGTCAACACACCCCTTTTCGCAATGTTTTAATTATATAAAAAACTTACCCTCCATGGATCAATTTAATTATTGTGGAAAGGATCTCATGTCATACTTGAACAATTCTTTTGGAAAAACAAACTCAAAGTAGTTGTAGTGAGCCCAACCTTGAACTTTGTTCCATATCATTTATTGCTGGATTTAATCTTTTGAGTAGGCGTCTGTCTTGAAGACATAATTATAATGACTGGTCATTTGTTGCCCACTGGTCTTCATGAAAGTGCTCCAAATTTGTCAGTTATGGGGGGGATGAATTTTAAACTCAATATTAAAATGTATTGGCAGTTCCCTTCCCTTCCCTTTAGTCAGACTCTTACACTCTATTGCCAAGTTTTCTTCACATTGACGATGGCCTGTACTTTGGACCAACAAGTTCTTTCTTTACAATAATATTATATATATATATATATATATATATATATAGTATATGCCCCCACAAGTCTAAATACAGCATTCTGATGAATACTGCAATTGTGGAATATGAGTTAAGCAGCAACAACCATCAATTGTTATCCATCTGAGGGGCGGCCATTTTGCCATTTGCTGTTGACGGAAAATGTTGCAGTCACAGTGATCTTGAGAAAACAGGTGATCCTCGATAAGGTCGATACCTCAGCCAAGAGCGACTGTGATGCCATTTTCAGTCGACAGCAAGTGGCAAAATGGCCGCCCTCTGAGATGGATAAAAGTAAGTGGCTTTTGCTGCTTAATTCAAATTAAACAAACGCAATATCTGTCAGAATATCTTGTTAAGACTAGTCAAGGTGCATACAACAAATTATTGTAAGGACCATTTTTGGGTTGACTTCTTCAAATGACTGTTTCAATGTGCACACATGCACGCCAGTTCAGGCTTCATTTGCGTTTCCTTTGGTTTACATGATATTTGACAAAACGAACTGCACTACTAAGGCAAAAAATAACATGAGTTTATTTTAATCCCAGCAAACGTGTGCATGTCTACATCAACACTTTTCACACTCAATAGATTGTGCTCTATTGTTAGTTTGCTTTCACTGAACCAAAAAGTACCAAAAAGCCAGTGAAAATGTATTAAATTAAGTCCCCTGTTGTATGACAATAATTTCAGTTAAATGTTTTTCATATTAAGTTTTGAAATCCAGCCAATTTCATTTAAAAGGGGTGTATCACATTTCCATATCCATTGTACGTTTAATGTTTGTATTTTTTCCCCCTGTTTCCCCACAGCTCTTAGTTGAAGTTGACCTGTATCCCAATCATACTACAGTCAGTAAAGCATTATTGTAAAAATTCTCACCAAAGTGTGAACAGTTAGACTTTTGCTGACACCACACATATTTTCACATTGTCATTTAATATCACTGTCTGTTATCTTTTGAAAAACATGTTTGACTTTCATAGTATGGCATTGGGATACAGAGTCTGTCACTTATTTTGGTCCGTCTTACCCCAGTTTTCAATGTTGTTTTCTTTTCTACTTTCCCTAAATGCAACTTACTTTAAGCATGCATCAACATCCTGCAGTACAACTAAAACAAAAACAAAAAGACAATATTAACTCATTCACTGTACACCCAGACTGCACGGCGGGTTCATGTTTAAAGATGAACATTACAGATATATTTGTCATGCGGAAACACATGAGAGAGGAGCCCGCCCGTTTCCCGAGTCGAGTCCCTCTCTCAACAGTGTCTGTTTTCGATTTTGTGTGCATCTGGTTGTAGTGTGTGCAAAATTTCAAATGACTTTGTTCATTCATCTAAACATTTTTCATTTGATACTTTTAACAGGTCTTCTTTGTTTGTTTGTTTTAAATACAATTTTATTTCTTATGGTTTTAACTGTTTATTGTTCTTTTTCTTAATTGGATTCTGATTAAACCGCATTGGGAAGCTTTTTTGTTTGTTTGTTTTGCATATAATTTCACCATTTTGGATTTGGAACTGCTTCTACTACTAACTAGCTTGTGTGTTTTTCCCATCCTATTATTGCTTTCCTTGCAAAAAAAAAAAAAGCAACAAAAAAAAACAACCTCAATTAGGTTATGCCCAACCCTAAATAATTAGTAGATGGGGCCGTTCCAGATCCTACTTCCATTATCCTCGATTTTTCAATATTTGAAAACATACACAGTAAATTTTGTAGAGTACATTTTACTCTAAAAATAGTCTATTTGGTCCCACTCCAAACAGAGTAAAATTTACACTTCGAAGAGAGTAAAATATTCAGAGTAAATTTTACTCAAAGTATTTTTACTGTGTACGAGAGAATTGGCCATGACAAAAAAAATGTAACGTTTTTTTTCCCACTCAGAAATTTTTATTAAATTTTAGAAGGAAATTTTGTGAGCACATTTTATTAGTTAATTTTAAAAAATACGAAAAATAAACAAGGGTTGAGGATTGAACTGATGACCTACTGTTTGCCAAAAGGAGGCCAAAAACATTCTCTCGTACACAAAATGCTTTGAGTAAAATTCATTCTGAATATTTTACTCTCTTCCAAGTGTAAATTTTACTCTGTTTAGAGTGGGACCAAATAGACTTTTTTTTTTTGAGTAAAATGTACTCTACAAAATTTACTGTGTACCTTAAGAAAACCAATGACTATTGAGTAATACTTTGCTTGTAAGAGAAAAAGAATTGCATGGCTAAAAAGTTGCAGTTTAGGGTTTGTCAGACCTGTCAGTGTTAGAGTTCTTCTGTTCTTTTATGTAGATGGGCATGTATATGCTCATTGTTTGTATATCCCCATCCCTTCCTTACAGCCAAAAGCTCTATTGCCGCCCGACCGCCTCGTTCTGCCTTTACATGGACATGGCAACTGACTTACACTGTCACCCTCATCAGCCTCATTTCCTATGTAATATGTTCATAGGTCCCAACCCTTCTTCACCTGCTCCCTTCTTGGTAGAGTTAAGTCAAATATCAAGTGATATTCATTCATTCTATTCTATAAAACGAAAAGAGAATTTACCAGTATCAATTTCTCTCTAACATGAATAGATTTTAGTTACTATTGAAGTCTATTGCACTGGGAAAAATGTAGATAAACATTTTTGTAAAAACAAAGGAGAACAAAGGAAATTATTTACACAGAGTGATTAGATATTTAAAGGGAAAAAAACAAAATGATGGTGTTTATTTTTATGTTTTGTGGTGTGGATGTGTGTGTTGTTGACTCCCTGTACTGTCATGTTTAATACGTATAGAACACACTCTCCAATGGAAAATAATACAGTATTTTTAATGGTACAAAGTTGATATCCATTATTACTATAATACACTTCTCTTTTGTAAATTATTTTCTTCCTGCCAAATCCATGCGGGCAATATGTTGATGTAAGTGGACAAATTGCATCTGTTTTATCCTCTTTGATTGTCTTTCAGTGATGCAGTTTGTAACCTTGCCAACATTCATCTCAAGTTGCTTACAGTAGTAATTAATAATAATATTAATCATTTATTTATTTAAATAATATATATTAGGGGTGTCAAAATTAGTGTGTTAATTTTGACCAAACTATTTTTTTTAATGTGTGATTACTGACTGCCCCTTACTTGTAAAGCCTATACTGGGTGAATTCCAGTCGCAACGCAGCAGACACGTCTTACAAATGCAATTCTGCCATCTAGTGGCAGAAAAATACCACACTCTTTTTTTTTTTTTTACAGTACAGTACACTTTCTTAATTTTAACTCTATTTTATGAATTATTATGAAAATACTGTATCAATGACTAAAACATGCAGCAATATTTCTATTAGCTTAATTTTTTTCCACTTTTATGTTAACAAACGTATGAAAACTTTTAGGGTCATGTGAATAATATGATTAAAAATGTAATCGTCTGACACCCCTAATATATATATATATATATACACACACACACACACATATATATATATATATATGAATGCACTTGAAAAGTTCATAAACTGCATCACAGACCAATACATGATTATGTGTCAGAATGATTTTTTATGAATGTTTTATTATTTAAATTATAATAAAGTGTCATTTATTTCTCTTACAGACTTGTGTGCTTGTGAATGTTGATGTTTGGTGTGATCGTCAAATTTGCAACATGCCTTTAAATATTGAGTATGCGCAGCAGTGAATACTTTTAATGTCAATGGCAGTTTGAATGTTCACTCCATCCAAACTCTGCTTCAGAAAACATGCACATTTGTATTTTCAGCTTCACAACAAATGGCATTGTTTGTTTTTATTTAAGTTCAGAGTAGGTCTGGGACGATAGCGCTATTACGATATATCATATCACATTTTCTCATGGTAAAATATCTATAGACCAGCATCAGATATTGATATTGTGGCGGTCCGGTGCCCATATGCGCGCAGTAATGACAAGTTTAACTGAACAAACCGAACACAACTGAGAGGCTCCTGCAGAACGTAATTGTGAGCTGATGATTTGAAACACCTGGCTTGGAGGCAGGAGACACCGAAAACATGCAGGACTGTGGATTTCTAGGACCGAACTTGCCTATACCTGGTCTAGAAGGATCTGCTGTGCTTGTCTCTACTTCATTAGTACAGGCAAGCATGCATAATATAATCAACACAATGGTGATGAGCTCATCCTTGACATTAATAACCCAATTTAATTTTGAAATAATGATACCTTATGATTGTTTTGTTTTAAATAAAAATTTAATGACCCTTTTAATGGACATGTAGCATTTCTTCCAGATGAAACAAAAAAAAAAAGTATGAATTATGTTGATTTCAATGAAAATTGTCTAGGCAGTGCCATATTCTTTTTATAAACATGTTGTACATTGATATTGATCTTTAAGCTCAGAGAAACATGAGGTGGGACTTTTCATTTCTTGGTTTCTTAATATACATTTTCTAATCATTTTATTTTTAAGCATTAAATGTAAGATATAACCTTTAGTAAAGATACAAAAAAAAGATTAATTTCCATTTCCAAAGAGACCTGTACAATTAACGTTTATGCTGCGTTTTTACTCTATATATGTATATGTATATAATGTTTTGTATGTATAATTAGGAAGAAGACAGCTTCTATTTGCTTTTTGGTCCCTACTAACAGTATTGTGAAGTACAGGGATGGTTTGTACTGAGTATCAGTATCGGGCCAATACCCTGCCTTATTTCAAGCTATCTGTATTCTTGACGGCGCCTTTTTGTTCAGGAACTAGAAATTAGAAGAACAGAAAATTGCCATTCGTTTCCTGCAATTTCAATGAATATGCTTGGGATGCATGGATCTTTCTTGAAAATTAGCTAGGATTGTTTTTTGTTTATTTTTTTAAATGTATCAAAAGTACTAGTGATATTGGCGCTTGATATCGGTATTGGTGATTACTCAAGGGTTGAGTACTTGTACTGGTATCTGTCTAAAAACAGTAGTATCAAATATCCAGAGTGAAAGGTTTTCTTCTAACATTACGGTTATCGCACAATAATAATAATAATAATAATAATAATAATAATGCATCAGATTTGTATAGCGCTTTTTTGGATACAAAAGATGCTTTACAAAGGATACATTATTCACAAACTCACACTTTCACACTCTGGTGGCGGTAAACTACGTACATAGCCACAGCTGCCCTGGGGCAGACTGGTGGTCTATGCAAAATCTTGTGATTGTGCATCGGCAATTACTGTGCAATTTCACACCTATTCCAGAAATTCCCCAATCGTCAGATGCTTTCCAGTCAACCAGAGCCAAGCCATTAAACAACAGCACAGAGCTGTGCTGTTGTTTACATTGCTTGAGAAATGTTACTTTATTAATCAATTTAAATGGCTAGATTATTTTAGCGGAAGTCATGTCCAATGTAATATAATGCATCTTTATGCTAAATTCTTGATCTAAAAGATCTTATTTAAAATGTACTTCCGACTATGGCATAGGGCTGGGCAATATAAACGTTATATTCAATATAAGGTATGAATGTTGCCGAAGGTAGAGAGATTTTGACCCTACCGTCTTACCGCGGTAGCACATGTTGTTATCCAAAACAAATGTATTCTTTCATTGTTTTTTCAATCAATTTAGCTTATATAAATGATTACGTAAACCAGTAAGCAAATTATTTATTTATAAATATAAAATAAAATAAACACTTAATTCTATACCGTGATATATCACGTTACCGTGAAGGGATGCAGTTCATAGCGTGATATGAATTTTGGGCCATATCGCCCAGCCCTACTATGGCATTATGTCATTTGAAAGAATTTAGTAGGAAATCTGCTGAAATACACTTCTCTGATTTGGACTTAAGCGTATCATTCAAAAGGTGAGCATTCAGATGAGTTTGTCTGCCATTGACATGGTATCAACAATTTTCTTTGTTACAGAGCTGTACTTGTGACAGAACAACTATCACATTTGATGATAACAAACAACAGCTCCGGGAAACTGAAGTTGCTATTTGAGTTTTATTCCTTTCGCATTCACTGTGAATTTGCAATTTATTTATTTATTTGTGTATTTATTTATTTATTTATTTATTTATTTATTTATTTATCTATTTATTTATTTTAAACGCTATCACACTATCAGCTCTGTATCACTGAAATACTTGAGCAATCACGAAGAGGTTTAAGAGATTTGGATAGCCATTGATTGGTCAATTTGCTATCAGAGGAAGCAACAGTCTGTCAAGTATAATTTGAACATTTCCTTTCTGATGAAGTCAAGGAAGAGTAATTGGGACATGTTGGACAGATGTTTGTATAGCATATTATTTATATCAGTTGACTGGTGTGGCTCGTCCTGACACACCTCTTAAGCCTTTTGCGATTTCAAATTGTATGTGGTATGCGCTTTAAAAATGTGTGGCTTGATTTTATTTTCATTTGGCAGTCTTTGTATGTATACTCAACAAAAATATAAACGCAACACTTTTGTTTTTGCTCTCATTTTTTATGAGATGAACTCAAAGATCTAAAACTTCTTCCACATACACAATATCACCATTTCTCTCAAATGTTGTTCACAAACCAGTCTAAATTTGTGATAGTGAGCACTTCTCCTTTGCCGAGATAATGCATCCCATTTCACAAGTGTGCAATATCACGATGCTGATTAGACACCATGATTAGTGCACAGGTGTGACTTAGACTGCCCACAATAAAAGGCTACTCTGAAAGGTGCAATTTTGTTTTATTTGAGGGAGTGTCTGGGGACTAAGAAAACCAGTCAGTAACAGTCAGTTTTCTGCACTTATCATGGTGTCTAATCAGCAGCTTGTTATATGGCGTACCTGTAAGGTGGGATGGATTATCTTGGCAAAAGAGAAGCGCTCACTATCACAGACTTAGACTGGTTTGTGAACAATATTTGAGAGACATAGTGAAATTGTTCGACGGTGTATTAGGGCAAATTTACCACTTTATGAAGTCACAAATTAGCAAGAAAAAACTCGTAAATTTGAGACTTGTGTAATAATGTGGCAAATTGCAAGTTTATAAAGTGGCAAATTTGCGACTATAAAGTGGTAGATTTGTGAGAGAAAAAACAAAGACACTTATGAGAATACTTTTTGGTCGGGTTTTCAAATAAAATATATTAATTGCTTTTGCAGAGATTAACCATATGATATTAAGCATTCGTTCTTTGACGCGTTGGGTACGGCTAGCGACAAGGAAGCTTTGCGAACTTAAATACTTGATCCCTGAGGATCAAGTATTTAAGTTAATTTGTTAAAATGTGTATTTACTTGTACATTTATGTTTCCAAAATTATTATTTACACATTCATACATTTTGGTATTTTTTTGTAAAAGTAACTAAGATGATGTGTCTAATCTGCTGCTCTCAGTCATTCACTTGCATTTACCTAAAGTATGCTAGTTTTTGATTGGTTAGTGTTAGTCAGCTGATAGAGGATCAGGAAGTGTTGTTGCTCTAGCTGCCTTGTTTGACGAGTAAAGTTTAAATTAACAATGAATCTGTCTCCATCCTGCTTTTTCATTTTATAAACAGTGTCCCATTAACCACCAATGAATCCTCACATTAGACTATAGCTACGCAACGTATATTTCTCGTAATTTCTGAGTTTTTTTCTCGCAAATCTGTCACTTTATAAAGTCGTAAATTTGCCACTTTATAAAGTGGCAAATTTGCAAGTTTTTTTTCTCGGAATATTGCCCCCACCCTCTAAAAATATATGTGTATACATGACCCCAATACGCCGTCATGATATTGTGTATGTGGAAGAAGTTTTAGACCTTCAGTTCAACTTGTAAAAAAAAAATGGGAGCAAAAACAAAAGTGTTGCGTTGATATTATTGTTGAGTATTTTGTTTTACAGGGTGGTAATAATGATTGGTTCCAATGAAAATAGCGCTGCCTAATGTCCTGTATGTCTGTGTCCAAACCCAGGAGCCGAGTTAGTCACCCAAGTACTTGAGGATCCGATAGTACACCCCTTTGTCGATCCTCATGCACCCTCCATTCTCACTTCCCTCAACCCACCACCCACTCCTCTCCATTACCGAGACCACCAAAGAGTCCCTGTCCAAGGCCACTGAGGCGGGGGCACCGTGCTTGTTGGACCGAGGCAGCGATGATTGTGATGATGATGGCTTGGCAATATCGGGGTATGGCTCAGGGGAAGAGTTCAGCCCTCTACCGCTGATGAAGATTTTTTTTACACGACCTTCTCCTTTGTCCACGTCGGGCTACACGGTGGCTACAAAGCTCACTCGCCCAGGACTGTTAGACATAACAAAGCTTCAGTCTCCAGACGCAGTAGGACTATCACTCCCGCCATACCGCAAACCGCCAGAGCCGCACCACCGCCACCTCTGCCTTTACCGCCACCCTTCACAATGCACCCGCCAAACATGCGACTGGCAAAGCCGATAATTAAACCTCTGCCAGACCTAGAGTTGCTTCCATTGCCCACGTCCTATGAGGTAGACGGCACCCAGCCGAGGGGCCCATGATTAACCTCCCGCGTGTTCCGTAATATACCCACAGCACTTCCCACAGAACCAGGCGTCAGGCCGGGGCCTTCGGAAGTAGTCCGGGAATCAAGCAGCACCACCGGGATGGTCATCGGAATAGTGGCGGCCGCCGCCCTGTGCATCCTCATCCTACTTTATGCCATGTATAAGTACAGGAACAGGGATGAAGGCTCATACCAGGTGGATGAGAGCAGGAACTATATCACCAACTCAGCACAGAGCAACGGTACCGTCATCAAGGACAAACAGCAGAGCTCCAAAGGCAGCAATAAAAAGCAGAAAAACAAGGATAAGGAGTATTACGTGTGACTGAGAGGCACCGGGAAAGACGACACATAATCTGACTTTTCTTGTGAGAAGAAATGACAAATGATGGTATTCAATGGAACTTGAATGATCCTTTACTGTGCTGAGTAGCTGAACTGATGACATGTACTATAATATAAAGCACACTTACTTCTGTAAGCATACAGAGGAGGCTTAATAGCAACTTTAGAGACCTTACTATTCTATCTGGTCAGAGACATTATCAGTATAGAAATATTTCCCAGCTACATCATTCTCCTAAGTGACTTTTAGAGCAATGTGATCTGTGACATTAAGACAAAAACAAAAAATGTTATTTTGTATGTTACAAAAAGGCTCATAGGCTTGACCATTATCAGCATGTAAGCAACTTGTAGTGCTTAACAAGAAGGGGTCAAAGCGTACGGTCGTTGTTCAAGTTCAAGCAACAAAAAAAGGACTCTTGTTGTATCAGAATATGACAAATTTGTATGGTTTCTAAATAATAATAGTGTGGTGTCTTATTTATTTTTGCTTTGAGCAAAAGAAAAATGGAGGTGAAAACAGCTATTTCTGTGTACAAAATGAAATCAAGTGAGCAAATGGACAGCACTCGGTAAATCTGTTCTCGTTGAAATCGTATTTAGTACAATTATTCTGATTGTCTGACACACTTTGTTGAAAGTGGTGCGGGTTCTCTTGGAAAAAAGCAAATGATTGTAAAATGCATGTCATTCAAACCTGCAGTATAACAGTAAAGTCTGCAGTCTTCAACTTGGACAACTAAATTAGACAGAACTAAACCCCTCCACTTTTGAACACCCCAAAATATTACCTATGGAAAAAAATTGCTCTTAAAGAAGTCTGCTATTCCTGCACAGCAAGTGGTGTTTTGATCTTTTTGCAAAACTGTATGTTAGTTTATTGCCTATTGTTCTCTTTTTCTATGGAGGTGTGAGGAGAAACACAAATGCAGTACTAAAACATTGTTAACACGTGTATACAGAAATAAATTCAATGGTCAAAGTGTGAATTCTAATCTATTGTCACAGTCAACTGTGTCAAAAAACAACAACAACAACAACAACAAAAAATGTGTTTACATATTTTACTACATGCTAGCTGTTGTACTTTGTAGGTAGTAAATTGTACATATACCATATGACAGTGGTCATTTTTAGTACCTCTATTGTACAGACTGAACACAATTATCAGTATATTTCATTACAAAGTCCATAAACTGTTACTTTACACTGAGAAAACAAATGTGGAGAATAATATTGATATTTCGTAAGAAATAAAAATTGTATTGTTAGCCTAGAGATCTAACCACAGATGTTTCTAAAGTTGCATGAATATTTATCTACTTGCAGTGTTTCAACAAAATAAGGTGCCCTTCTGTATCGCAGTTATACTGTTTTGGGTTCCAATAGTCTCATTCATTTTCAAAGAAAATAAAGTCAGGAATATGACAAATCAAGATTTTAATGAATGGCCTTCAATGTTTTGTTCAGTGTGGGCAACTGAACACTTTGATTTGTGTCTTATGGTCTTATGTTCAGTACTCATTTTAAACCCTTAAGAGTGAATTCCAGTTATACTCTGACATCATCACACCTTGAGAAACTCGCTCAAGAAGACCACACACATGCAAGCATGAAGGGGTGGCAAACTTTGATTGTAATCCTCAGATCAGATGTTAAGAGCTCTGTCTCTCTCTCTCTCTCTCTCTCTCTCTCTCTCTCTCTCTCTCTCTCTCTCTCTCTCTCTCTCTCTCTCTCTCTCTCTCTCTCTCTCTCTCTCTCTCTCTCTCTCTCTCTCTCTCTCTCTCTCTCTCTCTCTCTCTCTCTCTCTCTCTTGCTCTCTCCCTCTCCCTCTCTCCCTCCCTCCACCAACAAGTTGCAGTTTCTTCCTTGCAGCAGCGGGGGACATCAACCCTCCAGTTCCAGAGTCCTTACAGATGAACTACTGCCACCCTAATTCATTACCTCATTTTAATTGATTAAAAAATATATTTGATTTTGTAGTCACATAATTTCATCATTGTATAGCCTATATAGTTTTAAGTGTATAAGCATTATTTAAAATAATAATAAATTGCTAACAAACGATAGTGGGGTTTCCATCCCCCAATTTCTATTCAAATTTTCTAGAAATGCGAAAATAAAACTGAATGGAAAGGAAGGAAATTCGAAAAAGGGCCCAAAATAAAAAAATAAAAAACAGTTTTACGCTTAGAGGGGGTGCATTTTGAAGCGTATCGGAAAAAAGAAATGCAAATTTTGGCTATGGACAGGTTTTGCGAATAAACGCTGACAAGACCAGATACACATTGCACGTGTTGTCCTGATATTACATCACATGTTTAGTCACAATGGCGGACAATAAAGTAAGTTATGTTTGGGGGATGATGAAACTATTAATTAAAGAAGCGAATATTAATGCAATTTTAAATGGAAAACAGCAAAGAAACACTATCAAGAATTACAAAAGCAAACCCATACGACGTCATCGCACAGTCGCTTCCTGTTCTTCTTCTTTTAAGTTACTGGTGGATAACATCTCTATGGTGTATACCGCCACCTACAGTGGTGGAGTCCCCTCTCAATATTTGCAAAAGAAGAACAGATGGAAACAGGCATAAGTCACATTCGCTTTGCGCATTTTTAGTAAAATCGCTTAAAAAATTTTGAAACAATTGGATGGAAACCTGACTAGTGTCAAGAGATTTTCTGAGTTACCGGGTTAATACATCACTGATGACAAGATTTGGTCTTTCATTTTCACATAATCAGTCAACGTAATGCTACAGTATATTTCTGGAAGGTTTTTCATTTCAATAGCAATTTTTATTTTGGACATACCATTTTGACGGTTTATGAATGTGGACACAATTTAAACATGTACGGTTGCTCAAGTCCGTCTGCAACAGCCGCTGCAAACAATTTTGGTGATTTGCTTGATTTCGTCATAGAAATGCTCTCTTTGGCCATAATTACAAAGCAATTGCAATTGCCTTCATTTCAATGTGTTGTTAATAAAAGAAGCAAGAGCCTGTTTTCAAGTCATCCAAAACATTGTATCGTTCCAAACAGCTGTAAAAGAAAGTTAACAAATGTTAAAGAAGACACAGTATCGACACTATTTTTAAATAATTTTTCAGGCAACACAAAAAATGTAACCAATTGCATCATGAGCAGATGATTGGGGAAAAAAAAATTGCAATACTTTTAGACAATTATTTTAAGGAGATGGGTGATGATATGCATTAATGCATTTACAACAGCTCCCTGGTATTTAATCTTTCCCCAAAATATCTCAAGGATCAATTAGCTGCTTTACACCACTTGTTTTTTGTCTTTGCGAAATTAGCCTGTTTGAGAGCGCCTGTCCTGAAAATGAGCAACTCTTAATCCCATCGTCCTATTTGCTGCTAGGCAATGTCTTGCTTCTGTTACCATGACAATAAAGGCTGGACTTTGCCACTTGAGCAGCTAGAGTGTGGAAAAATAGTGAGTCCCGTAAAGATCATGAAAATACATTCACTCTAGTTAGCAACATTTACACTTAAGTGAATGTACACATCACCAAATGCAAATAACCTTCCACTGCCACTGGCCCACTGCGTCCACAACTTTACTGAGCATGCAAATGTGGGCAACTTATTATCTTACGCATCATTGCAACTAGTGTTGTTCCGATACCGTTTTTTGGCCCTCGATACAGATTCAGATAACCAGCTTTGCAGTATCGGCCGATGCCGATAGCATACCGATACCTAAATAGTTTTTTTTCTCAACATGAAAAAGCTGTCCTGCCATTGGTTCAGAGCATTCAAGGGCTAAAAGGATATCTTAGCTCGGCATGCAGTGAACGTGTCACACATCAGTTAATGTCGTGCAAGAGCAAGACACAAGATGCTGCATCCAAAATCCAATTTTAGCATCAGAATTAATGGTATCGGCATGTTACTTGTTAGTACTCACCGATACAGATACCACTGTTTTAATGCAGTATCGGGGCCTCTGCCGATACCAGTATTGGCATCGGAGCAACACTAATTGCAACTCTGCTTACCTTTTGGTTTTGTCATGATAGTGTGCCTGCCTGAGCAAAAAAGAAGAAATTTACCAAATTGTGACTTATGAGTCACAATTTGGTAAATTGTAAATTGTACATTGTACATTCACGCCTAATTGTACACCAGTGTGAGTGGCACTGGAGGCAAGGTGTGTGACGTGTCTTACCCAGAGGCTCTTACTAATGTGTTCTGGGTAATAAGTCCTCATGAGTCAAAAAAAAAAGAAGAAAACTATGATATTTACATATTCTAATTCCCTTAATTAATTCCCTTTAAAATGATAATACACACCTCAAAAATTGACAGTTACAATTTTAATGTTGCCAGGTTGAAATCCCTAGTTTTGAGAAAAACAGCTTTTAAGTTTTGGTCCTTGCATCTTTCAAATGTCTATAGCAACCAATAACTTAGGAAAAAGATATTGACACCAATTTTTCAGGAACTCTTAAAAGATCACTGGAAAGTTAATTCCAATACAGTCATCATCTGAGATTTTAAACCTTTAAAAATTTGGAAAGTTTGATGAAATCAGCCACAGTTTTGAAGATCCCATTAAGTTCATATTTTGTTTTAGGTCAAATTACCACAATGGGAAATTAGATTTAAGAATTTTGTGCCAATTACAAGATTATTTACCATTTGTTGTGGCCTGTGACAAGAAAGTTGATAATTTATCATGGATGTTATGTCTACATAAAGAAAATGAAAGCATTTTGATAGTTCAAACACAAGATTATCTCTATGTTTAAGTCACAATTCTTTTTTTTTTCAATTCATACATTCATTTATTTATTATTTTTTAAAAAAGAAAGAAAAGGGGACAGAAAGAAGTAAAGACGACATTCACTAAGAGTTAACCTTCTGTCATTGTTAGACAACACCAGCCGTACGTCCTGATAAATTTTGGGTCAGGGGTCACATTATGGTATATTTTCATCTTTTATTGGTTGCTATGCGCATTTTATAAATCTTTTGTGAAATGACGTTAATGGCAAGGAAATCTGAGTTTATTTTAAGGCAGGTTTCCCAAGACGCGCTAGCTTCAAGTCGGCTACAGTTTTTCTCAATTGCCAAAACAAATTTCTTGAAACCTGCACCCACTTTGTTAAAACCTTAAACACAAATCCAAAAATTCTAACAATTTTCACAAAACCACTGACTTTTACACTTCAAAACCTATTATCTGGTGTTGAAATCCAAACAATGCGCTCAGATCATACACACAGCAAGTACCAGTAAAATATATTCAGGTGGCAAATCCAGGTCCAGAAAGTAAAAACCCTACCACAGTTTGGCTTTAGCATGCATTTAGCAGATCATAGTCAAAATGATATGGTTATCAGCACGTCCATAACAAAAAACTACAGTACATAAATTAAAGGCACATTACAGTTTGCCGTTGTTTAAAATTTTGCAACACACGTTGTGTTTTTAGTGTGTTTAGGAAAAGTGTGAAATGTGTTTAAGATTTATTAAAAAAGAGTGGATGAGTTTTGAAAATTGGGTCTAAGCCTGAACAGTGTGTAAGGTTTGGCCAAAAAAGTGTTTGATTTGAGAATTAGTCTCTTAAACTGAGAATTTGGTTCAGATAATGGGGTTTAGTGTTTTAGCAACTGAGAAAAACTGTCAAATCACATTGACTAATGATGCACACTATCTACTACATGTTAACAAATTGGAGTACTGTAGTAGTACCTCTGGGGTATTTGAGATTTTAAAATATATTTTAAAAGTAAGTAATTGGCTGGCAACCAGTTCAGGGTGTACCCCGCCTACTGCCCGACGCCAGCTGGGATAGGCTCCACGACCCTTGTGAGGACAAGCAGTTAAGAAAATGATTGGATGGATTTAAAAAGTAGCATCAATGAGCTTGAACACAAACATCGGCTCCCTGCCACCAAGAATGACAAATATCCTCAGTGAAGCACAAGCCAAGTTTTTCACTAAATGCAAAAAGACTCAGCTCAGTGCACCAATGTCCAGCGTTGACATTTGGTAATGTTGTCAGTGTTCTTTTTAATTATTAAATAGATTTTTAAGACAGTATTTATTTATTTATTTAACAGTTCTGTTTTTGTTTAAAATTAAGTTAATGGTTACTTTTTGAGAACAGATCTCTGCAATGATCCCAAAAGAGGACTCTTTATCTTGATAATTATTTTTATGTGCATAAATATGGATGTTAATTGTTTTTTTCTTACTTTTATTTATATATTTTCTTTCCCAAATAATTTTATAGGTATGATTATAAATGAAAATCATACACTGATGGTTCACCGTTCTGTTTCATTTATTTACATCCAAAAATGCTTTGCACTGGTTAGGGGGTACTTTGGTTGGAAAAAAAACTATTTCATAGGGGGTAGATTAATGAAAAAGGTTGACAATCACAGATTTATAGCATCTTATCATAATGGCGGTGAAAGAATGAAGCGCCAACATCATGTCTCATGAAGGCGACCAGATTCACACCATTCTCATCATTCCCCCCAAGCACCAACAAGGTAAGTCTGGATAAACTTCAAAATTTTTCAAATAGTTTCAATAATTTCTTTGGATTTATTTATAATAATATTGTACTGAACTGAGCATTTTTAGGCTACTACAAAGGTACAAAATAGTTATTTTTTACTGTATTGGGTGGTTTTAAGCCATAGAAAAAGTACTTCGATTTAATGGACGATCCGTTACGGATTGGCAGTTTTGAGGACCCAATTGCAGGGAAGCACAGAGAAAAAGCACGGTACCCAAAAACAAGTCATTTTCAAAAGAACAAAAAGGCAAACAAACAAAGTACTTGGATTCATCACAAATACTAAACAAACAGAAGTCTAAAAGTTTCACAGCACCAAAACAAACAGTTGGAAAAAGTCTCAGCATGACATGACAGCAAACAAACAATGAACCGACAAGGACAGAATGAATTCAGGAAACATGAAAACAAGTTTCATTGTATACACACAAGGTATTTACCATATGGAGATTTCATCCACATGAAGCCGGCGTTTAGGACTCTGGAAACGATTGGTTTTATAACCGGGTCCCAGAGTGCACTGATCTCAAAATGCCCGCAAATATGTATATTTTCCAACAAGGACGCATATTTAAAAAAAAAAAAAGAGCAAAACATAAAAATAGTGAGAGGAGCAACCTAAAACCTATATATATATATATATATATATATATATATATATATTTATATATAAGGGGTGTGAATTGCCTAGTACCTGGCGATTCAAATAAATAAACAAATAAACAAATCCTAACCCTAAGTAAGACGTTTTGTTGAATAATCCCATAAAAATAAAATCGATTCGGTTGCATATCGAATCGATTCGAGAATTGCATGCTGTAATATCGCGATATATTGCTGAATAGATTTTTTCTAACACCCCTAATATATATATAATAATAATAATATAATAATATTATATATAAATAAAAAAATTAAATTATACATACACATATATATATATATATATATATATAACAACACTTAGTGCTGTCAAAATTAAAGCATTAACTGATTAATTAATCACAAAAAATTATCTCAATAATCATAAATTAACGCAGATTATTCGACTATTAATTTTGACCATAGATTATCCTTAAGCGTGACAGCGGATGGCGACAGTTAAGGTAGCACAGGTTGTGTTTTAGCAATAATCGTAATTACATGCATTAAAATAAAGCATTTATTAAATGTTTGCGTAGCACATTTAGAATATTTGTTCATGTCAAAATATTTTTTTCCACTTTAAATTATGCAAGTAATTAACTGGTTAGAAAAAGAAGAGGATGAGCGTGTGCAGTGGATCAAAAAATGTTGAAGACTTCCTCATCACATTAAATATCAAAAGAATGAACACATAACCAGTGCTATTCAAATTTCAAACTTCAAAAATGTTGATTTAAAAAAAGTCTTTATTAAGCGATTAATCGTGATTAAAATTGATTTAGATTGAAAATTCAAAAATGTGATTAATCTGATTAAAAATTGTAATTGTTTAACAGCTCTAATACACATATATATATATATATATATATATATATATATATATATATATATATATATATATATATATATATATATATATATATATATATATATAATTTAGTGATGAACCGAATTTTTGACCATAAATGGCAAAAATGTGCATTTTCGCCATTGGGCCAAAATAAAATTCAAGCCGAAAGAATATGGCCGAAAGAGGATGTTGTGGTGACACAAGCAAAATTAAAAAATAAATTAAAAAATGCTGCAAGCAAGTATCTGTTTGAATTAAACACGGGAGTGAGTGTCCACCTTGCTGCTCGCTGGCGTTTTATGAGTACCGGCAGCTTCATTTTGCACACTTGTTTACTTGGTAAACTATGTTGAAAAAGAGAGCGCTGTTGAGTACTGCACTACAGGTAAGCCACTCTTTCTCCTGCAGCGCCTTCCTTTTTTTCTTTGATGAGAGCCCCTCGAGCGCTTCCACTTTTTCACTTGCATTCTGGTGGCCGTGCTAAATACTTTAGCTAATGTTAGCACTATTGCTATCAACCGTTTTAACCTTCGTCTTGTGTTAACTTTCTGTTACCATCTCTTATGTTAGCGGGTCGGTTTCGACCCGTGTCTTAAATCAGCTGTAAAATACACTAAAAACAAGTACATATCATCCAATTTATTTATCATCTCTTGGTTGGCTTGTTAGGCTTCCTTATCCATGAAAATATTAGTTTTAATGTTTTTGGTGTGGGCTTCTGGGCCTTTTTTGTCAGTATACCCCTCGATTTCAATTTAAAAAAATGGTAAAATAAACACCAAGAGAATCATATAAATAAATAAAAGGTTGTTGTGTTACCTGACTATTACTGGGGGCTATTAGAACACATCTCTTAAATTAATTTGTTTTATTTATTTATTTATTTAAATATTATTGACTATAGTAACATCTATGGTGTTACGGGTCGATTTCGACCCATATATATTTACTTCAAGAAAAATGCAAAAAATTTATTTTTTTCAGCAGTAGAACTTTAATATAAACACAAAAGGAAAAGCAGAACAGGTCAAAACACAAAATATAGGTTTGCAAGGTAAAACAAACGACAACCAATCAAGCAAATGAAACCAATAGAAATCACTTAGGTACTATTTCCAAAACTAATAAAAAACAAAATCACAGTAAAAGTCTGTGTGCAAGAATATGCATGTGTGTGTGTTTAGATGCATGTATGGCAAAAAGTGACAATTTTAGTGTGTTCTTTGCAGAGATATTTCTTGCAGTTGAAGCACAATATTTTGGTATTTCTGTCCTTACTGCTTGGGCAGACCTGACACCTCTTTCTTTTAGAATCAGGTGGCCTGAGGGGGGTTGTGGCTGTGGCTTTTCTGGTTGATGTTGAGGCAGGGCAGGCTGAGGAGGATGCTGTTGCGGATGCTCTTTGTCGTGTTGAAGGTGTGGACGAAGTGCTAGGTGAGCTCTGCAGCTGTCTGACCAAGATGGCAGCATCTG
Source organism: Leptonotus elevatus (assembly GCF_054856555.1). Taxonomy (NCBI): domain Eukaryota; kingdom Metazoa; phylum Chordata; class Actinopteri; order Syngnathiformes; family Syngnathidae; genus Leptonotus; species Leptonotus elevatus. Next base: position 19,834,272 of record NC_141252.1, read on the forward strand.
GGGTTCGGGGCACCCGTTCCCTTCGCTCAATGTGTGGCTTGACAAGTGCATTTCCCAGCTCCTCAAGAAACATTTTTCGCTTGCTTTTTTTGGTTGAGTTCCACCCTTGGTGGATTTTGGGTCCACAACACAAAAGCATTACATGCAGACACATCAAGGATGTTGTAAAACACAACCATTGGCCACCTCCTGGTCATTCGCTGGCAAGTGTAGGTAGCAGTCAGCTTGTCCAGGTTGTCCACTCCTCCTTTATTTTTGTTATAGTCGAGGATAATTGTGGGCTTTTTGTCACTTCCTGATGACACAGCTGCATCTTTGTGAAGAGTAGACATAAGTATCACATTCCGGTTTTTTTTTTTGGACAATATGAGACAACAGTGGTTGTGTCTGTAAAAGCAAACTTTGAGGAAAGTGGAGCCCTGTCCATCACCTGCAAAATTTCAGTAGGCAGCTCAGGTTTATTTTTCTTCACTGTGTCCACCATGGTTAGTTTCCTCCTGAGAAGTTCTTGTCCAAGGTCATAGCTGGTAAAAAAAAATTGTCACAAGTGATATTGTGACCCTGCAGTCCAGTAGTCATATCGAGGACCACACGTTTTCCTTGGTTTTTCTCAGGAATGCCACTCGCAGATTTGCCTGTGTAAATCTGCAGCTTCCATGCATAGCTGGTTTTTGCATCGCAGGCTGCCCAGATTTTTATGCCGTACTTCCCTGGCTTACTGGGTATGTATTGCCGGAAGGGGCATTTTCCTCGGAAAGGTACAAGACGTTCATCGACTGTCACCTCTGGCCCTGGGTTGAACATCAGTGGAAGGAGTTGCGTCCATCTCTCCCAGACATCCCTGATGGGGGCAAGCTTGTCAGATCTTGCTCTGCTATTTCGGTTGTCAAATCTGAGGACTCTTGATATCATTCGAAAGGTCTGAAGTGACATTGTTGCCCGGAAAATATTTCTGCCTGTCGATGCGTCCTAGAGACCTCATTGCAGGATCTGTACACACCAGCAAGAAGAACACCAATGTAAGCATCCAGATATTCCTCATCAATGTCTTTCCACATGTCGTCATGGACTTTTTTTCCTTCAAGGTTTGTCATAGCCATGATGACTCTTTTTAGTGACAATGGCATGAATAGCTCTAAACATGTCTTGATGTCACTGACTCTTGTCACAGCAAACCTTGTGATTTCAGGGGTCATTTTTATGACATTTGCAGCAGCTGCCCTGCCATGTACATCATGAGGTACTGAGCTCCAAAAGATCTTACCATTTTTGGACTTGAATCTTTCAGTGGGAAGAGCTTCACCACCAGTGACCTCCTCATCAGACTCATCAGGTATGTCTGTGTCTTCTGGATGATACTCCACATTGTCTTCCTCCTCAGAAACCTGCTCATCCACATCGCTATGCTGCTCTGTGTCCTCTTCCTCATTTCCATCAAAAAGATTATCCAGAACTTGGGTCGCTGTAAATCTTCTTCTCATGTTTGTATGCTGCAAATTGGAGATGTGCACTCTGCAAGTCAAATGACCCTTCAAATGAATGAATTGACCTTACATGTCAGGACATGCCCATCTCTGTTTGTTTTGTTTTTGTGCAGGTGTACTGGAAAACACGGCAAAATGAGAATCCCCTACAGCTCACAGGATTGGGAGAGGAGCTGGCTGTCAGTGTGTTGGCTGACAGTGCAATTATGAATCCATTTTTGGCTCTAATTATTGCTTTATAATCTTATTTTTATAACTGGGTCGAAACCGACCCTAACAACACAAATGTAATAATTTCAACCAGAGCATTTTAGAATTTAGTGAAAACCTTTTTTTTTTGTTTTATTTTGTTGAAATAGAGGTTCCTGACAAAGTCAAAAAGCCTTGATGCAATAAACTAATTTATATGGTTATTTTATGCATGTTAAAACTAAAAACAGGTCGCTGTCGACCCTAACACAGGACAAGGACAAGTAAACACTTACCACTATCTCAGATTGACTACCAATCTGTACAGGACGCCGTGTGTGACTTTGCAGTCCGTTCCCATAGCTGATTGGCTGGTGCCAAGAAATGTATTTATTTTTAAACGTTGCTGAATATGTGAATGTACCGATTTTAAGTGTGCCGCAACATGTCCCGCTCCAAATATTATCCATCCATCCATCCATTTTCTTAACCGCTTAGTCGTCACAAGGGTCGCGGGGGGCGCTGGAGCCTATCCTCGCTGGCTTCGGGCAGTAGGCAGGGTACACCCTGAACTTGTTGCCAGCCAATCGCAGGGCACACAGAGACAAACAACCATCCACACTCACAATCACACCTATGGACAATTTGGAGTGTTCAATTAACCTGCCATGCATGTCTTTGGAATGTGGGAGAAAACCGGAGTACCCGGAGGAAACCCACGCAAGCACGGGGAGAACATGCAAACTCCACCCAGGAAGGCCGAAGCCCGGACTCGATCTCACGTCCTCTGCACTGGGAGGCGGACGTGCTAACCAGTCATCCACCGTGCCGCCTCCAAATATTATAATTTTAATTAATTATAATAAATGCAATGGTTATAAAAAATTGGCATAATTTTTTTTCGCCGTTTCGGTTTTCGGCCAAGCATTTCTCAGTTTCTGCAGATACAGATCCATTCAAAGAGTTGTTGAAACTTGTCTTATTACCAGTAATGTGTTTGCTTTCATGACTGTCATGGAATTTTTCACCAGTATACACTTTTTCTTTAGCTGTTTTTACGCGTATTAGGGCCACGTATGTATATATATGTATGTATATATATATATGTATATATATATATATATATATGTATGTATATATATATATATATATATGTATGTATATATATATATGTATATATATATATATATATATATGTATGTATATATATATATGTATATATATATATATATATATATATATATATATATATATGTATATATGTAAATATATATATATAGCCCTTGGTATCGAACAACTCAAGTCCCAAGTTGTGGTGACAGTGAACAAGATAGTCGTCCATTGATGGAGCTCTCCATGCAAGCCGGCAAGACTTCCTTTTTTTTCTGACCCCCTCACTCGACAAATGAAAGGCAGTTTGAAATGGCGGAGTCCAACCCAAGACATGCTTAGGACCGCCCCCTCATTTGAAAAACATTTCATCTATATATAATCTATCTATATATAAATAAATGTGTGAGCAGAGCGTTTTTATTTATTTAATTGATATTTTTTTCTATTTATATATTTATTTTTGTATTGCTATTAATTATTAGTATTTTTTGTTATGTTTATTTATATCTGGGTTTTTTTTTCACTTTTAATCATTTATTTATTTATTGTCATTTATTTATTTATAATTTTGGCAGTTTTGGTCTTCGATATAAATGAACATAAACAGTCTTCTGTAAATAATACACTGACTGCTCTGTATCACATATTTTACTATTATTGGTGAAAGATAAGTGTGAGGGAATGTTTCACTCTTTCGTGACACAGGTTGCTTTGACTTAGTTTGTCCACTAGATGTCTCTCTTTCACTAAAGCACCAAAGCGCCAAATTGGCACAATTTGAAAGAAACACCTCAACGATTCATGCTTTACCTGACCATCTCTCATGATAACTGTGTGATGACCCGAAGCAGAAGCTCCACCTAGGCAAACTTTCCTTCCATCCTAGGCAAACTTTCCTTCCATGAAATATGTTGAAATACTGGCAATCGTTGCACAAACTCCTCTCCGCTAATTCTCTTTCTTCTTTTATGCGCTGGCTTTTTCTCTGTTTTCCCGTGACTTCCCGTGGCTGCACTAGAGCGCAACTTCAAACATGGCATACTCATTTCGTTAAGTGTTTTCATGTTTAAGAGAATTTGAGAATTTTTGAGGAATAAAGACAGCTCCGTTTTTATGTAAGCAACTGACGAGACAACGAGAAACATCTGGACAAGACACAAGTGGCTGAGGGAGCTGATTGGTTGACACAAGGGTCCAGGTTGACAAGCACAGGTGGACATAATAACATATCGAGACAAACATGGACCAAAGGGACACAGGAAATGATGACAAAACTCAAATGTAATCAAAATCAAATCAACAAAACACAGACCATGACACAATCGGCTCCAACCAAGGTTATTTTAGAAAAAAACTAAAACTAAAATTAAAAAAACAATTTTGAAATAAAATAAAAACAAAAACTAACTGAAACTACATTTTATGTTTACAAAGCTAACTATAATTATACCATAAATGTCCTTCGTTTTAGTTTTTGATAAATTATTTTATACATGAGTCATTGGGGATGATTTTAAATGTGATTTTATATGTATTTATTTAATCAGAAAAAGGACGTTTGAAAGAGTATCACACAAAAGTGATGTCATCTAGCAGCAGCCAATAGAAAAGCACCTTCAGATGACGTTGTTCTTATAGGTGACGATTTTGCGTGCTTGACTTTTGGCTCTAATGGTTCGACTCGCCAGCTTTTTATTTAACTCAGCCGAAATGCAACGCTGGGTAAGAAATTTTACTTTTTTCATTTTACCATGGTGTTTATTAAATATTGCGTACAAGTACAAGTGGCGGTCGTGGCTCAGGGTGTAGAGACGGTTGTTCAGTAACCAGAAGGTTGGCTGTTTGGTCCCTGCTCTCCCCAAGTCATGTGTCGTTGTATCCTTGAGCAAGGCACTTCACACACATTGCCTCCAATAGTAATCACACTGGTGTCGGGAAGGTGTGAATGTTTGGTGGTGGTCAGAGAGGCCATATGCGCACACTGGCAGCCACGCTTCCGTCAGCCTGCCCCAGGGCAGCTGTGGCTACTTAAATAGCTTACCGCCACCACAGTGAATGTGTGAGTGCATGAATAATGTATCCATTCCATTGTAAAGCGTCTTTGAGTGTCTAATTCAGGGGCGGGCACACTCGGTCCTCGAGGGCCGGAGTCCTGCAGGTTTTGGAGTTTTCCCTGCTGCAAAGCAGCTGATTCTAATCAATAGGATCGTTACCAGGCTTTTGCAGAGCTTGCTGATGAGCTAATTATATATCAGCTGTGTTGGCGAAGGGAAACCAAAACCTGCAGGACTCCGGCCCTCGAGGACTGAGTGTGCCCACCCATTGTCTAATTAGATAGGAAAGCGCTATATAAATCCGATGCATTATTATTACAAGTAATACACCTAAAAAAAAAAAATTAAACTAATACTGAATCTAACTTAAGCTAAAACTAAGCATTTTTTTAAAATAACTAAAACTACTAAAAACTAGCAGCACGATGGCTGACTGGTTAGCACTTCCGCCTCCCAGTGCAGAGGACGTGAGATTGACATTATTATTATATATTTTTTAAATCATCAAACTTTGATGTTAATGTTACAAATAATGTGCTCGGTGAAATATGTTGTAATAATATGTCCGAAAGGGAAAAAAAATTAAATTCCCACAAGGAAACAAAATAACATAAAAATTCAAACAAAAAATAGTGTAAATCATGTGAAAAGTCTGTTTTATTCACACAATATTTTGTTTGTGTTATTACATTTCTTTGTGAGAAGATTATTTTAAATATATTGAAAGTTTATAATAATATTTACATTATGTTCAATTATTTAGTAGTGACAATTTTGTTAAATTTTCAGGAAAACTTCTTGTTTTTGGGGATGATTATAAAGTCGCTCATAGGTTTTAGAGCCAGGCCCTTTAGGCCTTAATGGGTTAAATCGAGATTCTAGTGGACTTGGTTCTTTACAACTTGTCCTTGTCTTAACACTGTGTTGACTATAATCAACCAATGGAAATACATTAGAAGACGTTCTTCATTTTAAAAAACAAAACTGAAAAAAAATTGAGCCAGCCAGTTTTTGAAAGGCATGAAGTACTTAGGGAACAAATAAAGTAGGGATGTAAAATTAAAGCAACCTTCTATTCTTACTGGGGTCTATAACAGAAAGTAAACAAAATATAAACACTATAATACTATGTAATCAACAGAATCTCATCAATATTGTGGGTATGTAAACGTAGCCTGCAAAGAACAGGTAGTGATTGTGTAAATTGAAGGCAAGGGAACCTGATACAAGGCAACACAAGTTTGAGAGGTTAAATAGGGATACAACTAAAAGGGAACCTGTTATGATTCTGGACAGATCCTCTTGACTATTTGGTCCAAGTCCCTTGGAAGCTTCTCTTCAATACTCACTTTCATCCCTCTTCTTGTCATTTGCACTTGAACCTGTGTAGCTAATTAGTCTTTTCCTTTCCAGTGTATTTTCTTGTCACACGTACATTTAAAGCCTTTCTGTTCACAAGTTGCTATATAAACACTTTGAGGGTGACTTTAACAAATGCTACATTTTAAGAGTCTTTCTAGCATTTTTCTTGTCATGAGAGATTTATTTCCCTGATGTATTCATCACTTATCCCTGTCCTTGACTGTGCTTGTTGTCCATTGAAACAAAATGAACAAAAGTTGTGCTTGGATGAACAGGGGGTCAGCCAGAGCAGTGTCAAAGATTTAATGTATATTCACCCACAGTATTCTACATCCTAGAACAAAACAAAAAACATGAGCCATAGAATATACTGGTTGCCCTCATGTCATAAATTAAGCTGAAAGCCTTTGGAAATACAAGTATGGCCGTTCTGTATCAGGGTTCTTATAGTTTTGGAATTTTCATTTTAGTTAGTTTTTATTTTGTTTTGAGTTTTGTTTTATAAATGTTGTCATTTTTAGTTTTTCGGGTGGTTCTGTTAGTTTTTATTTAGTTTTTCTTAGCTTTAGTTTAGTTTTAGTTAGTTTCAGTATTAGTTTGAGTTTTTTTGAATAAAGTGTATTACTTGTGCACAATATGTAAAATTAATAATAATAATAATAAAAGGAAAAAAGTAACACATTTCTTACCTAGTATTGCATTGCGGCTGAGTTAAATGAGAAAGCAGTCGTTTTTTGATTTGTTGATTTGAATTGTTGCCTAGGAGCAACATCATCTGAAGGTGCTCTTCTATTGGCTGCTGCTAGATGACATCATTTCTGTGTGACACACTTTCAAGCGTCTTTATTCTGGTTAAAATCAAAATAAATATACTTAAAATCACATTTAAAATCATCCCCAAAGGCTCATGTATTAAATTAATTACCAAAGACTAAAACGAAGGACATTTTCGTGATAATTATAGTTTTAGTAAACATAAAATGTAGTTTAATTTAGTTTTCATTTTTATTTTATTTCTTTAACGAAATTGTTCTTTTGAAGTTTAGTTTTTTCATTGCATCTTGTGATGTGAATTGGATTGTAGTACTATTGGAGTGTCTATCCATTTCCTTTGCCGCTTATCCTCACTGGAGCCCATCCCAGCAAGTCACCCTGAACTGGTCTGGTGAGTGCTTGAGTAATCGACCTACGACGTTTCGACTTTATGAAGCCCGTGCCTCGTCTGTAGCACCTTCTCTTTCATTAACATTTCCGACAGTAATCACACCATTTGAAAGTTATTTAAAGTTGTGTTGTTGTTATCTCCAGCAACAGGCATCCATCGAGCCGGTCGTCCGTGCAGAAACACAAAATATTCGTTACAGCAATTTCCAGTTGCCGCAAATGTTTTTGTTTTTAATTACTGTATAAAGTATTTTGATGTAAATTTAGACTTTAGGGGAGAAATACGATTTACGCGGATATTCGGGCTATGTCGCCAGCGTAGGAGAAAAACTCGTTCATAACTCGAGGACTTCCTGTACAACACAATATTTTGGGTCTTTTTTTTTGTTTCAAATCAAATGGAAAATATCAAATATTCAGTTGAATACATTTGGCTTTATTTTCCACTTTATTATTTCCCTCAACAAAATAGTCAATAACATATTGTATTTAACATGAATTATAAACAAACAAAATGTGGTTTGTCAAGACTAAAAGTTTCAGGTTAGACATAAAAGAACAGATGCAGTTGTTCAGTTGATCAGGTGTGGCTTGCTATCCAACCAGAGACTGAGTTACACACTCTTTCATCACAGGTCTTCATCAGTACACCTTTATCATCATGAGCAGGAAGGCAAAGCATCTGATTCACGGACACTCATACCTTTCACAAAGGAAACAATACCTGTACACTAACATTAATGTTTGTTTATCAATGAAATAGACAACATATTGCAAAAAACTGCAGGTATGCACAATTTAAATCAAGCCTAAACTGTTGTTAGAATACAATGGTGCTTGGTAAGGGACCTAAAGTATTTGAAAATCAACACAAGAAAACATGAAATGCATATGGAATTAGTTTCTGCAGATAAAAAATCCATTCAAAGAGTTGTTGAAACTTGTCTTGTTACCAGTAATGTGTTTGCTTTCATGACTGTCATGGAATTTTCCACCAGTTTACGCTTTTTCTTTAGCTGTTTTTACGCGTATTAGGGCCACGTATGTATATATATGTAAATATATATGCATATTTAAATATATATGTATATGTAAATATATATATATATGTATATGTAAATATATATATATATATATATATAGGTGTGTAAATATATATATATATGTGTGTAAATATATATATATATATGTGTGTAAATATATACACATTTTCTTAACCGCTTGTCCTCACAAGGGTCGCGGGGGGCGCTGGAGCCTATCCCAGCTGGTTTCAGGCAGTAGGCGGGGTACACCCTGAACTGGTTGCCAGCCAATCGCAGTATATATATATATATATATATATAGAGTGGAGCAATATTCCGAGAAAAAAAATCGCAAATTTGCCACTTTATAAAAGTTTCTTTTTTATTATAAAAAAATTTCTCTGAATATCCCCCACATACATATATACATATATATACATACATACATATATATATATATATATATATATACATATATATACATACATACATATATATATATATATATATATATATATACATATACATATAGATATATACATATATATTATATACATACACACACACACACATACGTGGCCCTAATACGCCATCATAGTTTTGCCTATAAATTCACATTAAGAACAGGCATGAACGTTTCAAGCTCTGTGTTGTACACACATTAAAAGCCCCAGAATATGAAACAAACTGGCTTAAATCCCACATTTGCATCAGCATGTTTTTTGAGTGGGGCAAGTAACAATCTAAGGAGCATGAGTGTTGTCTTCTTGATACATCTTACAAACTGCATTCATGTGTAGGAGCAGGCAGGCAGTGGTGCCAGAATGCAAACAGGTTCCCTAATTTATTATGCCGTCATCTATTAATGTTCTATATAAGTAGCTGTTGACTGACCCTAACCCCATGCACAACCTATATTTATTGAGTACAGTACAATACTGCACAAATAGATTGTGTACTTAAATCATGACTGACAACTTTTATTGGGACGAAATGACGGCCGTTGTATGTGTTTATATCACACACAGTACACGTCATAATTTCTTGTTCTCTTTTGACAAATGAGCAGCAAGTGTGCATCATTTAAATGGCAATGTGAGTGATTTTTAATAGGAATGAAAGATCATAATCTGTTTGGCCAAATTCATGTTATGACATGACTTCAGACTGGTGAGCACCTTAAGAATATTAAAACATTTTGTATTCCTACTAAACCTTTTGAAAAAAAAAATAAAGGTGGTGAACTCAAGAATGAATTTGTGCTGTAGAAATTTGTATGGAGGTTGAAAAGGATCTTCTAATTATTATCATTTTAATTTACATCGGTTTCAAATGATGCGTATTCCCATTCTGGAAGAATATATATATATATATATATATATATATATATATATATATATATACACACTGTATATGTCATTATACTGTTTAGGGCAATTTATTGATGTTCAACTACACTTACCCACATGTCAGTATCATGCAGAAGAAACAGGAGTAAGAAGCAACATGTAAACAAAACAAAAAAGGATTTGAAAACTCCTGTTGCAGTAGAAATAACCCAGTTGTGATGAATAGAAAGAGCAAAGTTAAGTTGTAGCTCTGCCAAGAATGTCCTGAGCTTGCAAACTTAGTGAGCATGTATGAAGCTATGACCACTGTAATTAAAGAGAGACTCAATACAGCAGTTTTTCCAGATGTTTCACATATCACAAGTTAACGACAAGTTGGAAGACAAAAACATATATTGGGAGGTTTTTCTGTCCAAGAAGAAAAGTCTTTAGAACTGGACCCAGAAAACAGTCACAATGACAAGTTGCTCAAATCAAATGCAATTGTAAGTTTGTGGCTGGACTGCTCATTTACAGTCCCTCTGAATGTGGCAGTGAATGGAGAAACAAAGGGGAAATATTGCACTGACCTAATTTGACCAACCGAGGACGTTTGCCAAATACTGTTTGGATGACATGGATGCTCATACAATAGCTTTTTTTTCCCCCTCTGGAAAAACTGCATGTGCAGCTTGAAGAATCGAAAAATTTGACTCAGACCTGCGTACGAATTTTCAAACAAAGAAAGGTCAACATAAAAGTATGTGTGACATTAATACAATAGATTACAGTGGGAAAACACACTTTAAAGGGTAAGTCCATCCATCCATCAACCTACAAATTTTCTTTACAATATGATGTTCAATGCAACCCCACTAGTCTAAACACGGTATTCTGATTAATACTGTGTTTGTGGAATATGAATAAAGAAGCACAATCCACCTGTTTTAATCCATTTTAGTATAATGTCACGGTTGCCCAGGGCTCAAGTAACGACCAATCACGGCTCAGCTTGCGAACGTCACATGGCCGAACTCAGTGAGCCGCGATTGGTCGTTACCTGAGCCTTGAGCAACTGTGATGTCATTTTCAGTTGACATCAAGTGGCAAAATGGCCGCCTGCTGAGATGGATAAAAACGGGTAGATTTTGCTGCTTTATTCATATTCCACTAACGCAATGAAAGTGTATAGAAAGGGTACTACATGTTGACATTTTTATTCAGTCAGTTAACCCTATAAAGCCAAACATGTCATATTAAATACATGACATTTTGACCCTTCTATTTCATGTGTATAATATTTTTTTCCCATTAAAACCCTGACGTATATGATCTGACACATGCATTGCATGGATAATCCATTAGAGGGCAGTATCACCCAGCTGATGGCTTTTCCAGTGACCTTGCAAGGTCGCCCCAATTGAGAAAGAAGAGACACCTATACTCATTAATGCTGGGAAATGTTCTTTCAGATTTTTTAAAATACTAATAATAAAATTGGTATGTCTGTTTATTATTATATTTTGGACAGTTATAAATGTACAAATTTAAAGGATTGTGACCGGATATATCAAATATGACACAAATCAAAAGTCATAGGTGGAATTTGAGCCCCAACCCCCAAAAATTATTTTCTTTTTAAAGGACCAATAAATACTCTATTTACAGAGAATAAGAATTTTCTTACATATCTTTCATGGTCAAGGCTTTATAGGGTTAATTTGTTATCATGTCTCCCAGTCTCTCGTACACAATGAAACACCTTTAGAAACACAAAAGCAGGATACTCTATTCCCACTTCTTGACCTGCGTTTGCTGACTTCTACCGTTTGCCGTAGCTTTGTTCCAACCACTGCCGCACATCCTTCAGATTGTAAAAAAAAGGGCCCTTGCCACCCAGATAGCGAACCTTTCTGTGTTGTACTATACACACGCGTTCATTGGAAACACCGTAAGCCACATTAGCGTTGTTGTCCATACAGTCAGCTACGAGCTGACACTGCGGCGGCAGAGAAAAGTGATCAATCAGCTTTCGCGCCGCATTGAGCCTCTCTTCTAAACTCTGATGCTTGCGTACGCTGAAAGAGCAGGAGCCCATCGGTGGAGCCACCCAGCCGTCAGATGGGTGAGCCTCGTCAATGTAGACCAACAGAAAATCAGCAACATCACTGAAGTCTTCCACCAACCGCCGGAAAGCTGGCAGGTGGCTGATGAAGGGGGGTCATGTGGCCGAGCCAAAGTTGACCACTAGAGGGCGATCTGATGATTCAAAATCCAAGAGGCGGCATTCATCTCGAATTCGGACCCGAGCAGCATGTTGCTCGTTTGGTATAGTGTTAACTTTGTTGCTCCACTGAGGGCTAGCAGACACCTTCACCACTTTGGAGTTAGGTGCCTCGCAGCCAAGTTTGACCTAAGGAAGTAACAAGAAGGGTTGACGTTTACCTCCCAGATGTAATGATTGAGCTGTGCCATTTATGATTTTAACTCATTCCCTCCCAACCATTTTTACTGAAGCAACCCCCTTCACTCCCGGCTGTTTTACTGGATTTTGACTGATTTGGCAAGGCCCACAGAATATTCTGTTCTACTGGTATAAAAATATGGAACCTACCAAAAGAAAGATTAGAGTCTCTTCTTTCTTCAGGAAAAAAAAATATTTCTTATTGGTTTCTGTTTTGCAGCAATTGGTATTAGAATATAGTTAAGTTTCATCATTATTCACAAACCTGTTGTAAACACTGGGAAAACGAGCTTTTTGCAACATTGCCCTGGTTTATCTCTTATACTCTGTTGCCACCTGCTGGCCGTTTTTTGTAATAACTACCATTGCTTTAAGCCACCTCTTCCTGTCAGAAGCTGCATCCAAGCCTTCTGTATGCTCTAGGATTTAAAAAAAACTTCTTTTTTTAAACCCCGTCTAAATATGTTTTTCTACGTTTTTGGGAGTAAATGAGTTAAGTGATGGTACATGTTCTACTGCATCTCTCCAATTTGACCTCTTTTGGTCTCTTGGACGGGATTTCTGTCATTTCAAGAATAGGTTAAGAGTCAGTGATTAGATTAGCCAGGAAGAAATTGTGACTTTGGTCAAATATTTACAATTGGAACATCATGCCACTGTTTACTTTAAATTATGTCATCAAAACCTGAATCTCCACTGAAACCCCTGCTGGTGCTCCAAACTATTGGCCTGCTTTTCATTCTAACTGACATACAACGCTAAGAGAGAAAAAAATATATATATATTTATACAATATAATATGTTTGCCATGCCTCTTCTCATTGGCACGTATCTAACTGCACTTTATTGCAGACAGATCTGGCACAGTTGTTCTCGTTGAGCCTGGCATGTTATTTCTAGATCTGCTGTCAGATTACAGAACGACAATGAAATATGATTACAGACACATATGTGCACACATTGCAGCTGAGCTGGTCGTGCAAGTCTGGATGTGATATGACAAAATTAACAAAACTGGGCCGAAAGGTTACTGGCATCAGCTGTGCTTTGACATTTGGTGAATGCTTTTTGTTTACTCAATTAAATCGTAGTAAAAAAAAATTTTGGGGGGGGGGGACAAAGTCACATGGATCCCCTGTGTATAAATAACAGGCTAATCTAATGTAATGTAATGTGCAGATACTTTGAGGCTTTAGCGTTGCATTGTAGGTAACTGTCCTTACCTTTTTGTAAGCGTCCAGCAAGAAACTATTCCAAATTGAGCGGAGCCCAGCCGTAGTCAACATGCGGCGCCACTCGCCCGAGCCGGTGGACCTGGAGCAGCTCAACAGCGGAACAATGCGCTTCACCAACACCATGGAGTCGTACAGCGCCAGGAAGAGACAGTTGGAAAAGAAACCTGGTAATATTTGGAGTGTCACCAGCACATCTTCGCTGGCCATCCCCATTTTGTCTCACTGCATGCGATCGCCGCTCACAGCTGCTACAAGTCATAGCGCGCCGCCGCAACACACTGTTGTGCAGCTCAGTCACTGCCCACATGCTTGCAGCGCGGCCCAGTGCACGCTTACAACTTCATGCGCAACACAAGGGAGGTTAGCACTATACGCCGTCACAAGATTACACAGCTCAGTCTGCCTGTACGCGCGCGCGCACACACGCACGCACGCCCCCCCCCCCCCACACACACAGCATGCATACCAATTTGAACAAACAGTGTATATATATATAACAAAAAATATATATATATTTAGTTAAAGCAACAGTCCCCAAACTTTTAGTGCCACTGGCCATTTTCATGCAAAGACATAGAAACAAATAAATGATTGAAAATATGACATGACTCACCATGAGCTCTGCCTCAATGGGGCACGGCCATTTGGTGAATTCTGACAAGTATTACAACAGTAATGACCAGAGCCTGATTCAGGAAATTTGACTCTATTTAGAGTAAATTTGACTCAATTTAGAGTGGGACCAAATAGACTCAGTTTTATAGTAATATTTACACTTGGAGAAGAGTAAAATAAAGAACTGAAAAATAGTCACTCAAGGGTTGAGGAACAAACTCATGCATATATATATAAAATATGAGAGAAAATTCAGATTTTTTGTAAATAGAGTATTTATTGGTCATTTTGAACAAAAAAACATGTTTTTTTGAAAATCAACTTCCACATTTTGATTAGTGTCATATTTAAAACATCCAGTCACAATGCTTTAAATTCGGACCTTCTCTTATGCTTTAATTTTGTATATATCCTGGACAATTAAGATTAGAAAATGTCATGTTTCAGTTTTGTGGGACTTGGGTTTTGTTTGTTATGGGTGTTCTTGTTGTTTTTGACAGTTGGTGTTTTTTTGTCTTGTGTTCCTGGTTTCTTCCCTTGTCTCGTTATGTCTAACCACGTCCACCTGTGTGTGTTTTCTCTTCCCCGGGTGTGTCTCATTAGTGTTGGAGTATTAAGGCGCCGTCCACACAAAAGCCAGTTTCAATGTATCCTCACAAGTTTCTTACCGTTTAAGCCGTTCGTTCACATGATGGCGCGATTTCGGAGCTTGAAACCGATCACTTTTGAAACCGGGATTTTAATACGCGCCCCGTACGCGTCCGTCTGGACACCTTATGCAGGATACTCCTCCAGCGATGACGTAATGGTCGCAGCTCGATTGACGACGCATTGTCGTACATTGATGACGTATGTGCTAATTCTTGCGTGTCTGCGTGCAAACCGTCAGTCTGTCAACAACAATGGCGGATAGCCGTGTCGTAGTCGTTTTGCGCAGCCTTCTTAGCTTTGCTTACGCTTTTGCAGCAAAAATATTTTGCTTCTTTATTCCGACGTTCAACAAGTGGTGTTGCACT
This sequence comes from Leptonotus elevatus, assembly GCF_054856555.1. NCBI lineage: Eukaryota > Metazoa > Chordata > Actinopteri > Syngnathiformes > Syngnathidae > Leptonotus > Leptonotus elevatus. Next base: position 19,849,318 of record NC_141252.1, read on the forward strand.
TGAATCACCCGCCATTGTCGCTTCTCCTGTGTTCGTCTTTTTCATGTTATGATACATGCAAAGCCATGTTTGTTCTGTAGATGGCAATAAAGTTTTTAAAAAAAAAATTCATTGTAGCTCCACCGATCTCAATGCATACTTTGAAAATGGCTGAGAGCCGCAAGAGGACATCTGTCTATGAAGTGAGGTCCGCTGCAGAGACTGATGAAGATGATGAAAATGAGCCCACACGTTCCTGACATTTGATCTGACGTTTCCCTCGAACAGGAAAGCTGGTAGGATGGTTTTCCGCATGCACATTTAAAGAAAAAGTGACAATTGGACGTTTGGCTTCTACTTTTCGAGAAGATCCTTGAATACACCTTTAACCACTCTATATTTGACAAAGAACATTTTTGAAAATTAGATGTCTTACCTTTCTCAATTGTGGCGCTCTTGCAAGGTCATTGGATAAGCCATCAGATGGGTGATTACTGCCCTTCAATGGATTATCCGTGCAACGCATGTGTCTGATCATACAGATATTTAATGGGTAAAAAAAATATTATACTCATGAAATAGAGGGTTCAAAATCTCTTGTAGTTAATATGATGCGTTTGGCGTTAAAGGGTTTTAAAGTAAAAAAAAGAAAAAGAAAAGAAAAGTTGAGTATAAATTGGGGTTCCCTCATCATCCTGGTCATCCTTATACATTCGCCATAATGACTTTGGGCACTGCCCCTCTCCCAATGAGAGAAAGTAGGTCTTGATAGGAGTCCAGCTGTCGTGAAGCCTCTTCACTGCAGGCCACAGGCTCAACCGTCTTGTGGGCACATGTCTAAGCAAGGACTGGTATTCTTCCTCCACAAAGGCGTGAATTCACTTCAGTTCCTCAACGCGTTCGACAGAGGACGAGAAATGGCTAAAGGTCTTGTTGACCACATTTTTTCTATGTCAATGTTTAGCTGATCTCCTGCATGTTTTGCACCGTCATGGACGATGAGAGCCACACATTTTGCCTTCAAAATGTCATGGTTTTTCTATTGCAGTTTCTGGAAGACAACAGTTGTATCGCCCATAATTTACATTAGCATTGTCAGAAGATTACGCTGGTATCATGTCTAATCCCAGTTTGTTTCACCCCATCTTGGTGACTATCTGGCTGTGGATCACAGAAGATTTTTTTTTATTGTCTTCATAGGAGGGCTTGCGTTTGCACTCCCGAGTCTGGCGACCAGTAACGCACTGACAGTGCGAAGAGCTTGGTGGTTCCATGATTTCCGGCACTGCAACCACAGAGAAGAATGGCGTGTGGACTGTAGAGACACAACGATGGGATGAACTTAAAAGGGATTCTTTTAAAACCAATTAGTCGAACAACGACAATATACAATATACAATAGTACAGAACTTCACTACTAGAGTAAGAGTGCAGATACTCCTTGTCAAACATTACTGCAATAATCCCAAATTAGTCCTCTGTAAATTGGTTGATTGAAAGATGAGATGCATAAACCCCACATAATTATCAATGAATCAACTTCAGGCATTCAACAACAACTTAGAGTAGTAAAGTAGTCTAGTCGACTAGTTGTTCAAAGTTAAAGTACCACTGATTGTCACACCCACCTAAGTGGGGTGAAATTCTTTCTCCGCATTTGACCCATCCCCCGAGGGGGCGGTGAGCAGCAGCAGGAGCCGCGCTCAGGAATCATTCGGTGATCTAACCCCCCAATTCCAACCCCTAATGCTGAGTGTCAAGCAGGGAGGCAAATGGTTCCCTTTTTTTTTTTAAATAGTCTTTGGTATGACCCACAACCTCCCAGTCTCAGGGCGGTCACTCTACCAACAGGCTGAGCTTCAACCCTTAGGGCACAACCTTCTTTTGGTTACATTTTCAACTGTATTTAGTTCTGAGCTCAACGGAAGCTTGCATTTGGGATGCTTTTTTTTTTTTACTTCATACACCGTGAAGTTGTGTCCCAAAAGACTGGAAAAGCTGGAATTTAACAGTAGTATTGTAATTTTCCTCAACCCTATTTAAATCTACATTTCTAAATTTTGTGTTTATATTTCACATCCAGTTTTGTGGTATACAAAATCATCAGAACTGTGATCGCCGGATGCATCTGGACTGAAGCAAGAGTGGAGGGTTCCTATTTGTATAGTCTTGTGCAAGGGGACTTTGAAGAGCCATAATGTAGACATGGCATCCATCCATGGCTCACAAATGGTGGCTGAAAGCTGGGTAGTTGGCAAGGTGTTAAGAGCCATGGCCAACAAACGCACCCTGTGCCAGCGTGGGAAGTAGATCACTTTGTTCAGGAATGACGAGATTGTGTCACACTTCCGATGCACTGTGTCAACCAAGTTTATCTTTGGCACGTCAAAAAAATGAGACAAAAGTGCAGGACAAGCCGTTTTTCAGCCAGAAGACCACCAGGGTGACACTCATATACAGCAACCAACCGCAGACACTAATGGCCCTTTGTTTTCATTATCTATTTATTTTGAAGGCGGCATATAATTTGTTCTTCTGTAATGGACAAAGGATCCGTAATTAATTTATCAAATTTAGAGTACAGTTACAGTTAGAATTGTGTGGGAGTCATAGTCCCGCAAAACACACCTGAGCTGAACATAAATTGTGTGCATTTTCCATACGAAAAGTACAGGAAACTATTTAATTTGAGGATGACAATGTAAGCAGCACAAACCAAGCTGCTAGTTTTATCAATTAGGCGGGCAGAAGTAAAAATGGCTTTTCATTTATTTATTTTCATTTTGAAAAGTTCCATTGACAGATGAGAACATAATCAAAATTATCACAGTTTACACAGAGCTTAAACAAATCTATCAACACACCTTGCGCCAATCAACACATCAATCAGATAAGTTACAGACTGAATCCTGGTGTTCCTTTGGTTTATCTGCAGTTGGACAAAAATGTTGATTTTGAGATTTCTCCACAAATAGCCTTCTTGAGGTTTCTGTTTTCATTTCCCAGCAGCACAAAAGGTAAAATTGTAATAAAAGTGTATGAAAATAAGCAATTATTAGAACAAGTGTATCTTTAGCCATCGCGTTTTTAGCTAACTTTAGCAAGCACCGCGTCTCGGAAACCTGCCTCAAAATAATCCGGAGTTCCTCGCCCCTAACGTCACTTAAGAAATGATTTACAAAAATGGTCATAGCAACCAGAAAAAGTAGAAATACACTATAATGTGACCATTCAGCACGAACGTGAACACAATTGTGCATGTAATAACACCGGCATTCTACCTTGGAGCAGAAGCTAATGTCGTCATTGGTCCGGACAATGTGGTTTGTAATCCAACCATAGATAATCTTCAATTCCAAGATCTCTTTCATAATGAATCTATTTCTATTAATTCAAATGACTGCTTTCCTGCATGATCTTCCTAAAGTGAGTCACCCCGCCCCAAAATGCACGCAGGATAAATGATGTGACTTGTAAATAGTGTTATGATCCTGATGTACTGTGTTACGTTGGTTGACCATCATAACATTTTCATTTTTCTTTATGTGACCAAATGCATTTGAGACATAACATCGATATGACAACATTGATAAGTTACCAATTAACATACTTGTCACAGACCACACCAAATAGCAAATAATCTTTTAATTCACACAAAATTATTAAATCAAATTTCCCACTGCGGTAATATGACCTCATTTAAGCAAGAAAATACCACAAGGAGTGACAATAAAATAACCAAACTTTGTCTGATGATGCCTCAGATGATGAATTGTAACCTTAATGTGATCTTCAAAGTTGCAGCTGATTTCATCTGTTGAGAGGTCAAACTTCTGAAACTTTTAAAGGGTTAAAATCTCAGATGATGCCCTTATCTGCTAGTGGAATTTACTTTCCAGTGATATATTAGCCGTTCCTGAAAATTTGGGGTTGATATATTTTTCCTAAGATACTGGAGGTTGGTTTTACCTTTTGCCATCCAATTGAAAAGCAGTTATTTGTTATGCCTGCCACTCTTTGCCACTGGCATAAATAGAATGACAATAATTCAATTGATAATACAATAATAATAGCAATAATTAGCTGTAATTAATATACACTTTCACTTTTTACTCCAACACATAATACATTTTTCTAAAACTGCATACCGAACTGAACCGAAAACCGAACCAAACCTGTGGAATTTGTGAACCGTCCATCCATCCATCCATTTTCTGTACCGCTTGTCCTCACAAGGGTCGCAGGGATTGCTGGAGCCTATCCCAGCTGGCTTCGGGCAGTAGGCGGGGTACACCCTGAACTGGTTGCCAGCCAATCGCAGATTTGTGAACCGTTCCACCCCTAATATATATATATATAATATATATGTGTGTGTGTGTCAATAAAGGATGACACAGTTGCTGATGCTCTTCAGTTGCTTTATTGCCACATGCGGCACGAGGATGCACATTCATTCAGGAGCTTCTATCGGCCACAGCTGACACACAGTCATCTCTGCACATTGACTGCTGCACTTAAGCCAACCTTCAATCTTATATAGCACTCCTACCGTTCATCTGTCCTACCCTGTATCAATGTGAAAAGGAGTGCTAGAGGTCGTTTTGGCGGCCAAACTGGATGGCATGAACAAGGAACCCCTCTGTACCATTTTGGCAGACATAATGCACAGGGAGCTTGATGGATCAGGATGGGAGCATAGTCGGGATGCGAAGCCAAAGCCATTGTTGGGGACAATCGCTCTTGACATAAACTCTTGTATGTGGTGTGGTGTAGTTTCTTTTAAATTACCGTTGACACTACTGTGCGAATGTTCTTTTGTATTGAATAAGGAATAACTCTCTATTCTCTACCTATATATTATAAGTGCTCTAGCACAGGATAATTTAGCTGACAAATAAAAAGACAGCTGACAAATTGCTTCACCAACCTTTCTTAGCAAACTCACCAGAAACAGCAGACTCAAATGATTTGGTTGCCGACACAAGTGAGCTCACAAAAATCACAGCAGACTCAGGTCTAATTACATGACTTCACACCAGTTAGTGAATCTAAGTTGTGAGTTAAACTTTACTATAAACAAGTGGTTAAGCACCCTATTGTTTGTTGATTGGCTGAGATAATATCATTATAACAACCATTTAATATATGATATTTTAGGGGGCAATAACATTGACTTAAGTGAACTGGACGACTTTAGTGTAATAACTGTAATTGTCCTTCAAATGACCACTTTTACCACCACTATTTGGCACTACACAAGAAAATATATTCTTTCTAGGTATAGCTTTTCTTCTTAGTATCCACTATATTCTCTGAATGAGGTAACTGGAATGTCCGACAGGACAAACTTCCATACCGCTGGCGAACGTGAACTCTGTAAACCAACTACACACATTGACAAAGTTCCTTCATTCAGCACAGGATGTCTTTAATCTGTGCAGGGTACAATGAAAATTTAAGACTACACACAAGGACAATATTAAGGACAAAATGATCTTGTCTATGAAACGTTTCTCACCCCATGTATTGAAATATGTATTGAAATGCCTTTTATTGGAAAGATGCATGCTTCATTTGTAAATTTGACTGTTTCAAGTTTTTCAGAGTCAATTGTGGGGTTTCCTTTCTTTAACGGAAGGTTAGACTATTAATAGCTTTGCCCATGCTTGTACTTTAGTCACATTTTAAGATTAATTTTCTTTTATTTCAGGCAACAGCCCACAGTTGAACACAGGAGCAACAATTCACACCGCAGTTCCCTAATATGAACAGAAAAAGAAGACAGAAAAAAAGAGAGAAAAAAATAGGAAAAAAATATGATTTTGCTTGAAAGGGAGTGGCGAGAAGAAAATTTATTGAATCCCACCCCCATCTCTAATCTATAAAACTCAAGTATACAGTACGTTTACAATTTATTCTGAATTTGGGTAATATATAAGATTAAATACTTGTCATCTTCCACGGATATACTGTACTGCATGGTTTTGCAGTAGATTTTGTCTAAAATCATAAAGGTCCAGAAATCTGATCAGATTTAATTTGAAGTTATGGCTGCCTAATAAATGAGGATATTCACATTTGAGGGCATTAGCTTTGATTAATCTCAACACATTATTGAGGACAGAACCTGTGACATCAGACACATAGTGCTTTGAGTTTGGGAGGAAAGTTGAATGAAGACGAAGACAAGGACAAGATTCACATAGTGCTCCGGCAAGTTTAACGTCCAAAATATGGAAGAGATGTCTATTTTATATGAACAATGGAATGCTGGATAAAAGTGTCGCCATGCACAAAGCCTGTCAACCTGCGCTAGTACACACCGCAAGTGCGACAGATGTACGTACATGCTTGATGAGCCGGCATGGATCCGGTGTTCAACCAAACGCTCGGACAGCGAGGACTTCTTCCAACTCAATCACCCACAACTTGACCAGAGGAAAGGTAATAACAACCTTAATAACCCGGTTTATTGTTAAATACTTAAGCCATATTGCGTTGTGGAAAATGAGGGCTTTCAGGACATGATTTTCAAGGTATGTTCGGCTTAGCTTGCTTGGCTTGGTGTTCGAACTCCGAAAATGAGTTCAAACTCCGAGGCATTTTTTACTCAGATATTTTTGGTTGCGAGTTCCGAGACGTTCAAACTCCAAGGTTCCACTGTATATTATAATAGCACAATAAAACAACACAATTCTGCAATACAAAAATGCAAAAACTAAAATAATAGCAGGGTAATTTACATATTTTATTTTAGAAAACCTGAGGGGGGTGAAATATTTGTTATCTTTTTTTTTTGTCCTGCAATTTGGCGCCCCTCCACTAGATGCCGCCCTAGGCGACCGCCTAGTTTGCCTATGCCCTGGGCCGGCCCTGCGTCCTTGTATCGAATCGCACCCCATGTATTCAGATATGTATCCAATCATCTTGATTAGAGAGATTTACACGCCTACTAAACATGGCATTCAGATTAATATTGCGTTTGTTCTGATTGGTGAGTCGGATATTCATACAACACGAGTATCCGGTACAGATCATTTATTTTTCCCAGATACAAATATAACACGGGTAGACTTCCTTTATATCAGTGCTGAAAGAAAGCTGGCCCCTCCCTCCTCTCCCCGGCACGCAGCACATGCAGGCAGAGAGAGAGAGTGAGAGAGTCGCCTTCTGGCATGCGGACAGTAATTAATTATCTCTTAATTGGTCCTTAATTTTCTACAGCGCACTCGAATTTAGTTTTGTATGTTTTTCAAAGTTACGTGGGAAATTTGTTGTGGAGCGCTGTGCAACCGCAGAGCTTGGTTTGTGTTGTGTCAGTCTCTCACACTGGCTGCCAACTTCGTTTTTATTTAGCTGGTAAATGCACGTACACACATGCACAGCTGAACAGACTATGAATCAATATATATTAGCCCCCCCCCCCCCCACTGCAGTCGATACAATTTTCTGAGTTAATGAAAACTTTTTTTTTAAATAGTTCTTTTGTGATCAAAAGCAGTGATTAGAATCTTTATCAGGCTGTTTTGTCAATAGTTTTCAAATACACAAAAAGTATAGAAACTTTTGATAAATCCATATCAATTTCAAAAAAAAAATTCAATTTCATACCAAAAAAAAGAATACAGTAATGTATTGATGTAAGCCCCACCCATTTGTGTTAAGCCATGCCTACCTCTGGTTAAAACACGCCCACTTTCGGGTTATGTCACGGCCATTCAGAATACAGATACAGATAATTTAGATGGTCGAACAGATACAGATAGTGCTGTACTCGCTCATCCCTAGTTGTGATTAACTGTTATGTAATTTTCAGTGGAAAGCAAGTGGCAAAATGACCATTTAGTAGCTTATATTGATTTATCAAAGCCTAGAGGTCTACAGAACACACTTTCTGTCCCCTGTCTGTAATCCTGGGGGCAGGTGATCCTAGGGGCCAGATGGCTTTGGAAATCAGAATACAAGAGGATCAGGATTGTTCTGATCCAAATACAAATACAAATACGTGTAATATTTTCACTCTCTGTCCTCAACCCACCCAAAATGGGGTCACCATCCATGTTTGGGTCACGACCCACCAGTTGAGAATCACTGGTTTTGGTTTATAAGCTTCAGTAGAAAATAAACCGTGATCAGTAGAGCAGAAAGGTGTACTGAGTAGTTTGTGTGAAATTTACCTGAATTGAAATGTACTAGAATTGAGCATGAACCTCAGCATCTTTATCTCTGCCACCTCCAGCCCACCTGTGCACTCACCATTTTCCATTATCGAACCTTTTTTGCTTGGTCCAGACAGCTATTGGAAGCTGGCTTTGCCATTCACGCATAACGTTGGAAATACACTGTTAGAACGCTCAGCTTGGATTGTCTGACCAGTGACTTGCGACCACAGTAGATAGTAGGACTACATTTACCATGAATTATGGATGCGAAAGCAGGAAGTTGCTCGAGTTCAGGTCACCGCTTGTTACGCACACCCGTCACCATGGCCGGACCATAGGAGTCCGTGCCCACCCACCAAGATGATTGTGTAGACTTGCATGCTGCCCTTTCCTGATAATAAAATGTGGTCTTTGATCCCGCTGAATGACTCAAATCCACTTCTATTTTAGTTCTATGTCACAGAGAAATGAATGAAATGAAAGGTAAGGCTGATTCAATACATTTTAAAACGCAGGAAGAGCATCAAAGTATGATATAGTGGTTTTTATTTTTCGGCTGTGACATTTTTCCAGTCGCTGTGAACGACACCGGAAGTTGATGCGTGCAACCATCACTTAACTTGCGTGTTTTGTGAAAAAGGTCTACACCTCTTGCATTACCAGCCAAATTGGCTATTAAATATCTATGACCACTCGCCAAAATGAATTTTAACCTGCATTTGGCAGGTTGGTGGGTGTTAATTTAGAGCCCTGTGTGTATGTCCTGTAAATCCTGTCTATAATACTTGTCAGCGGGCGCCATTCAATAGATGGATGCATGGCGGTGCTACATGAATTTATCCAAATATATGGGGCAAGTTAATGCTGTCTGTAGGGCATTCATAATAATTGTCCCCCAGCCTCCATGCATTTCATGTGCCCTCCTTAAACCTGGGCTCTGACGACGGGTCTGCTGCTATGTAAGTCTGTCCTTCTATTGATTAGATGCGGATGCGAATGAAAACTCAAACGTGACTTTGGAAGTAAATATGGGAAATAATTGAACAGTTAAATTCCCTTTTAATGGGTTTATCGTATGAATCGCTATGACAACTGTGTGACTGACATGATCATGGCAAAACACAGGACACCAGGATGGCACCTGTGTAATAGTGGGACAAAACAATAAGGTTGGCAGAATCCGCCGGGACCCAAGGCTCAAAATCAGGACTGTCCCAGTTGGTCGCCCAAGCTTAATGCTAACGTGTATTGCAAAACACTATTGGCAGGTTAACGGAACAAATCACAGTACTTTCAGTATATACACCAAAATAACGAAGATTCACACACACAAAAACGTATCCTCTATAATGTTATTGTTTTACATCCAATGTATTGTATGACATGTACAACACTTTGGTCAATGCTGTTGTATTTAAATATATGATCATTTATTGTGTGACATTTCAACCACTATACTCATTATCTATTCATTCAGAAAGGAACTTAACCAAAGGATGTCAGATTTATGTGATGATGTCAGTCATATCAGAGCTTTTAATTGTCGCAAAACACAAGGGCAGGAAGGCGTAATTGGTTTATTAAGTTTGGAGCGCTAGACTGTTAGACCAATAACAAAATCATACTAGACTAAGTGCAATTTCTGGAGAAATTGCGTGGGAATGCTGAATGCTACGATTTGAATGCATGTGGAATGCTTATGAAGTAAATTGAGAGATAAATTATAAAATTATGACCTCTTGATTACTGGACAATGCACTTTACCAACTGTGCCACCGAGCAGTGACACCTGGTAATGATGATAAGTTATATGTATGGAAGTGGGCGTAGAATGTGCTACTTAGAAAAAGTTCAATGTCTGTCCCATTGAATGGAATCAGACGATATATAACCCGGGAGGCGTGAATTTTTGAACAGTGTAAATCTGAAGTATTATGTGGAAGTTGTTACACGGCAAAAATGTGTAGAGAATAAAAATAACAATAACGTATGTGGGAATGAATTCCCACAACTATTTTATACTTGTGTGTATGCACTTTTTTCTGGATACAAGATTATTTATTGCAAATTATTTCACAGACCACATGCTATGGCTCACAAGACTCCAATTTAAGACCACTTCTATATCCAGATCAGTGTGCCCCGACCTTTCACCACATTCATTACAATAAATCTCAATAAATAAATAAGACACACTACCCCAAAAAATAAATAAATAAATAAATCTTCTCGTTCATCCAGGTCATCTCATTTCAGGGCATTGAATCAATCGCAATGGACTCTTTATGTTGAGGTTTTGTACATCAACCAAGCCTAGGACAAGAGACGAAACGTCTTCTGGGACAACCCGATCAGTCCAGTTGAGTACATTACATGAGTGGGGAAAAAGTCATTCAATAAGGGAACACAAATACACATGGTTTCACAAATACAATTTGAGAGTTCAGTAAATGCACTGTATTCTTATTTATATTGCACTAGATTAAAGACAAATCTTTTCGGTTAATGAGTGATTAATAGTAAATGTCCATTTATGGATAAATCTGTATATTTTGGTAGTCATCATCTTTGAGGAGAGTTTAAATCAATATACAACCCACATTATTTGTTGTTTCCTGTTGGCCAATCCATGGTCAATGACACCAGGGGGTTTTAGATAACCTTGAAAGGACATCCTGACCAGATGTAAAATCAATATCAAATAAATCTCATTCATTTAAATAACCAGATGTGTCCTGTTTATTTCCTGTCTGCCTTGTAGGCTGTGTTGCCTGACATTTATTTTGTTTGCTTTCTGTCTGTCCTTTCAGACAGGTCAATAGTCCTCTCAAACTCTCTGCCAGTGACCAAGCCAAACATAGCAGTTTGACTGAGCCAAACAATTCATTCCTAAAGTATATTTAAAAACAACAGCATTGGCCACAAAGTGTTGTACATTTCCTAAACGATGTTTGATTTAAAAACAAGGTCTTTCATTTTTTTCCCCCCATTTCATTTTTATTTTAGGCAATAACAAAGCACACAGTCAGTGTCAGGTTCCACAAAGAGGAAAAAAGAGAGAACAAAATCAAAAAGTATCATTACAGAAGGCCAATAAAACACAATAGTAAAAATTATTAAAACACAAAACTGCCAACTTATGCATGGTTAGAGAAGTGCCGATCTAGGGGTCTTAGCTGAAGTGGAAGTTGGTTCCATATTCTGAGAGCCACCACGGGATTTAATTGTGACCTAGGAATCACCAGGAGGAATTTGTCTTCGGACCTGTCACCTTACTGGTTGTGATAAAATGGGCATTACGTGCTCTCACTTGTGTTCTGCACCAACTGTAACAACAGGTATGGCAAGCCCTTTGAGCATTTATTCCATATCCTTGATATCAGACAGTAGTGTTTCTCACTAGTTCAGTCTTTGTCAGCACTAGTTGGACAATTAGCCACACTAGCTATGCACTTTGTCATACTAGTTGCACAGAAATTCTGACTTGTCACTCATTTTTAGCAACGTGTTAATTAGTCAAACGTAAATTCTTCTCACTAGTGATATGTGTCCTACGATTTCCTTGCACTAGTTAGGTTGTGAGAGCTGAAACATCCACTAGCTAACTAGTGAAAGAAAAAACACTGACAAGTTAACTAGTGAACGGCTCTTGAAGTCTACATGTTGAACTAGTGACACGCAATTGTTTTACTAGTTAACTAGTGATGCCCCAAATACCCACTAGTTACACTAGTGAGACATTTTGACTGAACAAGTTCAACTAGTGAGGTCCAAAACGTTCACTAGTAGAACTAGTGGATGCCAACATGCTCACTAGTAAACTAGTTACACCCCAAAAATTAATGAGGAGGTGGGGCCGACGTGCATCCAGGGTTCCTATTGGCTCTGCAGTTAAAATACACCAATCAAGATTCTGATTTTATTATTATCCCACCCCCTTTAATTGCATATTTTACACTAGTTTACAAGTTGTCCTAAGGAATTGGAGCTCGTTCACAAGTGAATCCCTATTATGGTTACATGTTAACTAGTGAATGCAGAAATCCAGACCAGAAATACACAACTACTTGCATCTATTTGTACTTTACAAGCTAACTAGTGAGGGTCAAAATGTTCACTAGTTAGCTAGTAAATGCAGAGATATCCTCTAGTTACACAAGTTGGGCTCATTATGATGCCACTTGTTAACTAGTGAAACACGTGTTTTCCTACAAGTAAACTATCTGGGTACAGAGTGAGTAACTAGTAAACTAGTGACACATATTTTCTTATCACTAGTTTACTAGTAGAACGTATTTTGTCTCACGTGTCGGTCTCAACACTGAACTTGTACAGACTTTGACTATGCAAGTTTCACATAATTGCTCACAAGCTGGCATATGCACACAACTACTTCACCAGTGAAAATACTTACATTTTACTAGTTGACATGTTTGCCAGTTACAACACTTCGCAAGTTCACTAGTTGTGCGCACATGTCAGCTAGTAAGCATTTTTGTTAAACTAGTATGATGTAAAAGACGCCTATTATACTAGAAACATCAACTAGTGCAACAAAATTCACTACATGTTAGATATTTGTTGTACTAGATGGGCACAGTTGCTTACCAGTGCTACATAAGGGTCCACTAGCTAAAAGACACGCCCAACATGTAGGAAAAATGTCTAACGTGTTCTGTCAAATCTTGTACAAGTTCATTTTTTGGTCTGACTTGTGAAAGAAAATGCCTTCCACTAGTTAACTAGTTAAATAAACATCAGTTTCACTTGTTAACTAGCGACTGTCTGGTTGTAACTAGCTTGCAAGAGAGAAACCAAATTATTCACTAGTTAACAAGTGAGGTCAAAACAAGCCCAACTAGTGCCACAAGTGGGTATATTTGCGTTTACTAATTCACTACATCACATTTTGTACCTCACTAGTCAGCTAGTAAGGTTGGGAGGATCCAAACTAGTGTAACTAGTGGACATTCTATGCCTTCCTAGTTAACTAGTAATCCCTTTTAAACCTTACAAGTGAACCACTAAGGTAAGAAAAAACGCAACTGGTGATACCAGTGGACATTCGGCCCTGTCAACATGCAAAATGCAACAATACACCATAGACGTCTTGAATGTGACTCAAACGCCAACACGTTCACTAGTGGACTGCATGCAAATAAAGCAAGCGGGGCAAGAATTTGATTGGTCGATATTCAAATTAGATGTCTTGAAGCTTTAACCCTTAAGTGCCTGGACCACAATAAATCTTAAGAAAATCAACTGTATTTACAAAAAAAAAAAAAAACGACAACAACACATGCTTAATTCATCTCGCCCCCACCAGTAAACTAAATAAGCATTATGGCTGTTTTCAGTTTGTTTTATTTTTAAATAACTGGATACGTTATTTTGCACTGTATAGATATACAGTGCAGTATACAGGCATGGACAAAGAGTGACCAGTGGGTGGCGGTATGCGTATCCAACAAGTTTTTTGGCGGGCCTCCTGCTGATTGCTGACATGAGCGGGTCTTCACCTGAATCTGCCACAGAAAGTGGATTTGATGAAGTCATTAGTCGCGTCTGAAATGCACTACACGTTGCAAGACGAGAACTGGCGGCGCAGATGAATGGAAACAACTTATTGCGAGCCACAAGGAACACATTTCGGAGACGCAGAAGAGCACGCACGACGACAGGTTGGCTAACTTTTTGACATGGCTAATTAAATTAGTACTACTTACAGCTAGCCGGCTAGCTACTGTAAGTCTGTCAATCAATACTATTAGGGGTGGGTGATATTGCCTAAAAATAATGGCACGATATTTTAAAGAAATTTGCGGTGACGGTGTTGTAGAGGGGAAAAAAAAACTTCACCAATAAGGGGGTAGCAGCCGATTTGTGGTGTCAACCCTTTTTTTCGCTTTTTTATTTTTTTTAGATAAATAATAATTAAATGAGTACTGTGAAGTACAACATATGTTCAGTATTAAAGACCATCACAATTACACCACCCCACCACCACACTATTTTTTCTCAATGATTCCATTTAAACCTACGGCTAACTGGTTCCAGTTGTTGGACTCAGCCGTTACAAAATTTTACTGGAAAAAAAAAAGAAGCAAAGATTAGTCTATCTACTCTTCAGAAAAATAAATCCAAAGGAGGTCTAGAGGCACCAAATTTTATGCACTATTATATAGCCAACCAGCTACAATATATTATTTTATGGGCACAACCCAATAGAGATACTAACTGTTGGCTGGAACTAGAACAGAAGGATTGTAATAACCTCAGACTCCTAGATTTACTCTTTATTACAACATCGATTAAGCGACATAACTGCTTTAAAAATCCAATGATTTCCGCCACCCTGACTGCCTGGTGGAAGGCACTAGAAATGACAAAAGCCCAAGTGGAGCCCAGCGGGCTTTCTCCCCTATGGCATAACCCCGACTTTCAAATTAACAACCAATCGTTTTATTTGAATGTGTGGGAGCAGAAAGGAATTACACATCTCCACCATCTCTTCTCAGATAATATGTTTATATCATATACATCCTTGCTCCAAAAATATAAAATAAAAAACGGAAACTTTTTACATTATTTGCAAGTTAAAAGTATGATAAAGAAACAAATTCCAACACTCCAGGGTACGCTCCAACCGCCTGTTTTAGCTAAAGATATTACCAAGCTTTCTCCGACAACAACAAAAAAACTCTCAAAAATATATAAGTTACTTTCATATACTGATAAAACGTCTTTACCCATCTCAAAATGGGAAACAGACTTGTCTATAGCTCCGGAATCTGTCTTTTGGATTCAAGTTTGTGAAAATGTTTTTAAAATGACAAAACACACAAATTTACAACTTATCCAATATAAAATTATTCACAGAACATACATTACTCAATATATGATGAAGAAAATGGGACTCTCAGACTCCGACATTTGTCTCCAGTGTTTACAAAACACTACAGACACTTATTTTCATGCTTTATGGTTATGTACTCCGGTTATGTGTTTCTGGACTAAAGTCTTAGAAAAACTTTCCGCTGTCTTGGACTGTAGGATACCGTTCTCTCCAAACTTGTGTTTGCTAGGTGACTTAACAACAATTGACTTACCACATAAACAATTTCAATCTATACTTGTAGCCCTTACTATCGCAAAAAAAACAATTCTTGTTAACTGGAAAAATAAACAAACTTTGAATATCGACCAATGGTCTAACCTCCTCATAAATCCTATTTTAATGGAAAAAATATCTGCCTCAAATAAGAACCAAATGTCAAAATTTAAAGAAACATGGTCTACGTATATAGAATTTTTTAACCTAAACTTGGATTTTAATTCTGCCTGTTAGCGAGAGCCACAGCTGCGTTATAACTTGCATTGATGTTTCTGTATTAGGCAATTTGTAACTAATGGTTGTGTTTCTATAGTCAGGAACCAGGCTGCTGCCAGCGGGATCGAGCGGATTCACCTCCGATGGGCACCAGGGGTTGATATTCGGATTCACGGCATGCCAGTGGGTTAATTCTGTGGGTGCTGTCCCCCCTGGCGGGGAGTGGGCGGGTCTGCCCCTCTGTTGGCTGCTGGGTGGCGGCTGCGTCTTGGCCGTTCCCTGGGTCTCTTGGGGGGTGCTGCGTTGCGGGGCTTTCCCTGGTGTCGGGGGCGACGCCGTTCCGGCGCGGTCCGTCGCTCTGGGCCCGGCGACGCAGTTCGGGGCCTGTGGGCCGCCGGGGTGCCCGGTGGTTCCCTCTCCCCTCCCCCTTCCTCCCCCTTGCTGCCTCTCCCTCCTCGCCTCTCCCCGCCCGTCCTCCGCCTCCCTGTCCCCTCTCCCTCGTCACCCTTCCTCCTCCTCTCCCCCTCTCCTTGCGTCCCTGCCGCTGCCCCCTGCCCTTCTTGTCGTCCCCTTCCCTCCTCCCTTCCCCCTCCCCGGTACGCCTTCCTTCCCCTCCCCTGGGCCGGGGGCTCCATCCATGGCCCGGGTCTCGGTGCTATGGGGGCCGGCGGGGTGGCTGGGGTTTGGTGTCGTGCCCGCCCCGCTCCGGTGGGCGTCCTGACACCTCGGGCGGGACCCAGTATCCGGGGGGCGAGCCCTATCGCCCCGCCGGGCGGGTCCCATATGCCCGCCGGGGTCCTGGTGGGGTGGGTGGGGGCTTGGTGGGCCGGTGCGCCTCCTGCCCCCGCCCGGTTGGGGAGGGCCCCGCTGGTCACTCCTCTTAACTCACTACACTAGGTTTGCACAATACACTTTTATAGACATATAGGGCACATAACTCACTTTGGGGGGTGGGGTAGGGTGGAAACACCGTCTTCACCCTACAACTCCCCTCCAATTTTAATACACCACACAACTTGTGGGTGGGGGGGGGGGGGCTTGTGGAGGTGCCATCGGTTGGGGGCCGCAGTATAGAGCAGTCGGGGGTTGGGGGGCTGCCGGTTGGTCGGGGTGGGGTCGGGGGGGGGCGGCTTTGTTGGGGGGGGCGGTGGTGGGGGTTGCGGGGTGGGGGGTGCTGGGGGTGGGGGGTGTCTGGGGGATTGGGGGCGTGGGGGCGGCTGGGGCTGGGTTGGGGTGGGTGGCGGGGGTGGGTGGGGGGCGGGGGGTCGTGGGGGGGCGGGGGTTGGGGCCGGTGGGGTGCCTGGTGGGCCTGCAGTGCCCCGTCCCGCTGCGTTGGGCCGGGGGCGCGGGCCGTGTTGGGGCGGGGGGCGCTCCTGCTCCTGGGTTTGCTCTCCGGCCGGTGGCCCTGGCGGGGCCCGGGGGTCGTCCTTTGGCGCTGCCGCGGCCTGGGGGGCCCTGAGGTGTTGCGCTTGCTCTGTTCCGGCGGGGGTCGTCGGCTCCCCTCTTTGGTGGAGATTTTCATGCATGCCAGATCCACCACACCAGCATCTACCGAAACTCAGACACAATCTGTTTCCTCCTCAGGTTATTGAATCGGTGGAGGCTGGTGTCTGCGGATCTCACGCGGCTTCGTCTGTCCTTCCTTCCTTTTCTCGGTCTCTCCTTTGGTCTCTTGAGGCCTCCCTGATTTTATGTTTTTTGGATTTGTTGGGGTCTGGATGTTTCTTGGGCTGGGGAGGAGTTCTGGTGGGGGGTGTCTGGTCGGTGCTGGATTTCGCCTTCCTTGGTTTTCTTCGGTCCCCTCGGGTCTCCTGGTGTTCGGTTTAGGTGAACGGTATGAGATTTTTTCTAATAGGTTTTCTGGTGAGCTAACAAATACACGCACGCACGCACGCACATACACATACTCACCCACACACACAAAAAAAAAAAAATATATATATATATATATATATATATATATATATATATATATATATATATATATATATATATATATATTAAAAAAAAAAAAGAGCAATGATGATGACATTTCCGAATGAACAATACTGAGCTCTTAAAAAGAAAAAAAAGAAAAAACAAAAAACAAAAAAAAAAAACAATTACACCACCCCAGAGGGTCGTCACGGAATTTAAATTTATTTATTTTTTACCCCACGTCCCATAATCTACTGTATTTGTATAGCTTTATGATGAGATTATGATACCCCATTTTGCCGAATGTGCTACTGACAATTGCATCTCATTAACACATTATTGTTAATACAGAAACACAAGGAACAAATGGAATCTGGAGAGTAAGGCTCTTTCTGTTGCCAAATGCTGATCATCTCGCTGTTCCATCGGCTTCACAATGCTGTAAACTAACCAGAATTGGTTTGGGTAATGTACTCACTATTGATTTGCACAGTGAGATTGTATTTGTGTTTTATTTTTTGTGTATGCAGAAAATCTATGTGTATTATTGCTTCGTTGGTTGTGCAGTATTGTAGCGTTAAATATAAAAAATACTAAGTGCTTTTTTCAAAAAATATTAACTACATTCTGGCAGTTTTATGCCAGTGACATTTTTATCATGAGGTATCCTCTTGCACAAACACAGACATAACAAACGTTTGCATACACGCAGTATAACAAATTAATCTATATATATATATAAAAAAATAGCACAATTAAATAGCTAGCCAGATTTTAAAAAATGTATAAACTTGTTGAACCAGTACTGATATTATATTGTTAGATTTTTTTAATTTATTATTGTTTTCCAGGGACCCCAAGTCATGAGCTACTAGGGGCAGCCTCCTCTCGATGTTATGTGCAATTATCATGGACTCTTCCAGAGTTTAATAACTACATTTGCCAAAGCTTTCCCTCTGTTAGCCTAAACGTAGTTGGCGTTCACCTGGCAAGAGCTGACAAATCGAGGCTTCTGAGTAAAATTCAGGCCAATACTTTGAAGGACCTCAGAAAAGCAGTTGGCAGAAGCAGATTATATATTCTTCCCCAGACAAATATTTCACTGCCAATAGAGGTTAGTGTTTGTATTTGTAATGATCAAACATTCCTTTTTTTATGTTAGCGTAGTGACTCACTAATAAGACAGTTTCTGTTGTCAACTTAGATCACTGAATCTGAAAGGACACCAGAGACAATTGCTTCTTCCACTGCTACCACAACAGCCTGCAGACCGGAACCAGAAATCTCACACAATATTCAATCTCAATCTCAATCCCTTTCATTATCAGCTCTCGGACCTCTAGCCTCAGCTGCAGTCCCTCAGGTCATGCTCTCTACTTCCTGGAGTACCAATACACTTGCCATTTGTCACATCTAACAGCAATTCTACATTGTAATAATATATATTTTTTAATCTAAAGAAACAGAATTTTGATATTTATTTTATTTGAATTTACAGGTTTTTCCTATTTAAAAAAAAAAAAGATTAAATTTTCAAAAATAGACTGTTCTTACCTGAATGTAAAAATAACATAAAATCTTTGTAACTCTGACACTATATTTCACAATTTAATATTTCTGTTGTTTTACAGAAAAACGTATTAGTAATGCATATATTTATTGTTAAAATTGGTCCACAAATAAATCGTAATTCCTCAAATATTTGTCTGTTATTTAAGGGAATAACCTCTCAAATGTATGCAACTTTAAA
Organism: Leptonotus elevatus; assembly: GCF_054856555.1. NCBI lineage: Eukaryota > Metazoa > Chordata > Actinopteri > Syngnathiformes > Syngnathidae > Leptonotus > Leptonotus elevatus. The sequence continues at coordinate 19,868,456 of NC_141252.1, forward strand.
ACCCTTTAAAAATGAGAGACATTTACCATTTCTGAGAAATTAATACAAAAAAATCTATAATTGTACGATAAATTCTTAATTAGTTGACTAGATGGTAGCATTTATTGACATTGTATTAGCATTTATTTTGAAAGGACATCTAAAGAGGCATAGGGAAAGGGGAAAATATGAGAGGATAAATAATATGCAAAGCAAATAATTGCAATTGATTTAGGGATGCCATGGGGCATCAGCACTACCAACTAAGTATACATTTCATGTGATTTAAAATTGCTAAAAACAGCAGCAACGTGGTTCAGTGGTAAAGTTGTTGGCTAGTATCCATTAAATTGTGGGTTTGATCCCCTTTGTGACCATAATGAAGTATCCTTGAGCAATATACTGAACTCCTGATCCTGCATCATCAGAAGGTGAATGAGTAGTCAAAATGTAAAGCTGTTTGAGGGCATCATAAGGTGGAAAAGTGCTATATACGGTAAATGAATTACAGTACCATCATGTAAATTGTTGCAATTTTAAACCCAATATCTAGTTTTTCAACAGTTTTTTTGACATGTTTTGGAAGCTGAATCACATTATTTTTTGTCATAACCTATACTGTTAGGGTGACCAAAAAAATGGGAACTTTTTTATAACAATCCAATAAAACCAAGTGTGATGGAAGAAACATATTTTGTTTATAGTAATTGAAACCTTAAAACATGCCATTTACAATCAAACAATGATGAAATCCCAGCTATCCCAGCTGAGCTGTTGCAGCGGTCAATGAGGAATCTCGACAGCAGATTTAAATGGATTTGTACAGGAGGATGTTATCTCCAGGATGTAATAAAAAGAAAAAAGAAAGAAATTCCAAGTATTGTTTCTTAAATGGCATGTTTTATGAGAAAGAATACATTTCTGTTATTTGACTATTTTTATTTATTTATTATTATTTGTATTTTTTTTTTTTACAGTGTAGTGCAAGTTCCCAGTCTTTGCCTACATCCATGGACAATGAAGTAAGTGCACCAAGGACAGATTTCAACGCAGTACTCGTAAGTATTTGTAAACAATACTGTATTTTGTGTGTACTTGATAATTCAGACTGAAGAAAATGGTGGTCTAAATGTTAATGATTTGCGTTTGGAAGTAGGGATGCACGATAATGTCGGTGTCCAATAATTATCGACAATTATTGACCAATTTGACGTCAAACAGATAAACCAGATAATAAAGAAATCTGCTGATAATTATCAGCAATTATCAATCAATTTGACATTGTATACATAAACCAGATAATAAAGAAATCCGCCAATATTAATATCATGTCACGTTGCTCCATCTGTTGTGGTTGTGCCCAACTCCTCAACCACTCCCCTCCTCTATGGTAGTATCGCATATTTGTCACGTCGTAATGCGCACGATCTTGTGTTCACAGAAGATGCATTATGGCGACATGGCAGTCGCCATTGTGGGCTTTCTTTACTGTGTCTCCCCAAAATGTTACCCTTACAGTTTTTTGTTGCATTTTTTTTTTTAAACATGACTGTTTTGTTTTGGCAAACTCAAAATGGATTACTGGTTGTCTGAAGCAGAGATATCAAGAAAATTCAGTTTCATGGTGCTTTACACAATGTTTCATTGTATTTGTAGTATGTTAGAATTATAGTAGGACTCAAAAGTAAACTCACACAAGTTAATTTTGGAAACAATTATCAACTTACTTACTGGTTATCGACATCGACACTTTCTAAATTATTGGTTTATCGGTATTGTTTGAAAATAGCATTATTGTGCATCTCTATTTGGAAGTCACCCTTTCTGTGTACACCTCAATAGAAGAGAGCTGAATGTAAGTACGAATGTAACTCTTTCCAACAGGAGTCAAGTTTGGATCCTGCACAGTGACTCAATGCTGGGACCCCAGATGTGATGATAAATAATCAGTCATATTGAGCATGTTCTAGAAATTTGACTATAGGCTTTATCATTTTATGCCATTATCACATGCACCATTTATATTGTTCAAGGTCTTCTACAGAGCAACATGTTTGGAACCTATGAACAGGTATTTCGTAGGCTTAGAAACAGGAGCCACGTGTTACATTGTATTCTATTCAATGTCAATTCTGTCCTCAACACTTGTGCTGTGCCCTTGCTGTATACTGTATATTGAAAGAGAGCTAAACATCCCTCTCTTATCGATTATGCCGGACAACACAAAGTTTTTCCTTTACGATAGTTATGAAACTATATGACAAATACAGAAAACAAAGGAGTAGTCAAAATTTCTGTGAAAAAAAAAGACTGAATGCACAATAAATGAGATACACATGCATAAATGAAATCTCAGTACATCTAGCTAAATCACAATGTAGTACCTGTATAATACAAACAGTTTAGGTCTCCGGGATTCCTGTGTGTAATTATGACTTGTGTAATCATATTTTGTAGGACTCCTGTCAATTACTTTTTTATTGATGATACTGAAGAAGATGGGGGAGATGATGACATCATTGCAGATCCTTTTGAAAATGACAGTCCTCCAGTAAGTTATAACTTTTTAAACAGAACATGGGGAAAATGTAAACATTTTTCAGTTGTCGTTTTTGACTGCATTTAAATTTTTTATGAATTAATGATTTTGCCCCTTTCTACCAGTGTTTCTACCATTCATTTCTAATGTACTGTTCTTTTCATATATATTAGGAAGAAGTGGATCTTGCCACTATCTTGAGGACTTATCACGAGGATCACATTTCTGGCACTATGGCATCCACCATTTGTATCAGAAGGAGTAAGCTTCGAGAGAGTGCCATTAAAGCACTCTCTCGAGTGAGTTTTTGTTGTAGCCATCCACCACACATTGAGTTTGTAGGAGAAGATGCAGATGATATGGGGGGAACACAGCGTGAATTTTTCAGGTCTGAATGCCAATACCATTTTATACATATTTTGTAAACATTTATTCTGGTGAACAGCACAGTAATACAATTTGTTGGTCCAGGCATCCTTGTGCACTGGTTAGCATGTCTATCTCATAGTTCTGTGGTTCATGGTTTGATTGTGGCTCCGGCCTGTGTGGAGTTTGCAACTTTGCATGTTCTCTCGGTTCCTGTGTGGGTTTCCTCTCACATTCCAAAAACATGCATGGTAGGCCAATTGAACACTCCAAATTTATGTAGGTGTAATTGTGACTCTGAATGGTTGTTTGTCTATGTGTATTGTATCCTGCGATTGGCCGGTGACCAGTTCAGGGTTGATACCCTGATTCCGGCCAAAGACCGCTGGGATGGCTTCCAGCATGCCTGCAACCCTAGTGAGCGTAAACAGTTCGGAAGTTTAATTAATGTATTTTTTTGTTTTCCTAGACTCCTGATGATAGAGGTACAGACCTCTCTTGGAATTTTTGAGGGAAAGGCCGGTCAGGTCTTTCTTAGTTATGACCAAAAACCTCTTGACCAGCAAAAATATTTCAGAGGTGGCAAACTTATTGCTTGGTCAGTTGCTCATGGTGGTCCATGAATCAAGGCCCTGGATCCTTGCCTCTTTCAGTTGATGTGCGGCCAGGAGCCAGCACTGGAGCAGTTTGACTGGAATGTGTTGCCTGACCCAGATGTGCAAAGCAAAGTCATGAGGGTACTTAACGGTTATCATGTAAACATGTATTGAGATTTGTAAAAAAATAAAAATAAAAATCTGCCACCAGTTGTTGCATTTAATTCTGGGGGTAGGAAAAAAAATCAAAGGTCAATCTGAGACTGAGCAGCATTGTTCCCACTCATGTTTCTTTCTCTCTAAGATTCAACAGTGCAAGACAACCGAGGACATGACAACACTCCGTCATGACTTAGGGGACTGGATTTCTGAGTGTGGCATCCCAGGAATATTCAATGCTCATGTTGAAGACATACCAAAAATCTATGCATATGTGGTAAAGCACTACATCTTTCTCAGGTAAAAACATACGCAAAGTAAACAAGATTCACATCCTTAAACACTATGAAACAGTGCCACTCCAAAACATGAATTTACAGTATACTACTACTTACAAAATTATGTGTCTATATTAAACTGACCCTGCCTTTAGTAGCTTATATTTTGAAATTTAAAACATAAATAAAATAATATTGAACTGCAATTTTTTTTTAATCAATAACTAATATAAATGTACTTTTTTTGGGACAGTTTGATGGTTTTGCAGTATCAACAATAATACAACCGCATGTCGCAAATTACCAATAAAAAAAATTATAATGTTACTGTTACAAATTACAGAGACAGACACAATCTCCCAGAAGAGCAACAGTTGGACATTTTGTCATTTACAAAACTAGAGAGAGATGTAATTAAATATTTTAAAGGTTCAAGTATAGGGATTTTGTTTTCTTTCTGTCCTGGTCATGAATGCTAAAATGCCAAGCCAATATAAAAAGATAATTATGACGTAAAAATAAAGTTATTACATACAAACAATACAGTCATATGAATTTTGGCCCAGTTATTCATTCTTTTTTTTAATGTGCATGGTTTATTTCTGTTGTCTTATAGAACTGCCAGTATGATACACCAGTTCACAGAGGGAATAAACGCATTCGGAAAGTTGTGGGACATTGTCAAGCAAAACTGGATTGCCTTCTTGCCTTTGTTCACCAACATGCATAAACCTCTGTCAAAGGCAGCCTTCAAAGCCCTCCTCACTTATAATTACAGTATCAGAGGATCCAACCATCGGCAGGCAGAGGAGGACACCATCTACAGCTGGGAAATTATTTTGAATATGATTGAAGGTATCTTAAGCATTTGTAGCACCAAATATACAATATAATGCCCTACACAAACAAAATGGCACGCTTAAAATATACTTTGATATACCACAAATTGTTATTGTGAGATGTTTTGCAATTTGAAGACAATGCACATACCAAAACTGTCATGATTGGGGTCAGCTGTTTCTGTTTTCACTTGCAGTTGCTGGGGAAACAGCTGGAGGGCGGATCCCGCCAAACACACCTGCTGCCCATTAGCTCGTCAGGCCAAGATAAAAGCCTGACAGAAGCAGCAAGGAGTGTCGGGTTATTACTCCGTGATGCTACTCTGTATCCCACACTACTCGCTGTTCTAGCCGCCCTCGGGCGTGATTTTGTGTTTCCTTGTTTTTGATTAAAACTAAGTTATCAGCATCACTGCCGTGGCTCTCCTACCTTCCTGCATTTGGGTCCTCCACTCCGTTTCGTGACAGCCAACTTCAACCGTGACAGATCGTGACAGAATAACCCGACCACAATGGACCCCGCAGACCCCAACAGCCTGTGCCAGGCCATGGCCAGCCATGGGCGTTTACTCGGACAGCACGAGCAATACTTCAGCGAGCTGGAGGAGGCAATGTCGACGCTAACCGCCCAGATCGGGCGACTCACCTTGAAGGTGGAGCGGAGGTCGGAAGACACGGCCGCGGAAGACTTACGACCAGCCGGGGCGTCACCTGTCTCCTCCGTGTCCCGATCAGCTGGCAACTTTGTTCTTTGGGAACCCAATATTCCCCATCCTCCACGCTACTCTGGCGAAATTGGTGGGTGTGAACAATTCATTCACCAGTGTAGCCTGGTTCTCGATCAACAGCCGCACACTTTCCCGAACGATGGCGCCAAGGTCGCCGTTGTAATGAGCCTACTTTCCGGCCAGGCGGCATTATGGGCGATGGCAGTCAGTAAAGCCAATCCAGAGCTCCGAGCTTCATTTCCTGCCTTCCTGGCAGAATTTAGAAACGTTTTCGACCACCCAGTAAAAGGGAAGGAAGCGGGCAGCCGCTTGCTGGACCTCCAGCAGGCCGACTTGTCCGTGGCAGAATACTCCATCTCCTTCCGGGTTTTGGCGGCCGAGAGCCGTTACGACGAAGCGGCGCTGTGTGGGATCTTTCGGCGAGGACTCAGCCCGCGAATCAAGGACGAGCTGGCGGCACGGGATGAGACGTCCCGCCTGGAGGAACTCATCAACCTGGCCATCCGCTTGGACAACAGGTTGCGGGAGCGGCAGCGGGAACGGGAGGAGGAGCGACGACCTAAGGCAGCAGACACTGCCGCTCAGCCGGTTTCGACCACGTCCGCGGGGCACTTCTTCGGCGTCTCGCCTTCCGACGCTTCGTGGCGACGCCCTCCTGCGGAGGATGGCATCGAGCCTATGCAGCTGGGGGGAGGACGGCTCTCTGCAGCGGAACACAGGAACCGGTGGAGAGATCAGGCGTGCCAATATTGTGGTCGGCCCGGACACCAATCGGCCACATGTTGGAGGCGGCCTGATAGACGTCGGGACGTCGCACCCGTTCCAGCCACAACCATTCAACCCCGACGCAACAACCAGTGTGAGTATACCCAGTCCACGGGATCAGGTGACCCAAATGGCCAGTTGGACACTAAAAGGCTCCAATTGTCAGGAGAAATGACATGGGGTGGGGTGAATGTAAAGATGACGGCTTTGGTGGACTCTGGGGCTGATGATTGTATTGTCGACCCGAAAATTGTTAACATCTTGAAATGTCCGGTGATTAGACTCGAGAAAACCAAGGAGATGTATGACCTCAACGGGCGCCTCTTGGGGGTGATTACACATAGAACAGAGAGTCTACATATGCGTTTATCGGGAAATCATGTGGAGACTAGACAGTTTTTCATTATGCCCTCCAGGTCAGCCCCAGTGGTCCTGGGTCTGACTTGGCTGGCCAGGCACAACCCTGACATAAACTGGGGCATGCCTAGGTTAGAGAGATGGAGCTTGTTTTGTCACTCACATTGCCTGCAGTCAGCCGTAAACCACCACCGTAGTCCAGCTAAAGCAATAATGGAATCTATTAACCTAGAAAATGTGCCAGTAGAATACCACGACTTACAGGAAGTTTTTAGTAAAGACCGGGCCTTATCTCTCCCTCCGCATCGACCTTATGATTGCGCGATAGAATTGGTTCCTGGCGCACCACTGCCTAGTACACGCCTGTACCGAATAGCCAAGCCGGAACTCCAAGCCCTTAATGAATATGTCACAACGTCGCTGGCTGCCGGGCTTATTCGGCCTTCTAAGTCGCCGCTAGGGGCAGGATTTTTCTTCGTTGAGAAAAAAGACAAGACTCTACGCCCTTGCATCGATTTCCGTGGTCTGAATAACATAACAATTAAAAACAAATACCCATTACCGCTAATGGAGTCAGCATTTGCTCCATTACATTCTGCTGCGGTGTTTACCAAATTAGACCTTCGCAGTGCCTACCATCTGGTTAGGATAAGGGAGGGCGATGAATGGAAAACATCGTTTAGAACTTTTGGCCTCTCAAACGCTCCCGCAGTGTTTCAATGTTTCATTAATGATGTCTTGCGTGACATGCTTAATCACTTTTGTTTTGTTTATCTTGACGACATTTTGATTTTCTCTAGAAATCTAGCAGAACATCGACAACACGTTCGGCTGGTTTTGGAGCGACTGCTGGAAAACCGGCTATACGTGAAGGCAGAAAAGTGTGCGTTTCACACCAGTTCGGTCCAGTTCCTCGGCTATATTGTGGAGAGGGGTCAATTGAGAGCCGACCCGGCCAAGATCCAGGCCGTGGTCGAGTGGCCAACACCCACGTCAAGAAAGCACTTGCAGAGGTTCCTGGGGTTCGCTAATTTCTACCGTCGGTTCATCCGCGACTATAGCATGAAAGCGGAACCTCTGACGAGGCTGACGTCTACCAAGATTCCGTTTATTTGGACTCAGCAGGCTGAGGCCGCTTTTGTTAAATTAAAATTATTATTTTCACGTTCACCGGTTTTGACACACCCTTACGAGGCTCTTCCATTTGTGGTCGAGGTGGATGCTTCAGAGACGGGAGTGGGGGCGGTGTTGTCCCAACGGTTCCCGGTTGACCAGAGGCTGCATCCCTGTGCCTTCTTCTCACGCCGGCTCAACCAGGCGGAGCGCAACTACGATGTGGGCAACCGTGAGCTGCTGGCCATTATTTTTGCGTTTCAGGAGTGGCGGCACTGGCTGGAGGGCGCGGCGGAACCCTTCCAGATCTTCACGGACCACAAGAACTTGTCGTACCTCCGGTCCGCTCAGAGACTAAATCCCCGTCAAGCACGTTGGGCCCTGTTCCTGACACGTTTTAATTATATCATCACTTACCGACCAGGAGCCCGGAATACCAAGCCGGATGCCTTGTCCCGCATGCACGGTCCAGCCGCCGAGGGGTCTCCACCCGAAACGATCGTGCCGGAGAACAGAGTGTTGGGAGCCCTCCAGTGGGAGGTAGAGCGAAAGGTGGTGGAAGCAACTGGCGACACGCAGACCCCGGTAGCATGCCCTGGGAATAAGTTGTTTGTACCCACACACCTTCGTCAAGAGGTGCTGCAGTGGGGGCATGTGTCAAAAGTGGCATGTCATCCTGGGGTGGGTCGAACGCTGTCCCTAATAGCACAGAGGTTTTGGTGGCCAGGGCTACGCAAGGACATAAAAGAGTATGTCACGTCCTGTACGGTGTGTGCTCGTAATAAGTCCTCTCGCCATATGCCAGCCGGTCAGCTCCGCCCCCTGCCCATTCCCCATCGTCCTTGGTCGCACTTGGCGCTGGATTTCGTTACCGGGCTACCACATTCCAACGGGCAGTCGGTGATCCTTACGGTGGTGGACCGGTTTTCCAAGATGGCGCACTTTATCGCCCTGCCCAGATTGCCCACCTCGTTGCAAACGGCGGATATCCTGATAAGGGACATATTCAGGATCCACGGGATCCCATCCGACCTCGTCTCCGATAGGGGGCCTCAGTTTGTGTCCCGGGTGTGGAAGGCTTTCTGCAAGTCTTTGGGAGCTACGGCTAGCCTGTCTTCGGGCTATCACCCCCAATCAAATGGGCAGACGGAGAGAGCTAACCAGGACTTGGAGGCGGCGCTCCGATGTGTGTGCCATCAGCATCCTTCCTCGTGGGCATCCCACCTTCCATGGATCGAATATGCCCACAACACCCTCGTGTGCTCTGCCACAGGTTTGTCCCCGTTCAACGCTGCCTACGGCTATCAACCCCCTTTGTTCCCTTCCCAGGAGGGCGAGGTTGCCATTCCCTCGGTCCATATCCACCTCCGCCGGGCTCGCAGGGTTTGGCGGGACGCCAGGAAGGCCCTGTGCCGCACAAGGGCCCGCAGCAGGCGACTCGCGGACAGGCACCGGATCCCAGCACCATCCTACCGACCGGGACAGAAGGTATGGCTCTCCACTCGGGACCTGCAGTTAGCGGGGAGTTCCAAGAAGCTGGGGCCTCGGTTTGTCGGCCCATTTGAAGTCGACTCCGTGATCAACCCGGTGGCAGTTCGGCTCAACCTGCCACCCACACTCAAGGTGCACCCAGTCTTCCACACGTCCTTGCTCAAGCCTGTCTCTGCCAGCCCATTGTGCCCGCCGGCCGCGCCCCCACCGCCTCCCCGGGTCGTCAGTGGGCAGCCTGTCTACACGGTTAGGGCCATACTGGACTCTCGAAAGCGTGGCAGGGGGATGCAGTATCTGGTCGACTGGGAGGGGTACGGTCCTGAGGACCGCCAGTGGATCCCCCGCTCCTGGATTCTGGACCAGTCACTTGTCCGTGACTTCCATTCGTCGCACCCTTCTCTGCCAGGTGGTCCGCCTGGGGGCGTTTGTTAGTGGGGGGGTACTGTCATGATTGGGGGCAGCTGTTTCTGTTTTCACTTGCAGTTGCTGGGGAAACAGCTGGAGGGCGGATCCCGCCAAACACACCTGCTGCCCATTAGCTCGTCAGGCCAAGATAAAAGCCTGACAGAAGCAGCAAGGAGTGTCGGGTTATTACTCCGTGATGCTACTCTGTATCCCACACTACTCGCTGTTCTATCCGCCCTCGGGCGTGATTTTGTGTTTCCTTGTTTTTGATTAAAACTAAGTTATCAGCATCACTGCCGTGGCTCTCCTACCTTCCTGCATTTGGGTCCTCCACTCCGTTTCGTGACAGCCAACTTCAACCGTGACAGATCGTGACAAAAACGAGTGCTTACAAAATGTAATTTAATCAAATATAACTTTTTTTTTTCATGTATGTTCACATACCTTACATTGCTTACACAAGGCCAATGTGAAATACAATATATACAGTCCAGATCTTAAATTTGACTTTATAAACAAATAGCAGGCGTTAGGCCAAAACCTCTTAAGTCACAATTTTGTAAATTAAAATTTCAAAAATCACTACTATTGGTCAATCCACACGTGGGTGTTATTTTTACAAATTGTTGATCAACCTCAAGTCTTAAAAATGGCTAGCTAACTCTCTATTGTGATGCAATGCTAGTAGTTGTACAAACATGCTATTTTGGGGGTCTCCTGAATATTGACTATTTTGGAGTTAAAGGGTTTTGTCTCGATGCCAGCAGAATGCAGGTGTTACTCTTTTTTTTTCCTTTTCCAGACAAAACAACTGAAATGAGATTTGAAGACCTTCTGATTTTTATCACTGGAGCAGATGAAGTTCCTGCACTTGGCTTTCAGAGCAAACTCTGCATCGACTTCTATGAACAGCATGAGGGCATGCGCCGTTTGCCCTATGCATCAACCTGCATGATGTGCTTGTACCTGCCAAGAGGTGTTACTCAGGAGGACGAACTGCATCAGATGCTTTCCCAGGCAATAGGAGACTCTTTCGGATTTGGAAAGGTGTAATCATTGTCAGTCAGGCAGTGGGCTACATTTATGTTCTGTCTAGAATGTTTTGTAACTCTGTAGTGCACACCAAATACTTGTCTCTCAAATCTGTTATCTTGTTTATTGAATTTTGAACATCCTGCTGCCACTGCTCGTTCAAGGTCTTCATCGTTTGCTTGTAACTGGGTGAGCTGTATGCCGTGTCATGCCAAAGCGGCTTCCAGATTTTCTTGACTATAAAGGTAATCTCCAAAGACATTGTTGAGAGCTGTTGAGTCCTCCTCACTGTTGGCTAACATTCCCTCCATCCAAATTTGTGTTGGAGTACGGTTGTTTGCTGGTCTCATCCTATGGTTGTTCCAACCACACTTGAATAAATCCAGTCTTTTTTGAATTTCTGGCTTGCACACTATTTGTAGTGCCATTTTGTGAATGCCGTCTTCGGGGTTCAATATTTGTTAATTTTCAAACGAATAGAAAAGCATGTAAAAGTAGTGCACAACCTGATGGAAAACATCTCTCCAAAGGCGCTCGATACGTTGGTTGTGCACAGATTGGCCTGTAATGTGCCTTGCTTGTCCTTCTCCTTGTAGAAGGTTCATTAAAAGAGCAACCAGAGTGTTTTCCCCACCATGGTCTGACCTTACTCTGTAGGGCAACCCATGCAGACAAGTGGCTTGGACAAAATATTTCAACACTGTCAAAGCTGTGTTGTCTGTGCTGCAGTGGATGTATGTTATAAGCCTGGAATTACCATCAATACCAGCATGTGTCACAAACCCCCACCTGTAAAACAAATAAAAAAACAAGAATGGCTGCTTCATCACAGGAAAATCATACTTCATTATCATGATATTAATATTTTATATAAAATGATTAATTGGAAAAGCACAGCATAAACTTTCAAATAAATTAATTCCTGGATATATACGGTGAGCCAGATCATCCCCAAATTATGATCACTTGTTCATATTCCACCTATGGACATTACCTGAAAACATAATCTAAATCTGTACATTACTTTATGGGTTATCTTGCTAACCAACAGGAAAAACCAAGAATCCCTTGTGATCACATTACCTCATTGGTGGAGGTAAAAAGGTGATAGGAGGATGATGATAACGATAGAGACAGAATGGCCTTGTGGAACAGATTTGACTAATACTACTTTTTCGTCCCTGTTTTACTTTTAGGGAGTTGTTCTTTTATTTGGTGTCAGGGATTACTGGCAGAGATTATATTGCTTTGCAATGAAATTGAATCAGTACTGTCCAGACAATACGGCTGTCTAATTCTCCCACAAGTACACAGAAATACAAGATACGCATGATCCATTATTACCGAATGAGACGCATATGGCAATCTATGTGCCACAAACTATTAGGAAAGGGCACATAGTAGGTTATTCTAGCCACAGTCTGGCTCCATCTCTGGGCTGCAGCAGATGGGTCAATGCGGTTGAGAGTTTCTCAAACTCTTTTTCTTTGTACTACAATCCCATCAGCATGCAGGTATGCCCTCATCATCTGAAACAGGTCCAGAATTCAACACAATGAATAAATTACACTTTCACACTGTACATAATAAATGATATGATATAAATAAAGGTAATTTGCTGCAGTAAGCTTACTTCCGAGCCTGATCTTGGAAATTGGTTGTGCAATCTTCTGACACGCTCCTCTAAATCAACATCATGAATGTTAGTAAATCTGTCTCTGGCTGAAATCTGGAAATACTTCATTTTTTTCTGCAGTTATGAGGAGGAACAGCCCAGCATCCTTGCTATGGCTCTCACTGTAAAGCCTTGTGT
>NC_141252.1:19888415-19893415 GCF_054856555.1 Leptonotus elevatus
TTTAGGAAACAGTTATTCATTTGAATAACACCTGCAAATTATTCAAATACTCAAAGCAGCAAAATTAACTCGTTTTCGAAATGAAATTCAGTAAGGTATGTCTTTACCTCTATTGATCAAATAAGAAAATAACCCATATTCTGTACATACTGTATACAGTATTCTATACATAGTAATCACATGACGTCACCGACCCCCCACCTATCGACCCAGAACGCCTTTGGTGTGACATATATTGTGTTGTTCACGGGTGCAAAATTGGGCGAACAAGGATGTGAAATGAAACTTCTATTGAGTTTTTGCACGTGACGTCACAGCCCTCATGGGAACATCTCCAACTTAAGTAAATATCGCGCTCTATGAGACCCGACTAAATGTGGAACTTCGACTGACGGGCGACCTTCGGTTGAAGTAATAGATTTCATGGCTCTATGGGCAATAATAACTTTTAATTTGTAAGATAACAGTTGCTAAGTCACTAAGTCGCTCCAGGTCACGTCCACTTCCATTCAACAATCATTTCCTTCCGCCGCGTGATCACGTGACGTCGGTGCAAATGGTCAATACCTCAGTGCCAAATGTTTAATATTTGCTTAAGTGCCATTTTTGTGACTGTGATGCTTATTTATTTTTTATTAAGACACTATATTTATTGTTCTGCATTTCAGTGCCAATATCGAATATTTTGAGTATAAAAAGTAATTTGCTCTAGGATATACTTGATTTAAGATGCTTAATCATAATACCAGCGCCATACAAAAATTATACGATACTATCATCTATCATGAGAGTTTCTGGGAAAGATTTCGTTCTAAAATTGTGTATTGTGACAGGCCTAGATGAATGACTTATGCCCAATAGAAAAAAGAGTAGATATAGCTGCAGATGATAAGATAAGAAATAACAACTACTTGAATGTAAAGGTAAACGATATATTCAAAAGTCATAAGCAACACTCTGAGAGAGCACTTTAAGTACCAATACTTTTCAGTTACCTGTTTTGTGGAACTGGCTTCAAATGAAGAACTTTCTGATGACCAGATTGCTACTTAATCATTTACAAATCAATACTGCCTGTGCTGATGCACCAAAGGAAAAAAGTTGGGCGCACCAGTGCTACCAATGTAAAAAGATTTTTGTTTTCTTTCAGAAAAATTACAGTCATTTTTAAATATATGCAATACAGCATTTAAATTCCAGAGCCAGCTAACAAAAGTCTCAGTGATGATCAGCATCATGCCATCACCATCCCTGTTAATGAGTGCAGAGAATGAAAAGATCCATACATGTCAAATCCTCAAATCGGTCTTGATCCATTCTGCTACCATTTTTGCAACTTCTCTCCCCGCGTCCAGAACAAAAGCATGACGAAATCCATTTTCACAAAGTCTGAAATCTCCAGTTGGGAAGTCCTTCTTGATGTCATGATAATATTGTACAGGACACCAATGGTCTGTTGCTCCATAATAAAATATGAGCTAAAACAAGTCAACAGACATATAGTTAAATATAGCATTGGCAATACCAGCAGCAGGTACATAAACAATGAAAATTTTACATTTTATAGAGAGGAACCTCAAAGATCAAGCACAATGCGTTCCAGGCAAATTGTTTGGATTTGGACTTGAAAACAATTCTTACGCATTTTCAAAAATTCAATGACCAAAGGGAGATAAAAAAAAAGAAAAAAGCTGGCTCGTTTTTAACATTAACTTAGTGTAAGACGTTTAACAACTGATTTAATATAAATGTTGAACCAAGGAAGCACTTTACCTAGTTAGCCAAAAGGCAAACAGTGCTTGGAACACGTAAGCTAAACTTCTACAAGTGTGATGTATATTTTCCCTCAGCAGGTGGGTCTTTTTTTTTTAACTGTACAACCTTTCAAATTAAAGTTGATTCAATGGGGTAGATGCCACGGACTTCCGACTTCCGTAAGTCACACACCTACGCTGTTTCCATTTACTGTTGCGACATGTAGGCCGTGTCCAATACTCGCACTTCCACCCTTGTACTCCTCAATTGCACATTCCTGTTGATGGGTGCAAGTGTGTAGAGCAGAGGTGGGCAATCTTGATCCTCGAGGGGCAGAGTCCTGCAGGTTTTGGAGGTTTCTCACTTCCAACACAAGCTGATTCCAATCAACAGGATCGTTATCAGGCTTATGCAGAGCTTGCTGATGAGCTGATCATATATCAGCTGTGTTGGAGAAGGGCAACGTGCAAAACCTGCAGGACTGCGGCCCTCGATGCCCACCTCTGAGCTAGACAGACAGTCAAGAGATGTTGCTTGTATCGTTTATCTATTTTATGTAAAACTGAAACAAATGAAAATACAATACAGCACATTAGTACATCGCTGAAAACGCCTAACAAACATTGTTTTCTAACTTAACTCTTTGACTGCCATAAACGTTATAAAACGTTTAGCATAAACCTAGGGAAGGGCGCCGAGGACGTTAAAAGACGTCCCCTATGTTTTTTTTGTTTTTTTTTCAAAAACGGGTGCAGGAAAGCCTTGGGCAGCTGTGCTGAAAGTATCAGGCAGATCTGATTAGTAAAAGACTCGTTTTGGCCCCTAGAGGGCAGCGATGACTCTCTTTGCACAAGGTTGGATGGGCCGCCCACCGTGGGCGTCAGTAGAAGACGTGAGGCGGAGCTAGAGTGTTGAGGAGACAATGGCTGGTTCAAGCCATTGTGGCTTGACCAAGCAACCGGTTGCAAGCAACTCACGCTTGAGCATTTTTTTCAAAGACGGAAAGCATCAATCAATACTAAAAAGCGCATTGATGTCGACGATGATGATGACTCCGAGCTTGACGCCAAAGTTGGAAGCCTTGACGCGACTCCTATGACACGTAGTAAGCCTCACCGGCTAAGCGCGGCTAGCGCGGCTAGCGCTGCTAAGGCCGGAAAACGCGCACAATAGCCGGCCGGGTACTTCTACACAATCGGACATTCGATCGGGCGATGGAGAGTTGGCATCGACCAATGCAGATTGATGATGATGATGATGATGACTCCGAGCTTGACGCCAAAGTTGGAAGCTTTGACGCGACTGCTATGAACACGTAGTAAGCCTCACCGGCTAAGCGCGGCTACCGCTGCTAACGCCGGAGCTGCACAAGCGGACATTCGATCGGACAATGAAGAGTACCCCGAGTCCAATGCATATTCATCGGAGGAGCGGGTACAGTCTGATCACGGAGAAGACACTGTTTCTGGACTACGATGCCACCATGAATGGAGTGGATAAAATGGATCATGCAAATGCTGTTGCGTCTTCTTGCACGCAGGAGAGTGTTACACAAAGAAAAACTGTCGTTGAAACATCCACATATTTGTAAATAGCACCACAGTTGCACACATTTGTAAATAGTTTGCCAAATTGTTGTCAAATTGTTACACTGTTGAATGTAAATAAACGTATTTTGCTATCAAAAAACACTTTTTCATTCTTGGTGGTAGTGTTTTATAGAAGTAAAGCACTATTTAGGTGTTTGTGGCATCATTCATGGACAAAAAGAAGTGTCAAATTCACTAGAATGCATGAAATAATATCGTTTCACTAAAAGCTTGATTTCTCCGTATTTTGGTCCAAAACAGGCGAAATTGGGTCAAACTAACCATTTTCTATTGTTGATTACTAAAGAACGGAATAAGGTAGAAACAAACTTTTTTTTTCTGATGAAAGATGAAAGTCCAATCTTTCATTTGGTAGTACGTGTGTTTCCATAGTCCAAACAGAACATTTTCTGTGGACCTTGAAAGATCAGTCAAAATGCTTAAATCGGCTGGCACTGACGGCATCCCTTTTCTGAAAACGTCTGGCAGTCAAAGAGTTAATTAGCATGCACCAATCATAAAATGTTAAGTAATAACTTATCACACCAATAAGTGCAGTTTTACCTTGTTTAGAACATGCGTTCTGAATTAAAGTAGATAACACAACCAACGTGCGCTAATATAGTTAGTCAGCAAATTCAAGTCTGCTAGCATAAGAGCCTAAAGAATTCAATGACTCGTTCTTAACACATTTTTACCAACATTTGAATTCCCAAAAACATTCGTCTTCACTTATTAGCTCTTTATAGCTTACAGAAAATTATACAATTGACCACAAAAAGTCACTTACAGCCTTACATGGGCCAACGTTCCACCGAATATGTGTCATTGAAAACTGACGTCTACTCAAGTGAGTCAAACATAATACACATTTCACCACTAGAGGGTGCTAAAAGTCAACAAAAATCACTGCAAATACAGCATAACATAACTATAACATTACAGTAGGTGTGTGACATACGAAAGTCCCGCCTAGTCCATGGCATATACCCCATATATACAAAAAACAGCTCTTAATATAAACTTGATACACGTCTCTCACCTTTTCAAGGTTTTTCTTAATGGTCATGTCATCTCTTTCCAAAACTTTCCTCATTTCCTGCCCCGCCATGTACACAGCATTAGCTGCAAAAGAGGGAAAGAGAGAGAGAGAGAGAGAGAGAGAGAGAGAGAGAGAGAGAGAGAGAGAGAGAGAACTGTAATTGTTTATTTTGACAACACATTACATCATGTCAAAGGTGAGTAAACATTCCTATTTATTTTTTTACATTCCATTATGATAATTTAAATGTTACCTTGAAATTGTAGAACTAATAAAAGTTGCAAAAGGCAGAAGAGTGCTGCTGTATATACTGTGAATGAAGCCCAATTTCCATTTCACGATTGTGACGGTTTGACGCTGGTACAGATTGGGCCCTTGGTTATGAAAAGTGTTGACATATGGTGTTTCTTGGTTAGAAATACACCACAATGAATTACAGTAATTAGCAACATTTGCAGTGTGCAACAAGCAAAGGAATAATGCAAAGACTTGTTTTTTGTGCATTTCCTCACATGGTTTCTCCGTGCCTCGCCATGTTTTTTTGTTTGCTTTTTTTTTTTTTCATAGTTCTCAGGTTATGTGTGTGGGTGCGTGTGTTTTGAGTTACATTTTTA
>NC_141252.1:19898415-20055915 GCF_054856555.1 Leptonotus elevatus
GTTAGAGTAAATAGCATTCTTGTGGCACATTTAAGTGTATTGTTTGTCACGTATATCATTTACATTGTGTAATTGTTTGTGTTTGGTCACTGTTTTTCACCCAAAAAATGGTGTTCATCAACAATGACTGTGTGGACAATAAAAAACCCTAAACACAACTACTCTCGAGGAGATCTGCATTGAGGAAATAGGCCAAAATACCAGTTACAGTGTTTGAAAACCTACAGTAAATGTCTCACTTCTGTCATTGCCAACAAATGTTTTATTACAAAGCTTAAATTTTGTTATTGACCAAATACTTTTTTTCCACCATAATTTACAAATATATTCGTTAAAAATCCTACAATGTGATGTCCAGGATTGTTTCCCTACACATTGCACAATTGTTGGCTGACTAAATACTTTTTTTGGCCCCACTAATATTTCAAAATGCGTAACTCCGTTAACATTTTAATGGCTAAATATGATTTTTTTTTTGTATTATCATTGCGAAACAAATTAAGATAGTTGTGCTTGATTCAGCGCACTGTCTAGTGAGAAAAGCCAATAAAATCCAAAATACTGTGCCTGTGGCAATTGTTTTGATATTTTCAGAGGTTGAAGTTGAGTAGGGATGTGAATGTAAATTTTGGTGATGATTCATCACATTTTTGTTTCATTAAGCGATGTTACGCTTTTGTACATTTATAGATGTGCTCACAAGTTTACATACAAGGGTATGTAAACTTTCCAGCATAACTCTATTCACATTCACATATGCAACTGTCACTTAATGTGAAAACCTCACATTGAAACGCTCTCATTGCCTTCAAATATGTACTGTTTTGCAAAAGTACCATGTGCATCAATACAGCGCTACTGTAAACTTCACTTCATCCTGTCATGCAGGAGTTACGACTCGTAAAAAATAAAAAAAGGTTCCAAATAAATTATTTACTGGTAGTTGTATTTTTCTTCTATTGCCTGTTTTTTAAGTCACTGCCCCCCCCCCCCCAATAAATAAATAAACACAATAAAATCCAGATAGTGCAAAGCATAAATGCGACTGTCAGTGGTAGTTTGTCTCCTGTATATGTGCACTGCAATTGGCTGGCGACCAATTCAGGGTGTTCCCCACCTCTCAGCTAGTCAAATGGGATAAACTCCTTGCCCAACTGCAACCTTTATGGGAACAAGTGATAGAGAAAATGGATGGACATATCACAGCCAGTTTAACTGTCCTCATAAAAAATCCGTGACATGGCAAATTGATATTAGAATGAACTGCTAACGGGTTTTAGCGCTTGAATATATTGAGATTTTACCTTCCACCATCTCCATGGATGCAGGTGGCATACAGTGGCCAGCATGGCTTACAGCCCACACTGGGTGGTGGCAGCCAAACAGATCATAAAGTGTTTGTATGAAGGTTCTGTAAAACCCCACTACACCAGGGTTACCTGTATAAAAGAAAAAATACACAAATACATACTTAAAAGCAAATCATCAAGCGCTTCAAAGAGAAAGGTCCTGTATTAGAGTACAGTTATTGTATCACTAGTAAAGACTAACAGATTAACTAATACACACAAACAAATGCAAAATTATAGTTTGGCCTTTCATTGTAACAGAAGCACTGATGTTTCATTATAACCAGACAAGATAGTCGGCCATAAGGAAAAAGAATGATGATGATACCTACTCACCAGGAATAACTAAAACAAGCACTTTTTGTCCAGCGTGCAAGTGAGAAGGACCACATCTTAGAACTTCTGTGATGGCTCCATAGCAATAGATGAAAT
This sequence comes from Leptonotus elevatus, assembly GCF_054856555.1. NCBI lineage: Eukaryota > Metazoa > Chordata > Actinopteri > Syngnathiformes > Syngnathidae > Leptonotus > Leptonotus elevatus. The sequence goes on from NC_141252.1 coordinate 19,900,197, forward strand.
ATGTTTGTGCTACATTCCTACTATAAGTCACTGTGTTTTCCATCACATCTTAGAAAATGAGAAATGGGATTCATCGTCAAAGGCACATATTTGAAATCAAGTAAACATTGTAAGCAATGACATACATACCAATTTGTAAAAAATTAAAATAAAATGTTTCACCGTGTCTTCAAATGACTTGTACGGATTGGCAGCAGGGTACAAAAGGTTAGCTCCACGTCTAAAGTCAGACGGTGATAAGAAAAATGCACGAACACCTTAAATGCTAATCCACTTCTAAATAATTCTCATTAGCCTAAGTCGTCAAACTGAACTTGAAGTTTGCCTGTAAAAGAGTACAAAACACTGGTGATAAAATTGGAGCATTAGGATGTTTAAAATTCGACAAAACAGACAGTGCAACCATCATGAGGATAAGCGGTTCGGATAAGATTTTAGAATAATTTGTTGATTCCAAATTCACACGTGGACTGTGTTGATCTGTTGTTTCTGTGATTCCAATATTAGTGCAAGCTAGTTCGATAAGAGATTGTATGTGATATAAATTAAAACATTTATCCAGAAGATGATTCCATACTCTTACCGGTACAATCGTCTTTTGTTTACGATGTGATCTGACTTCCGGATTCATATTGTCCTGGACCGTGATTGGTGGTTCTTACTTCCGACTGATGACTTTAAAAAAACTTTATTTAGACATCAAAGACATCTAATACAAAAATAACAGCCAGTGGGAGACAAACAAATAGGCAGAGACACGACACAAAAAAATATTTTGTAAATGCTTGGCTTGCCATGCGTTCGTTTTCGTTCGTTAAGAGAAAATAAATGTATCTTCAATTTTAACTCAACTCAATTTTATTATACTAAGCACTTTACATAGAGTAAACATCTGTCATGCAATAAAGACAGACAGGTATAACAAAATAACACAAAATAAATTGTTATCATAAGTATAAGTGTAATAAACAAAATATGTTTTACTTTTCTCTTCAATTAGCTTCTCTCTTATATTTTACGTTTCATAATTGTCAAGTGAACAACTCAATTTTGTAAAGTATTTCCAAATTAAGAATGTATTTTAAACAAAATATTTCATTACACACTTATTGAACAAAATTCCATTATTCGTAGATATGTCCACATTTCTTCACTTATTTATCTAATTACTGTTTTTAGCATAAAGTTAGCACTTTTCACCACAATGATTTTGTTATTACCTATATTTTAACTGTATTTCCTGTATTTTAATATTATAAATATTATTAGCATATTTTAGTACTATTTGTATAATCCTAACTTAGTATAATTTAATTACTTAACGGTTTTAAAATGTACAATGTTTTACAATCAATGTAATATTCAACTTTACTATAAAACTCCTAGTGTTCTATTTGATTTAGAGACTGACTTTATATGTCTTAATTAGAGCTGTCAAACGATTACATTTCTAAATCAGATTAGTCAGATCTTAGAATTTGGATTAATCATGAGTAATAACTATGCTTTTTATCAAAAATTTTCGCCCGCCACATTTGAAGAGCAACTGTTATGTGTTGATTATTTCTATATTAAATGTTATGAGGATGTCTTCCACATTTTTGATCCACTGCACACTCTCATCTTCCTCTTTTTCTAATCAGTTAATTACTTGTATAATTTAAAATAAAATAAAAATGACCCCAATATTTTGTCTAGAACAAATAATCTGAATGTCATACACAAACATTTATTAAATGCAAGTAGTTATGTTTATTGCTCAAACCAGTGGCGAGCGGTCATAATAACCTAATAATGCTGTGCATGCCCAAGCCCTTTAACAAAATCTCGTGTCCTCTATTATACAATACCTTATTTCTACTGCTTTGGTCTTAAATTCCTGTCTTAAATTTGTCTTATTTTCCTCGCGGAGAGCTGAAAAGCCGACAGCTTGTTTCGCGCATGGCTCAAACACAACCTTAAAGGTAACCATCTGCTGTCAAGCTAAAGGATCATCTGCAGTCAAAATTAATAGTGGTATTTTTTGGTTTTCTGCTGTTTCCTGTTTCTGATTTCTCCCTTGCAGTTGCTGGGGAAACAGCTGGAAGGCGGATCCTGCCGACACACCTGCTGCCCATTAGGTCATCAGGCCAAAATAAAAGCCTGGCAGCAACAGAGAGGAGTGTCGGGTTATTGCTCCGTGACGCTACTCACCATACCTGATGTTTTGATACGGCTACCTTTCTAGCAGCAATCTTTCTTGGTGTTGTGGACACCACTAGTAATTAGACTAGTAGCGTTTAACTTTAATCTACTTTGTATGCTACACTCCTCTCTGTTTTATCTGCCCTCCGGCATGATTTTGTCTTTTCTTATTTTTGCCCACGACGTACACCTTTTTGTCGTCGTCGCCTTTTGTTGAGCAACCTTTTGTCCACTTGCTTTGCGCTTTTTGTTGATTCATTAAAATTGAGTGACTTTCGCCCTGGCTGGGTCTGCTCTTTTCTTTTGGGGTCCAACAAACACTACCCAATCGTGACAAATAGTGTGATTAATCTGCGTTAATACATGATTAATGCAATATTCTTTTGTGATTAATCAATGAGTTAACGCTTCAACTTCGACAGCACTTTTTCTTCATCTTATTTTCAACATTTCGATTGGTTGACAATTTAGATCGACCAGACAAGAAATTATGGCTTTAATAGTAACTCTGCGTATGTCTCGGCAGTGTTCTTTGCACTCAAAATGGAATAATATGGCATAGTTTGAGACGCCATGGATAAAAATATCAATTTTACTCAATTACTGTATATTATCTGTCCTACTCATCTAAAAAGAGATGCAATTTACATATATTTTGAAGTATTTTATTATAAATTTCATAGTCATTTTGTTATTTAATTTTGTGCCTTTCAAACTGACACAGCTGGGTGAGAGGTCAGCATCCTCTATTGGCAGGCCACCACTGAGTATGTGTTGTGATTTGTGATTGAATGCAAAACAATGTGGAACCATCAAAACTTTTTTTTTATTGGGTTGATGTGGACAAATGCAGTGGACAAAATTACATTTCATTAAGTAGTACATTCAAACCAGTATAATTAATTAATTTCAGCACTAAATACTGCCTAAAATAAAGCAGAGAGTCCGCAGCTTTTGTAAATTTCAACTAAAATAATCTAACAATAACAAAAACAAAAGATTGGCTACACATTTTTAGTCCTGTTCCAGTTACGATCCAGCTGGTACACGACTATTTTTACGTTAATACCGAGGAGCAAAAATACTTTAGAGGTTCATTTTGATAATTATAGCTCCTCAATGTAGGCTCCTTGATGACCAGGCTTGACTTCTTAATGCACATTTAAGACAACTGAGCTGCTCCTTAATATGATGGTATAAGAACAGCTTTTGGGTCTGTTAAATTTGGCCTCTTGCTTAGCTAGAGCATCAAGGATGTAAGAAGTTAGGGAATGTTGCATTTCACTGACATCCACCTTGAGATCCACCTTGTTTGTGAAACCGGAGGAGAGCAGAAGATTGATCAGACAACAGCTGAGTTTGTTGTTAAGATCTCAACCACAGTCAACATCTCTGACCTGAAAAAAGTATTTAATTCAGTAATGAAGTATTTGTACTTCGTTACCTCCCACTGCTGAAAATATTTATCACCGACTTTTGGGATGCTACAAATCGAGCAATAATGTAATGACTCCTTTAGGGGTGCAACCATACGACAGCGTGTTAGGGCCACGTATTTTTTTTTCCAAAGGTGGGGTAATATTCCGAGAAAAATACATACACTTAGCGTAGCTAAAGTCTAATGTGAGGATTCATTGGTGGTTAATGGGACACTGATTATAAAATAAAAAGGCAAGATTGATACGGATTCATTCTTAATTTAAACTTTACTCGTCATACACGGCAGCTAGAGCGACAACACTTCCTGATCCTCTATCAGCTGTCTAACACTAACCAATCAGATGCTAGCATACTTAAGGTAAATGCAAGTGAATGACAGAGAGCAGCAGATTTGACACATCAACTTAGCTACTTGTACACAAAAATACCAAAATGTATGAATGTGTAAATAATAATTTTGGAAACCTAAATTTACAAGTAAATATATATTTTAATAAATTAACTGCTTGATTCTCAGGGTGTGGACCTTGCCAAAGCGAGGCGTCTTTGTCGCTGGCAGTACCCAACGATTCAAAGTGCGAATGCTTAACGCCATATGGTTAATCACTGCTAAAGCAACTATCTCCTTATTTGAAAACCCGATTGAAAAGTATTGGGAAACACATCCGAGTAATACGCTACGAGTATTTCTCATAATTTCCTGAGTTTTTTTCTTGGAAATGAGGCACTTTATAAAGTCGTAAATTTGCCACTTTATAAAGTCGCAAATACGCAAACCTGAGACTTTATAAAGTAGCAAATTTGCCCGTTTTTTTCCTGGAATATTGCCCCCACCCTGAAATTGTATATATATATAGATATATATGTGTGCATGCGTGCATGCATGTGTGTGTGTCTCTAATATGTCGTCGAACAACCGTTCACCTAATTTGTCTCTATTTGAATTTAGCCTGCGTCACTGAATGCACTGCAGATTGGCTTTAAGTGCAATTCAAACCTATATATGTTTAAGCTCTTGTTGTAAGTAAGCTTCAAGTGTGCATTAAATGACTGTTGAGGAGTGGTAAACAAGGTTTTTAATCCTGCATTATCCCATAGAGAAATTTGTTCAACTTTAGGAGTTGTGATTCCCAGTATAGGTATATTCATCAATGGTATTGAGAAAGGAACAGTCAAAAACTCCACATTGGCTTCTCCATAAGCCTGTAAGTTGAAGGTAACATTCATGTCATAATGCTCTGCTCTGATGTTGTAGTTGTACTTGTATTGGTTAAATCTGGCCGAACCAAGCCAGTATATCTGTTGCTTCTCAGAGTTTAATTTTGCACCATAGTCATGTTGGAGATCCACCTTACCAGAAAGTTTCAAGGGGAAGACGGTATTTAAAGTTGCGTTGTTCTTAACATCATACACAGTCTCAAATGGATGGGACATGAATTCCATGGTGTTGTAAATGGAACCAGTCACGTATCCACGGAGTTGTGAATGATGATAGGTTATCAATGCAGCTTTCAAGTCCCTGACATTGGCCTTTCCATGGGCACCAATAACACTCTTCACAAATGGAGCTTCCATTTCACAACGGGCATCCACAACAATATGGCTAAAGATAACTGAATCCAGTGTCAGTATTTGCTTTGCTTTTAATGTGGTACAATCTGTGTCTCCAACAAAAATTAACTTGGTGGTGTTGAAATTGATATTAAATTCTAAAGTGCTTTCATGTGTGCCTTCATCAGAGTAGTTTTCACTGGACCACTTTCCATGAGCAGTTGTTTTACCACTCCAAGTAATTCCTCTGGCCACTGTTGATGCCATGTCATGTTTTACTGATGTCTGACTTGAAATTACCATTAATGGCATATTGAAGTTGTGATTGTAAGATGTGCTAGTATTTAAAGATATTCCACTCCTCAGTGAGAGTGTCATTCTGCTGACCAAGTCTGCTGTGTACATTGAAGTAGTGGCCTTTGATGCAGTCTGTGCAGAGACTTCGGCCAAAGAACCCATGAGTACCAAGGATGCATTATGATCAATGGAAAAAGCCAAATGTGAAGCTTTCAACATTTCTGTAAATTTCAAGTCATTCAATCCAGGTGCCTCTAACTGAGCCATAGCATCAAATGTATATTCCAAAATCTGGACAGTTGATTTGGCATTAGAATTAATAGTGGCTGTAAACTTGGGGTTTTCTGGAATGGATGTTGAATTTTCAATCTTTCCTGTAGTAGCCAGAGTGTACACAGGGGAGTTCACTTTAAATTCACCTTGGAATTGTCCCAAAACTTGGACACAATTCTCATTAGGAATATCAGATAGTTTGATTCCTAGCATTGGGAGTGACGTGACTTCAATGTGCTTAATATGTAATATGGGGATGGTCACGTTTGGAACTTTGATTTCTGAAAGTGTTATTTCTGGAAAAGTGACATCTGGTAGGGCAAATATGTAAAGAACTTTTAGGTCACCAAAAATTCTGTCAAGGTCAATGGCAGGTATTTCAAATTGTTTGATATAATCTATCATTGCAAGGATTTTAGCTTTGAGCTCATCAAATGATATTGTAAAGGCAGGAACTGTAATTGAGCTCATAATGTTAAACTCTGGGACTGAGATTTCTGCTTCCGGAATGGTGATTTCTTGCAATTTACTCATGCTGATTGTAAATGCAGGAATGACAAGGTTCGTAAAAAGCACCGTGAAACTGTGGACCTGAATCTTTACTTTATTTAATTCATTCAAACCACCATCGATGGTTTGCTTTATTTGACAGAGGATCTGACTGTCATTCATTAATTTGCTGATCTCCTCTATCAGTCGTTTGATCTTCAGTGAAATGAAGGCAATACTATTATTGTAGGATTCACTTGCTCTTTGAAGGTAAAAGTACACTTCGTCTCTGATATCCATGTTCAGAACTCTCTGCCTGATGTCTTCAATGACATCTTGAAATTTCATTTTGATGTCGACGTAAAATGTATTGTCAATCACATGTTTCAGCTTCTTCAGAGACTCAGCCACTTTAGTGTTCTGTAGTTTTTCAACATAACTGAAAATTGTACTTTGAAACTTGCGGGTAAATTCCCGAACAGCTTCAACTTTTGACACAACCTCATATGTTTGTATCCTCTCATTTATGTAATTTGTTAATTCTGCAATTATCTTGTTGGCCTTATTAACACATGAATTATAATCAAAGTGCTTCAGTGACTCAAGTGCTGAAACATCACCAAGTTCTTGAATTATTTTCTTTATATCAATTAGCTTAAGATGGGTTTTCACATTATAGAACATCTGTAGAATTTGATCATGAACAAATTCAAATTTGAAAGCATTCAGAGCAATGGCTATGGAATGCACGGTCTCCTCAATTTTTATTTTCTCAATGAAAATTGCAGTTTGATCAATTATTTCTTTAAATTTATCACTAAGGTCATATTTTGAAATGTGATTCTTGATGTAGGAATAGATTGCATTGAGTTTTTTGGGTATTTCATATTCGTCAATCCAGCTGACTACAACATCGTTTACAGATTCCATCACATTTGCAATGTCTGTGTAAGGAATGTCATATAAAAGTTTCTCAATGCCCATATCGGTTGAAAGGAAAAACTTCATAATTTGTTGAAATAATAGCCTCACATCAAAACTCTCAATTTGATCATTTATGTCTGCCAGGATTCTTTGGATTTTCTTTAGTATTTCATACTTTGAATCTACTTCATGCATCCAAGCAATGTCAATCATGTTAACTATGGCATGCAGGGCTTTAAGTAGCAATCCCTTGATATACTTCTCATTGAATGCATGCAGTTTATTTTCAGTTACAGTAAGCAAATGTGTTAATTTGTCAGTGACGTGCCTTGTCTTGAAATAGTCATTGATTAACAGAATTAAGTTTTGGATTTTGGCAGCAATCTCTAACACTTTATTTTCCAAACCCTTTATCAAGCTGTTCATTATAACCTCCAGATCATCCATTGTTACATCAAACCCATTCATAAAGAAATCCAGTTTTTCTTTAATTTGATTGACTTTATCTTCCAAATCCATTTCTTTCATGAAGTCACTGACTTGTGATGGTAACTGATCTACCTTAACTCTGAAGTCAGATATCATTTGATTAATATTCAGGCTGTTGGTGTACTGTGTAAGTGTCTCCAAAGCATATATACATGTATTCTTCAGTTGATCAAAAGCGGCAGGAACAGGAAATAGAATCGGAATGATACGACAGTTGCTACTTTTGTCATACTTGAGGACACCAGTTATATTGAATTCTTGCATTTCTACTATTGATCCAATATTTTTGTTTAATCTGTGGAAAGCGTCTGTGAGAATCACTTGCGAAAACTCAAATCCAGCTTTCTGTGGGTCGTTAGAGGCACTGATATTCTGGTCAAAAGAATGATTATGTATTTTAGAATTCATTTTCCATGTTACAGCTTGATCACTTGGCATTAGGAAAGCATCAAGTTTGTTATCTAATTGAGTGGACATCTCCCAATTTGAAAGTGCATGCATGGTTGACACTGTGCTGTCAAGTGAGCATGCAAAAACTAAAGGCTCAGCTTTAACCAGCAGCTTACTGTACAGTTGCCCAGTATGCTTTCCATATAGATGGATTTCGCCATCACTGTTAAAGAGGCCACCAATTGAGAAGCTGAAGGGCAGTGCTTGGGTGTGTATAATGCTGTCAAAATGCAAGCGCTTAGAATTTATGTGTGACTCACAAAAAGATGTGGAGGAAAGACCAGCAAACTCCAGTTCACAGGTTTGACTCAAATGGACATCCGATAGGTTTCCAGAAGTGTTCGATTTAATTGTACCTGCCATGGCCTCATAATTTATCTCATAGGTGTGTTTAATGATGTGCGCTTCTCCGTAAGCTCCATTTGTGTATCCACTCAGTTCCACTTTAAATGGCTTAAATTTGATGTAGGTTTTTTTGTTCAAACTGAGATCAAAACATTTCAGTTCATTTGTCGCATCAAATGTCATAACAAATGGCATCATATCAACTTTGGTATCTTGCTTATAGTAAATGTCTTCACATAGGACATTGCCAGAAGAGCGAAGAGCTAGGGTCCAAAGCGTGAGGGTCAGTGTGTGGCTATGTTCTGTTTTCACCTGCCCCATTGTTGCCATGTTGGTACTGATAAAGGTGAAAGCTCTCCTGTTCAGTACAACATTTACATTATTTCTTGTGTGTGCATTGAACACATTACCATGGAAGATGCCATAGAAAGAGCCTTCCTTTGCAGTCATTTTGCCCTCAATTTTCAGCTCACCATAGCCTTCCTCGGCCATTGCTTTAGTCATAGAGGAAACCGATCCTCCGTTGCTATCTAAGGAGCCACTGAAGATGTTTTCAAATGTTAAAAGGATGTATTGAATGCTATTAGTTCCACTTGTGGTCAAACCATTGTTGTCAAACACTATGGACGCGTTGTGCAATCCTTGACCTATGTCAAAGGTGAGAGAGCCTTCTGAGTGTACGTCAAGCCTTCTTGCGTTCAGTAAGCACGTTATAAGTTGATATGCCCGATTGGTATCATCATCTACCTCTAATTCAGCTTTGTAGATTGCCTTATGGTTAGACACACCAAACTCAACTTTCTTTCTGAGGACTGTTCTCCCGGTTTTAGCAACATCAGTAGACTTTATGGTTAGTTGTAAACCCTTATAGTCGAGTTCTGCCACATGGTTAAAGATGTCTTTCTGGGCATTTGTTTTGGAGACAATGTTCAATTCAAAGTTAGCATAGACTCCGTGGATTGTGTTGTGAATTTGTAGAAATGGTGAGTTAAAGCGGAAGATCGACTCTCCTCTTCCTTTTCTTTCTTGTGGGTGTAGCTTGTAGCTGTTGCTATATGAGCTATTGGTATAGAACGAACCAATTTGAAGGGTTCCATCCCAGGTGCCGTCTCCTGTGACTTCATCTGAGTCTATAGTGGAAGTTGACTGGGCATCATAGTGGAAAGAGGCGTGGAGGCCCAGTGGACTAGATGCTTCAATCTTGTAATTGGCCTTTGCATGTAGTTTGTGGGTCACATCCAAGGTTTCTGAGATACTCACTCTTGTCTGAATGAGACTGTGGCTGAAGGAATTATTCATCCGATACTCAAGATGATCATCACCTCTTCCTGACATCATCCCAGTTCCTTAAACAAACACAAATTACATCACTGACAATATCAGAATAATAGCCTGTAGTACAAGTTAGTGGTGTGCGATACTGTAAATTTTGGTATCAATCTGATACCAAGTAAATACAGGACCAGTATCGCCGATACCGATATCGATACTTTTAAAATATGGTACATATTAGTTGTGCAATGGATCATTATGTTTATTGCTCAAACACAAGCTGTGCTACCTTAAAACGTAGCCGTCCACTGTCACGCTAAAGGATAATCTATGGTTAAAATTAATAGTGCAAATAATCTGCGTTAATTCATGATTAATGCGATCATTTTTAATTAATGCTTTAACTTTGACAGCACTGTATATATATATAAAAGTTAGCTGTATCATCAAATTGCTTAATCACAATCAATTTTCAACCTTTAAGTGTTTTTGTGTTGTTTCCTTTTCAAGCATAAAACAAATTTAGGACAAAGTTCGTTGATAAATAATATTAAATATATAAAATACTTTATAAATGTTTTTTCCCAAAAACAGAAACAACCATAACAAAGTATTTGTTTTTACTTTCTTAAACAAAGTGATCATAGGAAAACAAATTTAAACAAATTATTTAACATATACTGCTCAGAAACTACAAATACAAAACAATAACTACAAATTCTGCCTTCATTGCACTTTTTGTGGATTTCCCCCCCCCCCCCCCCAACCTAAATAAACAAGATGTTAAAGATTATCATGCATCAAATATAAAAAATAAAACTACATAAAAAATTAATAATTTTTCAAGTGCAAAACTGTATGTGTTTAGGCAATCTACTACAAAGATGAGATGCTAAGTCACGTGACAGCACATGATTAAAACAGAGGGGAGGAGGGAGAGCGGGACCAAGTGTGCCCTGCCTGCTCTGCTCAGACAGACAGAAGTAGAGTGTGAGGTGACATACCTGTTATCTGTTTGACCAAACCGCAGCAGTGCAATAGCGCGTCAAACTGAAACTAAACTACTAGATCGATATTATAGTGCCAGTATCGATCTGATATCAATATCAACTTGGTAACGATAATATTGATATTTGGATTGATCCGCCCACCTCTGGTACAAGTGTAAGATGAGTTGTCAAGTCATAGTATTACTTTTCATACAACAAATATACGTCAAAGTAAGATGTAAACAATAATGATGACAAATGAAGGTGGAAATCAAAAACTAATAATGAGCGTTGTAAATGTGATCTAGATGACATGATCCGTGTATGGCTGATACATAAGTATTGTTCGCAACTTCAGCGTCTTTCCAGTCAACAATCTATATGAACAATGTATTCAAAAATACTTTTAAAATAATTACTTAATTTTTAGTTGCTTGATTTGAAGTATTATGAGGAACAAATGAATTTGAGGTTAATTGTGTTTTTGAACTACAGTATCATGGCCTAAAATATTACTAAATTCTTTACAAGCAACTGCACTTTATCATGGTATAAAATTCGATTATCTGTGCAAACAATATATTTAGAATTTAGAAATATTCTAGTGATGCACCGAATATTCGACCACCGAAAATTTTCTTCTGAAATAAAATTAAAGCCGAAAGAATATGGCCGAAATAAGATGTTTTGGTGGAGCAAAAACAAAACAAAAAAAAACGCTGCAAGCAAGTGTCTGTTTGAATTAAACAGCGAACGCTGGGGTGAGTGTCCGCCTTTTCTTCTCGCTGGCTTTTTACCGTGTGAGTCTGCACCGGTCGGTCGCAGCAGCTCCCGGGGTCACTATGCACACCGGAGGAGAGGGGCGTCACTTGGTGTACAACATTTAAGCGGATCGAAAAAAGACAGAACTGCCGTGTACTGCAGTACAGGTGAGCCACTCTTTCTCCTGCAGCGCCTTCCCCTTTTTTTTTTTTATAAGACCCCCTCGAACGCTTGCACTTTTTCACCGGCATCCCCGGCCGTGCTAAAAACTTTAGCTAATGCTAGCACTATTGCTATCAACAGTTTTAAACACGGAAACACTTACCGCTATCTCAGGGTGGCGACAAACCTGTACAGGACTGTATGTGACTTTGCAGTCTGTTCCCGAAGCCGATTAGCTGGTGCAAACTAATATATTTATTTATTTTTAAACGTGAATATGTGAATGTGCCGATTTTAAGTGTACCTTGTCCCGCCGCATGCATCCGTGCCCGCCTGTGCGAACTACATTGACTATAAAGTGCAATCGCACCGCCAGGAAATGCTCAACCCTCATTTGGTGTTTAATGTACCTTTGGCCAACATGTCTGCGGTGTGGGCACATTTAAATTTATATTGTGCTTTGTTAAAATGCCAGAGCTAAATAAATATTAATATAATATATAAGTTTAATTAAATATAATAAATGCAATGATTTGTAAAAATTGCCATAATTTTTTTTTCTGCATTTCGGTTTTCGGCCAAGCATTTTTCATTTTCGGTTTTCGGTTTCGGCCAAAGATTTTCATTTCGGTGCACCCCTAGTTCTTTCTGTCATTGTCTTATCATTATATTTATATAATTCTATCAGTTGAAGTCATCTTTACTCATCTGTAAATAGTGGCCTCTTGCCAGAGGAGTTTCTGTTTGCTCGCGCTCGTACAGGCCTGCGCGGCTTATGAAAGAGCATCATGGAGGCTGCATTTACGCTTTAGTCCAGAGGTGACAGTTGTGTGTAAAAAAAAAAAAAAAGTGTCAAAGTCCTTAATGCAGTATGGCTACGTTCACACTGCAAGCAAATGCGATCCAGATCGGATTTTTGGGCCCAAATGCGACCTGTATCTGTCTTTTTTATGTCAGTCTGAACGGCTCAATTCCAATTTTTTCATATGAGACCTGGGTCACTTTCATATGTGGTCCTAGATCAGATACGTATCCGAATTTTTGCAATGTGACCGCAGTCTGAACGGCCAGGTCGCATATATGCAACCTCAACATCATCAACAGTCCAATAAGCTTGATTTATGCTTGACGCATCCGCGAGATCCGCACGGCTCGGCAGACGTCACTCACGTACGTGAATTGGCAAAGTTGTTTTGAATAACAGTTGTGACTATATTTGACTTTAATTTAATCCTACTTGAAACATGAAGTATAAAGATGACATTTGTGGTGGTGACATTAGTAATTTAGCCACGAAGACGGCTCATTAATTACGCGAGGGGAGAAAAAAAAAGAGGTCTCCGTGTGATGAGGAGCTCAAACAGGCTCACTTCATTTTCACAAAATATTATTTCTACCTCCTCCCGCATCACTCTGTAGATATGAGATGGGAAAAATATGAGCCCTGGCGAGGGACTTATAAAAGTTTGAGGCCCTGACATGCTGGACCATACCTATTTACTTCCGCAAACACAGCGTTGTGAGTGACGTATCTTCTTCTGCGCATGCAGGTCACTTTGGGGACGCATTACGTCCACACAGCAGACAGACTGAGGTCGCAATTAATAGGTAATGTGAACGCTTATTCAAAAAAATCTGATTTCACCCAAAAATCGGAATTGAGCATTGAGACCTGCAGTCTGAACGTAGCCTAAGTGTGATGTAGCCTGTTGTATCATAGATGACTTTGAGCGAGAGGAGGTGTACGCCCTGGACTGCTTTCACATTCACACCTATCTGCAATTTAGAGTCTTCAATTCACCTCATCTACATGTTTTTTTGTGGAATGTGGGAGGAAGTCATCAGAGTACCCATACTGGTTAATACAATATTCTTAAAGCTCCCCATCTTCATACAGCTTAAGGAAGTTATCCTTTAGTTTTAAACAGCTAGTTGTGCTGGACTAGAACTGCTCAACTTGGCACTGCAAATCATGCAGTTCCCATCACTCAACTCTACATTTATAGAGCAATTTAAAACCAACTACTACTATTTCCTTAAGTTGGAACCTAGGGGCAGCAGATACAATTAAAACAGTAGAATTAAACCCTGTGGAAGACCATACGTTCCGTCATAGTCATACATGTGAATTCATCTTGGACATTCGTCCAACTACTTTCTTTTTATGCTCGACATAGTTAGTATGACGGGATTCCAATAATAAATGTACCATCACAACAGCCACAAGTCGACTAGTGAGCGCACCAAATTGCCGGCTGCACAGGCCAAGCAATGCAGCGTGATCACTTGTAGCCAATGACGGCATACGGCCGTATTATCAGGGATCATTTGAGTCCTGTGCGTATCTTGACGTGGCAGAAGCCCTGAGACTGACTCACCGAACCCCAGGGGTTTGATATCAATTAAATTAAATATTATCCATAACTATTATTGCCATTATCATGTGTCATCAAAGTTAAGGTAAGCACCGGTACATAATTTAGTAATAATTCATCAAGTATCCTGTGTACGAGAGCAAATCAGTTCACCTGAGCTAAATTTCTGGGTCGCCTTTGTGGCTTGGGGGAGCATTTGAAGGATTGCTTTTCTCGACATGACCCGCCCTACTCTGCCTCATCAGTCCTCATGCCAAGGATTAGCCAATCTAATCAGTGTAGGCAGGTGGTACCAGCCAATTAGAGGCTTAGGGGGGGGTAGGCCATGGTTGAACAGTGTGCATCAGGGAGGGTTTAGAAGTGGGTATACTCAATACTAACTTAAAAGAAGTAGGTATACTCAATGCTGACTGAAAAAGACCCGCTACGAGCAAAACGTTGGACCATTCTGGAGGGATTTTTTTCGGAGCCTTGATCTAAATCCTATTGAATATCTGTGGAAGGAACTGCAACATGTCATCTGGAGAAATCACCCTTCAAACTTGGGACAACTGCAGTTCGCTCATGAAGACCTGCTGAGAAGTCTCATTGAAAGTTTGAAAATTCATTTGATTGCAGTGAAAGGTCGTGCAATATTAAGTTATGGGTCATTTTTGTCAAGCCTCTTTCATGAGTTTGATTTTTAAAATGATTCTGCTGAACCACATTTCAAAAGCAATGTTTGACTTTTATTGGTTAATTTTCATTCATTTTAAAAATGATTGTTTTTGTCCGATTCTGTCATGTTTCAGTTCTGTGGGAGTTGAGTTTTTGTTTGTTATGGGTGTTCTTGTTTTTGTCTGTAGTTGGTGTTTTTGTCATGTGTTCCTGGTCTCTTCCCTTGTCTTGTTATGTCTAACCACGTCCACCTGAGTGTGTTTTCCCTTCCCCAGGTGTGTCTCATTCGTGTTGGTGTATTTATGCTGCATTCGAGGATGGTCGGACGGCAGATTTATTTGAGTTGTTTTTTCTGAGTTCCGACCTGAAAGCATTCAAGGCGAAAGTAAACAACCATAATGGCGGATAATGATAAATAGTTTTTTATTTTGGTCCTCAAAACTCATTTTGACCACCAGCAAACTTGCTACATTTATTGTTTTTATCTTATTTCATTAGCATTCCATACAGTTCAGTAGTTTCAGTAATTTCATGCAGGGAGACGCCAAAGTGACGTCACATTTAGTTCGTCCGTGAAGTCGGGGTACTTTTTTTCCAACTTCGCAGGTGGAATTTCCGAGTTCAAGGGGGCTTTCCCGTACACACTTCCTGGATTGAACTCGGAAAAGTCCGACTTCCGACCCTCCGCGAATGCAGCATAAGTCTGTTGTGTTTGTCCAGTCGGTGTGGGTGCTTTTTCTATGTTATGTGTGGAAGTTCGTGGAAGTCCTCGCCACAGCCAATTCGTCCTCGTCACAGCCAAGTCGTCCTTGTCACAGCCAAGAAGCCATAGCCCCAGCCAAATCATAGCCATTCCACGGCAAGTCAAGTCAAGGCAAATCAGGTCCTGTCACGTCACGCTCTTTCCAGTCATGGTGACCAGTCTACTCACGTCCTGTCCAGTCATGGTGACCAGTCCAGTCCTGTCCACAAATGGCGACCAGTCCAGTCACGTCACATCCAGTCATGGTTGTCTGATCACCTTTCTCCCTATGGTTAATAAAAGTACCACGCATTGCACTTGATTCCTGTTTCCCTGCATTTGGGTCCACCATCCCTCATCCACTCACGTTCCCTCATGACAGATTCAAGTTATTTCTGTGACCACTGCAGGGTTTTCTTTAATTAAGAGAAGGGTACCAAAAATGTATCCACATGTATAGATTGGTCTACATTGTCAGAGTGTGTATCATGACAGTAGTGTAGCCCTGGCCGTCAGTCATGATACACACTCTGAGGCATGACACTCTACTAAGTTGTGCTTTTGGATAAATACTGTAGCTCATTATCCAAAGTAGTTATTCTGCAACAAATCGATTTTTAAATGGCTTACCTTCAAGATTGTATATAAGTAGGTTGAAAGGTGAGTTGGTTATGGCCTTGTATTGCACAATGTATCTGGGGCTATCAATAGTGTGGTTGCCACCAGAAATTGAGCCTTCCAAACTATAGAAGTTGCTGTTGATCTTGATAGATGCTTCAGCGACACCAAGAAGGGGCACAGTGAAATCTAAAGGGGGTGGTACAATGAATGACGGTAGTCTATAGATTTTGGATGGGACATGTAAACCTATTGCTGACAAATCTAAAGCAGGAACTGACAGGGAACTGGGAAAATGCAGTTCCTCAGACTTTTTGCCCCCCAGTGGAAGAGGAAGCGAGAATGCCATGTAGTCCTTGTTGAATTTGTATCGGAACAAGTTGTCACTGTTAAAGTAAATGTCATATTAGCTATCATGTCACTTTTCACATGAAAATATATTTTAAAGATTTAGTAAGACCAAGATCAAATGACCAAGAGTTACTTACAACTGCAGGAACATTCTCTCAGGTAGAGATGGGACAATCAGTTCTGAGAGTCTCCTCTTATTTTGCATGAGTTTAAGAATCGGAATGCTTACTGTCAACTTGCCCAGCCAAATATTCGCTGCCTGCATGGAAAAAGGTTAGGTATTAATTTCTTTGTTAAAGTTAAAGCATTAAGTCATTACTTAGCCACAAAAAAAATATTGCATTAATCATGTATTAACACAGATTAATCACACTATTAATATTGACCGCAGATTATCTTTTAATTTGACAGCAGATGTTTACTTTTAACGTAGCGTAGGTTGTGTTTGAACAATAAACATAAATAACTACATGCATTTAATAAATGTTTGCGTATGACATTCAGAATATTTGTTCTAGCCCAAATATTGTCATTTATTTGGAATTATGCAAGTAATTGACATAACATTAAATATCAAAAGAATTAACGCATAACAGGTGCTCTTCAAATTTGGCAAGCATTTTTTTGGATAAAAAGCCTTTTTAATTAAGTGATTAATCATTATGATTAATCAAAATTCTAAGATGTGATTGATCTGATTTAAAAAAAAATATGATTTGACAGCTCTAATATATATATATATATATATATATATATATATTAGATCATTAAATCATTAAATTTAATTTAGTGCTGTCAAAGTTAAAGCATTAACTGATTAATTAATCAAAAATTATTATTATCGCATTAATCATAAATGTACGCAGATTAATTGCACTATTAATTTTGACCATATATTATCCTTTAGCGTGACAGAGGATGGCTACGTTTAAGGTAGCACAGGTTGTGTTTGAGCAATAAAAATAATTACATGCATTAAATTAAAGCATTTAATAAATGTTTGCGTATCACATTTAGTGTATTTGTTCATGTCAAAATATTGGGGTATTTTTTTCCCATTTTAAATTATGTAAGTAATTAACTGATTAGAAAAACAGGAGGATGAGCGTGTGCAGTGGATAAAAACATATTGAAGATGTCTTCATAACATTAAATGTCAAAAGAATGAACACATAACCAGTACTCTTCAAATTTGGCGGGGGAAAGTTTTGATTAAAAAAAAGCCTTTTTTTTATTAACCGATTAATCGTGATCAAAATTAAAAAAAAATGATTAATCTGATTTTAAAAATTTATCGTTTGACAGCTCTAATACATATATATAGTAGTCATTGATACAGTAATTTCATAATAATTAATCAAATTTAGTTAAAATTAAAAAGATGTAATGTACCGTAAAAACGAGTGTGATATTGATTTGAATTGAGGTCATTTTTCTGCCACTGGATGGCATAATTGCATTTGTAAGACATTGGTGACAGCTCAGTGCATTTTTCTTTTCATACTAAAGATCTAATCTTTAACATGAAGTAACTTAAAATTGGAAAATACAGCTTGACTATATGCATTATTATTAAAATGTATTACTGCAAAATTTTGACATTCCCCTAGTACAGGCTTTCCAAGTAAGGGGCGGTCATTAATCGTGCATTAAAAAAATAGTGGTGTTAAAGGAACTTTAAGTTAACTCAAAATTAATGCACACATTTTTACACCCCGTGTGTGTGCGTGTGCATGCATGTGTGCGTGTATGGGTTTTACATAAATACGGCAGGAAAAATAAATAAAATGAAAGAACAGAAAACAACAACTTGCTATTTGTTACCTCAATTCCTTTGGTGACAATATGTCGCACTTTCATGTCTGTTTTTGCAACCTTCCGGTCCAGCATATTTTCAATGAGTTTTTCCAAATTTTTGCGATGATCTTCTACATTTGGCAACATTTTCTGAATCTCTGAATTCAAGTCGGATTTCAACTGTACCTCAAACGTCTCTTTATCTACATACAAACACACATACAAATAATTTCCAAGTGTCATTATGTGATACTTTGAAATGTGGTCATTTGTTACCATATATAAGGGAAGCTGACTGTTGGTAGGATGTCTCAGGGAGCTTGATCAGGGTCTCCATGTTCATGATGATGTCCACATGCTTCTTCAGGGTTGCAGTGAACAACATATTTGTTTTTAAGGCTGGAATGACCATCTGGAGTTGCAGCATTGCATTTTTCATCAGTTCAAGTCTACATTAAAGTGCATAAAAGTTGAAAAATTAATGAAATTGACTGCATAATTTGTATCCTTTATTGCCGACTATGCTCTCACAGCATTAAATTGATCTCAACTGGACTATTCCGTTGCGACTGATTCAATGCCCTGAGAATGAAAGGACCTGGAGGAATGAGAATATTAACAGGCACAACTTAAAATATTAGGTACTTAATGAGATACACCTTTGATAACTTTATTTATTCATAATTTCAATGATAATTTGTGGGAAGCGCCAGCACATTCGTAGATACATTTGAACCAAATGGTCAAGATTTAAATTTTGTTGTAGACAAAAGAAGCTGTAGCTATCTTCTATCAGTTGACTGACAAAGTATTACTATTTTAAAGACAAAAACATCCCATTGTGGAGTCTATGCTTTTCAATTGTTTGACTGAATAATAATTTCTCTCATGTCCATTATATGTAGAGGTGTCTTATAGCCTACAAAACATTTTCATTATCTTTCCAGTCTCATCCCATTTGTTTTATCTGTTCTGCTCCATTTCCAAATGTATTTGTTGTCATTGTTTTCTTACTTCCAGTTACAGACTCTGCTGTTTACTGCTCACCAAATTGCAATTGCCTGCCGCACTAAATACTTAAAACAAAACAAAAAAATCTTGCTCGATTGTACTTGACCTCATATTTCCGACGGCGTATTGGGGCTATATGTATAAATATTTTTTTCCCCCAGAGTGGGGTAATATTCTGAGAAACTTTACAAAATCGAATTTGTGGAGAAAAAAAAAGCTCACCAATTTTTGAGTTTATACAGTGGCAAATTTGCGAGTTTATAAAGTGGCAAATTTGCGAGAAAAACACGTAGCGTACTCCGAGGATGTTTGTGCCAATACTCGGGTTTTCAAATAATAATTAAAAAAATTTAGAGTTTATATAGTGGCAAATTTGTGAGTTTTTTCTTGGAATATTAAACCCCCCACCCTCCCGGAAAAAATATTTATTAACATGCATGCTTTAAAAAATGTTTGTTCATAAATCTACAGAATGTACCTTGTGCACCCCATCACTGTCAGCTGTGGAATGTTCTTGTTGGTGACCTCAATGGTGATGCCGCACATGTTGTTTTGCTTTGCATCACTATCAACTCCAGCAACCTTGATGCCAAGTTCCACATCGTAGTTGGGAATAACAACATCAGTAGTCAGAATGTTCTTATTGCGATTGTATTTCAGAGATGCAGTGGCTTCTGTTGAGTCATCACCTAACAAAAGAAAAAATGAAACACTTCTTCATTGTTTTTGTCGTAATTGTGTCATGGGTTGCCATGAAATTTTATTATAATACTACCTTCAGCCTTTAGTGTTAGCCTCAGAGAATCAATTACATGGCGACCCCTTTTTCCTTCTTTTAGGGTTTCACGCTTTATGGTGGCAGTGTACTCTGTAACATCCTCTGTGGGTTGAATTACAACTGCAGCCCTACGAGATTATCAAAAAGACTATTATGTTAGGGTATAACATAAAATAATTTTTTTGTGCCATTTTTGTTTTTAATTTCATGCTTAGGGGGGAAAAAACTATAACCTATACTTACGTAATCCCAACAGCAATATCATTCATTCATACAATTAATTGCATTTAAACAAGTTGCTATTTGTTTTCATAGCAACCATTCATTCAAAATAGTAAACATAACAGGGATAAAACATACTTGTCACACTGGATTATTGCTCACCAGTAAAGTAATGCATTCTTAAATGGTATTCGAAAAAGGACTTGCCATGATGGTAATATAAATTGACTTTCATCTTGCTCGTCTTGTAGAATGACCGTGCATGGATTTGACTACATTTTATAATTGGACTGTGTGAATATATGAATGAAAAACTCAGTTCACTCCACCAGGTGCAACTCCAAGACCATCTTTCTGCCTGCCCGGCAGAGACCGATCTAACAAACGCTGCGCTTATAGGAAAATGAGAGTCTGCCAGCATTTGCACAAAAGTGCAGATTCTGCGAAAATATAGCTGTGAGAGTTTACAATCCATCCTTTCTGTGTTTGTTCTTGTGGGGCAATTTAAAACTAGTCTGGCAGCTGTATTCATGGCAATGGGGCATATTCACAGCAACACATTAATATAACGCCAAATGTATCATATTAAATACAAGACATTTTGAGCCCTCTATTTCATGAGTATAATGTTTTCTTTCCCATTGAAACCCTGATGTATACGATCTGACACATACATTGCACGGATAATCCATTAGAGGGCAGTATCACCCAACTGATGGCTTTTCCAGTGACCTTGCAAGATCACCCCAATTGAGAAAGGACAGACACCTGTACTTATTAATAGTGGGAAATGTTCTTTCGGATTTTGGGAAATAGTAATATGTTTGTTATGTATGTGGTTCGAAATGGCATCAAAAGTTTTTACTTTTATAAAGATGAGGAAATAGCTGCTTGGGAAAGCGATGTGCCACCCACAATCTTCGGCGATTCAACTCGGCTTTAAGTTTTTACACGTTTCCCATTGGCCCAGGACAAAAGGAGATTGATAGTCACGAGACAGTTTCACCATCAAAACTAATACAAGATTCGAAGGCAATCGAAGCTCACTCAGCTGCTTCGCTACGGAACAAGCCATCCATCAGCTACCGTCATGGCTCTCCCCTGCAGTGAGAACATTAATTCTGTCGTATAGTAGTTATTAAAATTTTTGTGTTTTAAGATTCAATAACCCCAATTTTGTTGTATTTGCACATTACTATGCCAATAAAGGCTTTCTACTCTCCCCTATTTATGTTCAGTCTCTGTGTACAGCAGGTTGCTATGGTTGTGGTTGTTATTTTAAATGCAGTTGAGAGTATAGAGTTGAGTGTTTCAAAAATTAAGCCATGCCTGTACACACGGATGGTAAAACTGTGAATAGCTCATTAAATCAGATATACATCATTTGATCACTTTGAACGGTGGCCGTATTACAGCTACACAGCAAATCAGTCAGTGTTAAATTTCCAGTGTTCGATCAATGTTATGTTATTTTAACACCGTCAGGTACTGTATTAAAAAAAATACACTGTCAGAGTAAATTTCCTTGAGTGTTGGGGTGGATGTTGGGTGTAACCTGTATAGCACTACTTTGAGTGTTAAATTGACCACACCCTCATTTCCGGTGAAGGACAAACTTTCCAATTTTTCAGCGCACTGTTGACATTTCAATAGCGATACATCCATTTGTTGTGGTTGTTGCGGTGGCGTGGTAGAGTGGTTGTCTCCTAAACCTAAGAATGTGGGTTCAATCCCAGGCCAGTGTGACTATGTCAAAGTATCCTTGAGCAAGATACTGAACCCCTGATACCATGTCATCAGTAGTCAAAATGAGGGCCTTGTAAGGAGGGAAAAGACTAGATAAACGAAGTACCATTTATCACAGTAAAGTGTAGTTTGAGTTAAATTTTTAACACTGACTCTACAGTAGTGCAGTACTCTCATAAGTGTTTAAACACCGGAGTTAAGAGTAGTTTGGAAGAATTAAATGTTTAACTCTGACACTAGTTTAGACACTAATTTAGAGTACTTTCAGCACTACTCAGTGTTTACCAGTGTAGATTTTTTTTAAACACTATACAGTGGACTAGCACTGGTTAAGTGTGAATAAAGTAACACTTTGAAAAGTGTCAGATTTACACTCATAGGTGTGGACACGTATCAACACTTTTCTAGTGTTAGATTTAACACTCTCAGTGTTAAATCTAACACGGCGATTTTGCTGTGATGTCATTAATGGGAACGTTGAAGTAGACATCGAGTGAACTGACAAATTAGAAGCTATCAATCATGTTACGCGTTTACCTGCTGACTAGACGTTAACGTCACCTTACCTCTAATACAGAGTCCATTTGTAATATATTCTGCAGACCGTCTGATGCAGAGGGCTGTATGTACAGGTGAGCAATAAATAGTACAGGTAACTTCAAGTTACGGTATGTAACTTACATGGTTTCACCAGTCAGAAGATAATACGGGGCCTGGTCTATGGAGGATGCATTTGCGAAATTAACAACAGTGCAGATTTTGAGACCTGTGAATAAGGGCTGACAGTCAGTTGAGTTAGTCTGGTCCACCTCAAGGGATGGCATTGTCATGACTTGACCAGAGGAGACTGACACCAACTTGTTGCTATTTTCAAAAAGAAGAGAGGCAGATGGTGAGAAAAATTAGAAAGGTTTTCTAATTTATGTGACATCATAAAACATGAAGTAAATTTCACTAACCTAAAAGAAAATAGCTGCGTGTTTGATTTTGGTGCAGGGATGGACAATTTGATTTGGTTTCTGTTGATGCTAACTTTTGCATTGAAGGAGTGCTCATGGTACATGTTCGTGTGCATCTCAAGCCCCGCCTCCACATAATCTGGAGCATGAACACCCATTTGGGTGACGATTTCTAACCCAATAGAAGGCATAAATCCCAGGTCAACCTGCACATACAAAAGTCAAGCAAAACAAATATGCTTCATAATCATTGATTTAGAGCCATCGATTCGAAGTTGCATGCTTTTCTTGCTACACACATTTTTCCATCTATCATTTATGCTTCTTTACGCCAGCTACGCATTCTGGTCTGCCTGAAAATTATAAAAGAGAACTATTCAAATTAATTTCTTTTTTTTTCTTTTTTTTACAGCAGTCTTGAAAGAGAATTGTTGACATGTAAACTCAATCAGAGCAATTAAGTTCATTCCCGACAGATGCTTATTCAAATAACAAGCTAATTGATTACAAGAATATAAAACAGGGGTACCTAACAACTGTAGCTGCAGAGAGACTGAACAAAATATAGTTTGAGTTGATCAAAGAGGCGCTTGGATCCACGATTACAGCGTTTTAGCTGTGATATTTATTGCTGGATTATAACCCCACTAGAAGACTTTTGTTGTTGTTGTTGAATTTATTGTTTATCATGATGCTTAGCTACAACTAGTGTTAATTTTATCCGCCATTTCTAAATCTAGTCTCAGTTTTACTCCAGTTTCAATCACGCTTGTTAGTTTTTACCATGGTTAGTCAACCTCATCCCGTTTTTATTTAGTCTATTTTAGTCAAATTAAACGTCCAAATCTCAGAAGGGGGGGGGGGGGGGGTGTCGTAAACTGATTTGAAGCTCTTTGTATTTTCTGCATTCAATTAAGTGCAGTGGGTGGGTCAGAAGTCGAGACAGTAGAATATGCATAAATGAAAAAAAATAAAAAATGACTTAGCCAATGCACAAATGAGGGAATATGACCCTTAAACTTTTTCTACATTTGGAATAGGATTATAAGAATTACTGTGTTTGAATTGATGATCATGCCTCCTTTGGCACCAAGGGCAAACACACCAGCCAGTGAAAACTTCAGAGGGAATCCAAGGGCTGTGGATAATGAGAAGGAATTCTCCATGAAGATGTAATGAATGAAGACTTCATTATCGGTTCTACGGGTCAATTCAAAAAATATCTGTTGAAAGGAAAAATATATATTTCAGACTGATTATAGGCCAGACATGAAGTGATCAGATTATCATTACGATCTTCCATCAAGCTTAATTGGAGCCTAATTTTAAGGGTGATAAGATAACTGCCCTTTCTGTACGCAATCATTAAATTGATAAACAACATTTGAAAATCATCTGGAATTTAAATTTTCAAGTCACAAGTTTTCAAGTCACAAATTAGACTAATAAGTAGCACGTGCATACATACAGTATAATATTCCACTACACTTCTCCCATTTTTCTGACTCTCTAGATCTCACGATTGGGCAGCTTTTCAGGTACTACAGATTGAAAATCATTGGACAATCTTACGTCAGTCACTACAGTAGCACCACTGGACAGGTTAACATGCAAACACGAGCATGGTAATCATTACTTCTCGAAAGTCGAGCAATTTACAGTAGAGAGAGGTAGGTTCTTGGAAAAAACTAAAGCTGACATTATAGAAAGAATTACAACTTTTGGGCCAGTGGTACAAATTACTTTAATTAAATTGATTGATTGATTTCCAGCACACCCAAGACCCTATACAGAGAATGGTTGGATGGAACTTTATGGCAATAAGAAATGAATGGTTGCTTGATTTAGCAAAAAACACAGTTAAAATGATGATGATAATGATGATTATTTATACAGTACAGACCAAAAGTTTGGACACACCTTCTCATTCAATCCTATGCTTTATTTTCATGATTATGCAAATTGTAGATTCTCACTGAAGGCATAAAAACTATTACAACAACTATGACAACTATCGAATACATAGTAGTTAACAAAAAAGGTGAAAATAATAAAATAAATACATAAATAAATAGCCACCATTTTCTTTGATTACTTTTTGCACATTCTTAGCATTCTCTTGATGAGCTTAAAGGTAGTCATCTGAAAGTGTTTTCCAACAGTATTTAAGGAGTTCCCGGACGCAAGAATGCCCAGAGTATGCAAAAAAGTAACCAGAGCAAAGGACGGCTATTTTGAAGAATCTATAATATAAACAATTTTTGTCAAGTGCATAACTCATCAGTTCATACATAGTTTTGCCTTCAGTGGGAATCTACAAAATAACCAGTCATGAGAATAAAGCAAATGCATTGAATAAGAAAGTGTGTCCAAACTTTTGGCATGTCTGTATATAAAATGATTTTGTAACTCCGTGAGTCATCACTTTATCGTGGTGAAGGGGTTCGCGTGTCCCAATGATCCTAGGAGCTATGTTGTCTGGGGCTTCATGCCCTGGCAGGGTCACCCATGGCAAACAGGTCCTAGGTGAGGGACCAGACAAAGCAAGGCTCAAACAGACCCCTTATGATGAGTACAAATTTGGGATCTTGGTTTCCTTTGCCCGGACGCGGGTCACCGAGCGAAGGCGAGCGTCTGGTAGCCCGGGCCTTCACCCATGGGGCCGGGCCAGGCATAGCCCGAAAAGGCAACGTGGGTCCCCCTTCTTATGGGCTCACCACCTGTAGGAGGGGCCAAAGGGGTTGGTTGCGTAGCGAGCTGAGGCGGGAACTTTGGCGGTCCGATCTCTGGCTACAGAAGCTAGCTTTTAGGACATGGAATGTCACCTCTCTGGCGGGGAAGGAGCCCGAGCTGGTGTTTGAGGCAGAGAAAGTCCGACTGGTTATAGTCAGACTCTACTCCACACACGGCTTGGGCTCTGGTACCAATCCTCTCGAGAGGGGCTGGACTCTCTTCCACACTGGAGTTGCCCACGGTGAGAGGCGCAGAGCAGGGGTGGGCATACTTATTGCCCACCGGCTTGGCCCCTGTACGTTGGGGTTCATCCCGGTCTTTGGGTGGGGGGACGGGTCCTGATTGTTGTTTGTGCCTATGCACCGAACAGCATTTCAGAGTACCCACCCTTTTTGGTGTCCTTGGAGGGTGTGCTGGAGAGCACTCCCTCGTTCTGCCGGGGGACTTCAACGCTCACGTGGGTAATGACAGTGAGACCTGGAGGGGCGTGATTGGGGAGGAACGGCCCCCCCCGATCGAAACCCGAGCGGTGTTTTGTTGTTGCACTTCTGTGCTCGTCACGGACTGACCATAACGAACACCATGTTCAAGCACAAGGGTGTCCACATGTGCACTTGGCACCAGGACACCCTAGGCCGCAGTTCGATGATCGACTTTGTAGTCGTGTCATCGGATTTGCGGCCGCATGTTTTGAACACTCGGGTGAAGAGAGGGGCGGAGCTGTCAACTGATCACCACCTGTTAGTGTGTTGGCTTCGATGGTGGGGAAGATGCCGGTCAGACCTGGCAGACCGAAACGTGCTGTGAGGGTTTGCTGTGAACGTCTGGCAAAATCCCGTTAGAAAGAGCTTCAACGCCCACTTCCGGCTTTTCTCTTGTCCCGATGGAGGCAGGGGACATTGAGTCAGAGTGGGCCATTTGCTGTACCTCCATTGTTGAGGCGGCCGATCGGAGCTATGGCCGTAAGGTGGTCGTGCCTGTCGTGGCGGCAATCCTTGAACCTGTAAGGGATGCCGTCAAGCTCGAGGAGTCCTATTGGAACTTTTTAGCCTGTGGGATTCCGGAGGCAGCTGACAGGTACAGGCTGGCCAAGCGGAATGCAGCTTCGGCGGTTGCTGAGGCAAAAACTCGGACATGGGAGAAGGTCGGTGAGGCCATGGAAAACGACTTCCGGACGGCTTCGAAGAAAATCTGGTCCACCATCTGGCATCTGAGGAGAGGAAAGCCGTGCACCATCAACACTGTGTATAGTGGAGATGGGGTGATGCTGACCTCGACTCGAGACGTCGTGAATCGGTGGGGAGAATACTTCGAAGACCTCCTCAATTATACCGACACGCCTTCCTTTGAGTCCGGGGACTCTGAGGTGGGCTCTCCTATCTCTGGGGTCGAAGTCACTGAGGTGGTTGGAAAGCTCCTGGGTAAAAAGGCATGGATGAGATCCACCCGGAGTTCCTAAAGGCTCTGGATGTTGTGGGGCTGTCAAGGTTGACAGGCCTCTACAACATCGCATGGACATCAATGACAGTGCCTCTGAATTGCCAGACCTGGGTAGTGCTCCCCCTTTTTAAGAAGGGGTTACAGGAGGGTGTGCTCCAACTATAGAGGGATCACACTCCTCAACCTCCCTGGTAAGGTCTGTTAAGGGGTGCTGGAGAGGAGGGTCCGTCGGTAAGTCAGGAGGAGCAGTGTGGTTTTTGTCCCGGCCATGGAAGAGTGGACCAGCTCTACACCCAGGGTATTCAAGGGTGCATGGGATTTCGCCCAACCAGTCTACATGTGTTTTGTGGATTTGGAGAAGGCATTCGACCGTGTCCCTTAGGGAGTCCTGTGGGGGGTGCTTCGGGAGTACGGCATACTGAGCCCCCTGATACGGGCTGTTCGGTCCCTGTATGACCGGTGTCAGAGTTTGGTCCGCATTGCCAGCAGTAAGTCGGATTCGTTCTCAGTGAGGGTTCATTCACGAATGAGGACAGGATGGAGGACAGGAGATCGACAGGCGGATCATTGCAGCGTCTGTAGTGATGCAGATTCTGTATCGGTCCATTGTGATGAAGAAGGAGCTAAGCCAAAAATGGTTTTACCGGTCGATCTACGTTCCTACCCTCACCATTGGTCACAAGCTGTGGGTCGTGATCGAAAGAACAAGATCCCGGATAAAAGCGGCCGAAATGGGTTGCCTCCGCAGGGTGTCCGGGCTCTCTCTTAGAGATAGGGTGAGAAGCTTGATCATTCGGGTTCGGATGCCTCCTGGACGCCTCCCTGGAGAGGTGTTGCGGGCATGTCCCACCGGCGGGAGGCCCCGGGGACAACCCAGGACACGCTGGAGAGACTATGTCTCTCAGTTGGCCTTGGAACGCCTTGGGATCCCACCGGAGGAGCTGGTTGAAGTGGACGCGGAGAGGGAAGTCTGGGTTTCCCACCTAAAGCTGCTGCCCCTGCCACCCGACCCCGGATAAGCGGTAGTAAATGGATGGATGGATGTTTTTTGCTACACAAAATTTACTTGTCTTGTTATTATGATTATGCTATTATTAAATCATACACACATCTGTGAGTCTGAGAACGGTCTCTTACACTGACATTGACTAGCAGTTACTACTGTAGTGATGGTGAAGCCACACATTTCCCAGCATGCTTGTAAATGGTTGTATTAAAGGTATTAGAC
The DNA here is from genome assembly GCF_054856555.1 of Leptonotus elevatus. NCBI lineage: Eukaryota > Metazoa > Chordata > Actinopteri > Syngnathiformes > Syngnathidae > Leptonotus > Leptonotus elevatus. Next base: position 19,928,481 of record NC_141252.1, read on the forward strand.
AGGATTTGACTACAAATTAAGTTTTCTGATTCACTTAAAAATCACGTCGACCTGTAACAAACTTGTACTTATGGTTAACAAAATAAAAAAAAATATAAAAATATATATATATATATATATATATATTATTCATAAACTGTAGACGTGGCGGGGAATTTTAGATTCTAGCCAATCAGTAACGAAGGTTCTTCGTTATTGATTGGCTCCTGGCTTGTCAATCACGCTTCTTGCATATGTGCCCCGAGTACATAGCTTGCGTAGACCAGCGGCAGCGTACGTAGCTTCTTCCTACTGAAGCTAGCTCCTCGCGTGTGCTTTCAAAGTTAACCAACAATCGCAGAGAAGGATAAAGGACCACCGAGCTGTAAAAGAAAGACCGTTTTTGCTGAATTGGAGAGGACAAGGACTGAAAGAGTGAAACAAAGGTCATTTTGAGCGAGTCTTCTCAGCCACTGCGTGCGCTAAAGCAGCAGAGAGGTCTGAAGACAGATGCTTTGGTCGCTAAGTTTTCTGCTGGGCAGGTAACTTCAGTTATTTTTTGAGTTAGAACTATACTTTATAAAGTTTGTTAAACATGTAAAGTTGTATAATGACACCAGCGTCAATGCAGCTCAACAGTTTGTTTATTGACGCTACTGTTCCTGTGTAAAAAGCTGGGAGGAGGGGGGTGTTTTTGCACATGCACACTATTGAGAAAACCACAAACAGCTCTTGGGCTACTCATTCGCCTCAGAATCGTCTATAACAACTTTAAGTTAAAAGTTACTCTTTCGTTGCTTTGTCATAAGTGTCACTTTGATGTCCTTGGAGATGGAAACACAAAACAACAGAGGATAAAAAGAACATTTTAGTTGAAAAGGTAGGAGTGCTTTATAATCTTGAAGGTTGGATCCTTAGTGAGGATGAGCGGTACAGATAATGGATGGTTGGATTAGTAGTTTTTATAATATTTCTTACAATATGGTGAGTTAATGAGGAGTAACCACATTATTATTATTATTATTATTTTAAAAGAAAATAGCATTTATATCACCGCGCATGGAAGGAATTCATATAAGTCAAGTGTGGCGTGGTTGTGGACCCAAGTGCGGAAAGCAAAACGGCAAGGCAGGGACGCAGCCCATAATAAAAGAGATTTAATTAAGCAAAGAGGCAAACGAGGTACTTAACATCCAAAAACAAAATCAAAAAAGTTCAAAAACATAAGTCAAAGCAACAACTAAACCAAGAACACGACGAGGTAAGAACATTAGTGGGGTTTGTATCCACCCCTTTTTATTTGAATTGTCAAGAAATGCAAAATAAAACTGAATGGAAACGCTAGAAATTCGAAAAAGGGCCCAAAATTCGCCCAAAAGGTTTTTACGCTTGGAGGAGGTGGATTTTGCAGCATAACGAAAAAAGGAAAATGGTAATTTTGACGATGGAAACAGGTTTTGCAAATAAATACACATCACACGTTTTGACCAGATATTACGTCACAAAGCAATGGCGGACGATAAAGTAAGGTATGTTTGGGGGCACGACGAAACAGAAATATTTTTGGAATTAATTAAAGACGTAATAATTAATGCAATTTTAGATGGAAAACAGAAAATAAATGCTTTGGTTTTTTAAAAATTAAAAAAGAAAACTCATACGACGTCATTGCACGGCGCATTCCCTTCCTGTTCTTGTTCTTCTTTTAAAATACTGGTGGATCACATGGTGTATGGTGCACTTACAGCGGTGGAGTCCCCTCAACTTTTGCAAAAGAAGAACAGATGGAAATGGGCAAAACTCGCATGTCCATTTTGCTCATTTTCAGTAAATTTGCTTTAAAATTTTGAAACAATTGGATAGAAACCTGACTATTGACAGGACATGGCAAGGCTGTGTCATCAACAATGAACCGACAAGGACTGAAAGAAAGCAAGGAACGAAATACACATACTAACGAGACAGCGAGAGACACTTGGACAAGACACATGTGGCAGAGGGAGCTGGTTGGATGACACCAGGGACCAGGATGACAAGCACAGGGGAACACATTAACCTGACAAGAGACACAAGGAAAACATGACAAAACCCAAACCAAAAACCCCAGAACATGACAATATAGAATAAGTAAGTGCATGCTAACTGATTCAAGAAACCCTAACTTACTTTACATGAACCCATGTAGCTAATATCAATATAACATACTGTACACACATCCCAGGTGTAAATCAAATGAGATTTGTTAAGGCAAGATGCTTTTGTTAAATCTCGTTTCATCCTCCAACTACCACTTTGCAAGGATCGCTTTCATGATCTGACCTGACGTGGTAGAACGTGGAAGAACACATAGAAGTATGAGAACAGAGTTTCTGCCATCTTTCTTATTTCGCTGGTCTTCACATAAATCTCGTTTCCCAAAAGCTTAAGATAGGCAGTGGCTTCAGGGGTCGGTGAAGAATGCACATCCTTAATGAGCTTCTGGATACTCTTTGCGATGTCATTCAGAAGTGCCTGTGAAGGCTGGAGAGAGAGTCCCAATGTATACATTAGTTCTTTGGCCTTCATGTAAAATGTTTTGCTGATGAAGTTGCATACAAATAATACATGGAAAACAAGTCACCTGTCTCTTAGTTTCATCTTTGTTTCGTGCCATTCTGTGCAAAACATCTTTGATCATCTGGGATTGCTCACCTGCCCAATACATAACTCTGGAAATGGAATCTGGAAAGAAGCCATTCTCTCCAAAAAGAGCTTCAACTGTTGGTTGGAATCCTGTTCCCTCAACCCAAAACTTGAAAAAATAATAATAATTACGTTTTGATTTCGCAACACCATAAAAAATACGCTTGTAAGAATACCTCAAAGATTTCGTAGTTGTAGTTAAAAACTTTTAGAATTGTCTCCAAAAAAACCTCCTTGGGTAAAGTATCTGTGGCATTGAAGATGATGTTTCCGCTTACTGAACCCACAGGCGATTCAATCTTGTAATTGCGTGACTTGCCATCAATGACCTCATTAGTGGTTAACAGTCGATTTTGCAAGGCGAGTTCAATATATTCCCTATACCTTTAGAAAAATAAATGAGTAAAATATCAATAATGTACATTCCACGGATTTGTCTTATACAGTTTATTTATTTATTTATTTAATATTTCACAGGCTCCTTTATTGTAAGACAGGGGTGCTGAAGTCCAGCCCTAGAAATCCCCTAACCAGTCTGTTTTAGCTGTTTCCCACCTCCAACACACCTGATTCATATGATCAGGATCGTTATAAGGCTTTTGTAAAGCTTGCTAATGATGAGCTGATCATTTGATTCAGCTGTTTTGGGGGAGGGAGACATCTAAAACTGTCTGGATAGGGGCTCTCGAGAACAGGACTTGGGCACCCCTGATGTAAGATATCAGTTATCTCTGTCTCTTATAAAGATGCAATAGATGGGCATGCTACGCCCACAAAAATTGTCACTCTCTGATGCGGTAAACGAACAATTATTAATTCATCCATAACCACCGGAAAACATACACTATGTTTCCAAAAGTATTCGATCACCGGTCAACACTCGCAACAATCGCAACTTAGCTGACATCACATTCTTAGTCAATGGGGTAGTTTTTGAGGATAGAAATTGGGTAACGAGTTCATCGGGGGTGAGAGAGAGAATGTGGGTGAGGCTACTGATAAAGTGGAAAGAGCATCTGAGCTAATGTCCTCACTTTTGTGAATTGAGCTGACACAAGGGAGGTTGACTTTAGAAACAGTTAATTTGGTAGAAAAGTTATTAGCATGTGGTCTGAAAAGGAAAGTGAGTCGGAATAGAAATTGGTTGCAGTGATGCCAGAACATCAGACTGTGTCTTTTGCAGTGAGAACTCCAGACTTTATTATTATTATTTTTCACCCCAGTCACTTCATCCAACTCTTCAGGCGGGATCCTGAGATGTTCTATGGACAGCTGGGAAAGTCATTCCAGCGTGTTTTTGCCTTTTCTTCTTCTTAGCACTGCGTATCTGAAATACTATAGGAGGCATCCTTACCAGATGTCTGAACATCTAGCTCCATCATAATGTGAAAGATCAGCTGCTCAACTCTGAGCCCCTTCCATATTCCTGAGCTTCTCACCCTAAGGGAGAGGCCAAACTCACTTTGGGACTGCTTATGTTCATGAACTTGTTCTTTCGGACACTGCCCACAGCTCGTAACCATACACATTAAATTTAATAGAATAAATGTTACTCTACAAAGACTATCTTCGGTGCCATTTCTAAACAGACTAAACATTTATACTTGAAAGAAAGTAAAATACTAAAAAAAAAAACAACAATAACAAAACGCTCAAGGGGTGAGGAATGAGCCCACAAACTTCAGCATGGAAGACTCTACAACTTGAGCTATGGTACACTTACTGTTAGCTAGTAGCTACCATATTGCTGATGCGTCTCAAAGAAGACCAAAAAATTGAGATAAGAGGATTCCACCTGACACCTGCAATATATTGACACCAAGTAGGAGTGGCATGGGTTCTTCTGAAAGTTCTGTGATTGTTCCTCAACTGTTGAGTTTTGTTGTTTTTTTGTTTTGGAATATTTTATTCTCTTCTGAGTATAAAGTTTACTCTGTTTAGACTGGGACCAAATATAGTCTTTTTCAGTTCGGACCAAACTTTAACACCAGTCTGTGAAATTAGATAAATAGATTTCTTAAATACTCACTTGTGCATTTGCGGCTCCTTTGAGTTTTGAATATTTTTTAGGTGGGAAAACACAAAGTTCTTAAGTTGATCATCCTCCATAACCTCTATATTGGTCACCAAGTCTGTCACAAAAGCTTGGTCTGGGTTCTTCATCAGGATCAAGTAGGCTGCAATACGTATCTCAACGTGACCTAGAGGATCCTGATACACCTCTTGGAGGAAGTCTTTGATCTGTCCATGAATAAATGATAAATGGTGACTTTGTTGTTATTATGCCAGTCAATAGAAACAAATATGCGATTATGGTCATTTAAATCTGTTTCATGTAACATAAACAGAGTAAATGTTCACATGACCACCTTTTAATACCACATACCTCATCATTAATGTTCATCTGCCTGAAAGCCTGAATAGCTGCTTTTTTGTTTGACAATGAAATGTCCCTTCTTTTGACATAATTCATAATGGAGGAAATTAGATCAGGGCTGACAGTTTGCATAGCTTAGAGATTCGTTCAATCCATATCTGTATGTCCTTAACGGGTTTGTTTGGAATAATGCCTTTTCCTGGGCCTACCTGGACACCTAGGCTTGACCCATGATGCCAACAACCTGGTAATCAAAAAGCATCAAACATCAACACAGGGGACATCAAACAAAGAATCCAAACATTTAAAAATAGGCCCAAACCGATTAATTGATCAGCTCATACATACTGACCGTTATTAGACCTTGTTGAAATAATAATTGTTGGCCTTATCTAAAACCCTGACATACGGTAAGCTTATTTCCTCATGAAATATACATGCTAGGGATGTAACAATATCCAACCATCACAAATTCACGATACGATATCATCATGATATAAAGGTCACGATACGATAATTATCATGATATTATGGGGAGCTTGGTGATATAAAAAAAAGGTCACAATATTGTAAAAAAAGAAAGAAAAAAGAGCTCTTACTAAAAATAATACAATATTGTGCTTTTGTACATAACAGCAATGCATACAAACAACCTACAATCTCTAATAACAACTTAATATTGAGGCACTTACTTGCTAATGCTCGCACACATTGAGTTCCTCCACATATTAACTCAGTTCACGAGCATATTACGTTTCCCTTCATCTGACCATTAGTGTGGATTTTAAACATAGCAGGGCCAAAACATGCCTTGTGAAAATTAAACTGTACTAAAAACTAGCCACCAGTTAGAACTGACTTTTTTAACAGATGTGCTGCTTTTAATATAGTAACATAACGACGACGATATTGTGCCAGTTTTAATTTCGAGATATCACGATATTGCCGCTATCGTTACATCCCTAGTACATGCTGTTCAGAAGCTATGGAGAAGTAAAGGACAAACTTGGCTGACAGAAGGATTTTCTGGGAATTACAGTACATCTTTCTCCATTTACTGCATGCATTTGTTATCATTATTTAGATTTATGGCCTAAATCTAAAGCTAAATTCATCAGTTCATACTTTCTTTCTTTTTCTTCTTTTTTTTTTTTTACATGTTTTTATACTTGAAAATTTCTCTCTTTTGTAAAGTTCAACAAAAGTTTTGTAAAATAATCAAATGTTCTACCTGTAATTCATATCTATGTTGTAAGCTTTCTGGGAACAAAAAATATGTTACTGTATTCATCACGTGTTTTTAAAAACGATTAGCCAATTAACCAGTTATTATATTATTATTAGGATTTTTTTGAGTGTTGTTCCGATACCGATGCCAGTATCCGGAGAGGCCCCGATACTGCATTAAAACAGTGGTATCGGCATCGGCAAGTACTAACAAGTAACATGCCGATACCATTACAGTATTTCCGACACTAATATAAGACTTTGGATGCAGCATCTTGTGTCTTACTTGTGAACGACATTCACTGACGTGTGACGTGTTTACTGCATGCCGAGCCAAGATATCCTATTGGCCCTTGAATGCTCTGAACCAATGGCAGGGCAGCTATTTCATGTTGTAAAAAAACACACCAAAAACTAGGTAGCGGTACGGTGTCTGCATCGGCCGATACGGCAAAACTCGGAATCGGTATCAGGGGCCAAAAAACGGTATCGGAACAACACTTTTTTTTGTCCTGCCAAATATCACAATCTGCTTCAGAAAAATCAAAATCGGTTGAGCCCTACTATAAACAGCATAAGACAAGTTTGATCACCCATACCCTCAATACAAGGAAGGACATTGCCTCAGAATCAGGTGGAACATTGTCAGAATCATCATTGGTTTCTCCTGAGCAGTTATTTAATAGTGTCCGCATGAACTCTGACACAGCCATGACCTCAGGGGTTATCTTCCCTTGATGGAACCTGTGGCAACATAGATGTTTTCTTTGAGGTGTTAAACAATTGTCATTAAAACTGGAACTTTTATTGTAGTACAGAGAGCAAGGCAATAGCATACGGTGGTGGGTATTGTTAGTGTTGTGATTCAGGTAGTTGAATATTAGACAGTTGATGTATAGTGATATATCGTTGATCCACTTGTCCTGTTCACATCAATCAAATTGCAGGTGGCCACTAAAGTAATCTACTATTAGCCCTGCACTCTATAAACAGTTGGGTCAAATGTACCCCAATTACGGATAAAAAATGGACCGATCCACTTTATGCAGAGGTGGCAAATCCAGGTCCAAAAAGTAAAAACCTTGCCATAGTTTGGCTTTAGCCCCAGGTGCTGAGCTAGAGAGTTCCCTAGCTAGCTCACCGGGTGTTCGGTTACCTGCTAAGCCAAACTGTGGCAGGGTTTTTACTTTCTGGACCTGGATTTGCCACATCTGACTTTATGGGTCAATTTGACCTAACTTTCTGGGTTGTTGTATACAAAATGACCCAATCTTTTGACCCAAGTAAAGGACCTGACCAATATTTAGTTGTTTTTGTTGTTGTAATTGAGTTGTTTTATGCTGTAAGACCCAGTTATTGACTCAAAGTCGGGTCAAATCGACCCAAGTAGACGATCGGTCCATTTTTTACCCAAAGTTGGGTTATTTTTGACCTAACTGTTTTTAGAGTGTAGTCTCCAGACATTGCCATTATCCCGACCGAGTAGGCAATAGAAAAAGGATGCATGATTGCTGTTCTTACTTCTTTACTGTGTTGCCAAGAGCATACATGATGGCTTTGCTCTGTTTATACTGAGCCATGCTGAGCATATCTCGGACCCGTGCTGCATCAGGGTTTGCCTGGAGACTGAACACAAACACCAGGGCATCAGCTCCGAGCGCCATCTTATCAAGGTTCCTGATGGCTTGAAAGATAGCACTGGTGCACTCTGGAGTTCCACACTGAAGCAAGGCCTGCCAAGTAAGCCATTTAGATGAACGCAGCATCTCAGGGACCATCTGATTCAGAGTCTCATTCCTCAGGTTACGTAGGGTCGACACGAGCTTATGGAAAAGGCTAGTCCTCTTTTGACCATGGTCAGAGCCTGTCAACGACTTGAGATCCCTTAGGGTGCTCTTTACAGCATCTTTTGTCTGGTATGGAGATTTATCTTCTGGATTTTCAAAGTAGAGTGACTTTTTGTGGCTGGGGTCAACATCTGCACCAATACATGTGTATTATTATTTCACAATGTTTGCATTGTCATTGAAAATAATGTATATACAACAACAATAATAATATTAATAATAATAATGCCATTATCATTATTATAAGACTCAGACTAGGTACTTGACATTTTAATTTACCAAATACTCTGGTTTGGATCCTTTTGCAACTTTGAAAGCTGAGCTCCTGGGTTATCACGGACGATATTCCATTCTCCCTGCAAGGCAAATTAAGGATGCTTGAGAATAATGCATAAATAGAATATACAAACGTAAAGTCAAATATTAACAAAAGGATGGCATACTTATTGGAAAGGGGAACATAGATGTGTGTTTCTTTGCACATAGCAGTTATGATGTGCTTTTCTTTCTTATCAAAGTGGTAGTTGCAGTCTTGCTTGCTTGTAATCAGCTTGGACAAGAGTCTGTGCTGGAAATCACAATACACAATGCTTCTTTTGTCATTCGTAACAAAAACCATGTTCTCATTTAAACCCTACTACGGCAAACTTCTGTACCCGTGTGTCTCTCAGGATAACATGATTGTTAATAATTAGAGATGAAAGCCACTAACTATTAAAGCCCTTATCTCACTTAACGGTGCAGGCTTGCGATGGTGCGCGCATGTAGCAAGTGTTATTTTTTCGGCAGGCTTCTTTCATTGTTGCAAAACGTTGCAAAGACACTTGCCACACACTTTCAAACCTTATTTGTACTCTCAAATTACATGATCAAATTTTTCGGCGACAATAAAGACTATGTGAGAGTATTAGGAGGGATTGAGAGTGTCTGGCAAGTGTCTTTACAATGTTTTGCAGCATTTAACGATGCCTGCTGAGAAAGCCACAATGGCTAAGTGCATGCACCCTCGCAAGCCTGTGCCGCTCAGTGAGATACGGGCTTATAGGGTTTACAGTGAATTGAAAAACAAACACTTTTACTTTTGGTCATACATGTTAAAACTGTCTGCATCATCTGACTTAAGAATATTAAAATATATTTTTTTGAAAAATCATTCCTCTTTTCCCCATCTTATGCCTTTCATTTAATGTTTAATTGTTTCTAAACTTGTCACAGTGCAATATATAGCCAGGGCTGCACTGGACATCTGGCATACAGGGCAGATGCCCGGTGGGCCAACATCTTTTGGGGCAGATGCAGTGCTTTTTAATTATTATTTTCCTCCATTTTACCCCAAGAGACTGGCCCACAATTTAGAGGGACTATTTCATTAATCTATTTCGAATATAGACAGCAAACTAAAGTCAAAATATCATTGTCGATTTTTTTTTGTGCCAGTCCAGTCCTGTATATAGCCAATAGGAGACTGTAGAGACCGAAGGCGTGACCCAATAGTCTCTAAGTTATTTTCCATGTGCGTACACTGTAACAATCAGCAGTGTGGTCACCGTTCGTTTTTGTGTGCATGTGTAGCACTTCTTCGTTTTCTGAGGTGAATGTTTTTTGATGCCGTGGAGGCCTACGATTATTGTAACGTGTGGTGGCGCCGAGCCCATTGTTTTTCTTTTTCGGCTTAATAAAGTGAATCCGTGGACTGCCAATCCTTTTGTTGCTCTCCCGTTTTTTTGCTGCCCTCCTGCCATCCACGGCCGATCGGGCCGCGCACGTTGCAACACGCAGCTACGCACGCATGCTTATGTGCAAACAGTCTACTGGCATCTTCAGCACACAGCCCCCGTCTGTGATAGTTTTCTTGGCTGGATTAGAGTATTGATGTCCTGTTGGACAAAAGTTTTTTTTTTTTTAAGGAATTGGTAAAAGCATCTAAAGAAATCATTGAGAAGAAATATTTCCTATATTTACTAATCTTCAGCCTTGTACAGTAAATCCCAATTGTATGCCTTTAATTACGGGTGCATTCTCCCATTGTTTTCTACTGACCTCTACACTCTACATTTGGGTTCGACTCATATTGCACATGTTGAACAAAGCCTCAAGAAAATGGTTGGAAAATGGTTTACTGTGAGTTGCTCATATGACAGGGGGTTTTATTATAAATAATGTAAAGTTGTTGTTGTTTTTTTTGTTTGTTTCTTTCTTTTGGCAGATACTGGAGTGTGAGAGTGATTTTTTTTACGTGAAATATCAATTTGAATGACAATCAATAAATGGTTTGAAAGCAGTTTTTCTACATTATTTGTATTTTTTTTAATGATTGTTATTGAATATGCAGCTGCACCACTGCTCTAATGTAATATTTACAGTTTAAAAAAAATGTTTACACTTATATGAAAACTAATGTTTAAAATGTATCATCATCTGTAAAGGTAATACATATTAATGATGTGCAAGTTTTATCAAGGAAATAATTTATTTATTTTTATATGGGGAAACATGTATTTGTACAAAGTCATATCAGAACAACACTAAAATCATTTTCGATCTCCTTTACTGGTGTTCAACAATGGAATAACTTAAACTTTGGAGTAACCAACACAGGGACATTGGCTGGCTTAAAAAAAAAAGTATATAGAACTTGTATTCAAAAGATACACTGATCAAAATCCATAAATTCTGATATGATGACATTTGCACATAAGGTCACAATCTGGGTGAAAACCCTGAACTGTAAACAAGGCTTGGCGTTCCTAAACACACACACAGCTGAACCGTTATCTTTCAAGGACTGTTACTCACTTGGGAGCTGTTACGTCTTTGAAAAGCCAGTCTCTATTACTACTACTCCTGATTGCTGAAATAAGTACTGATTCTAGCCTGAAAAACAACATGGAATTAGTAAATTGGTCTTTAAGTGCTCTGGACAAGATCTTCTCAACTATGAGAACTGGACCTAGACAACGCTCATGTCCGGGTGGAACTTAAATGTCTGGATTTGCTGAAGATGGCTAGGGTAGATGGCGGCCGCTATGTCTAGCCTCATTAGAAGTTGGACATCTACCTGTTCATCACGCTGGTGGCTGGGATGCTTCTGCTAGGGATCGGAGCTTTAGTTTTTGAGATCAATGATCCCTGGTGAGGGAAGACCTGGATCGTTTATGTTTTGAAGTTTATTTTTTTCTGAATCTGATTTTGTTTGTTGGCACTTGTAATTAAAGTTTGGCGACTGGCGTCAACTGTTTGCACATTTTCCCCAAATCAAGTTGTAAATTTCATTAAACGTGCAGGCAACGCTGCAGACTACTATGTCAGTTGAACCAATAGGACGCAACGCACGTCGATATGCAACAGCCGTTGTTGGTCACAACAACAGCTGAGCTGTGCGTGGTCACGCTACATGACGAAACATTATACAAAATATGTGCGAAAGGCGCAGCTTCTACGTTTGCAAGTGAGTATACATATTTTGGGAAAACACTAGTGATGCTATTTATATGTTGTATAAAGTTTGGCGACAACTGTTAGCAAGTCTTGCTCAAGCACTTGTGAAGCTCGAGACCTGAAGCTATATTTCCTTGTCGCTGAATATTTATCTTAAATTTGTATTATGTTCATCATCACACAAAGTGTGGGAGGGAAAACAAAAAACAAAAGTTGGTGGAAGTTATGTAGGTTTAAGTGGCAGATGGCCATGCAGCTTCAGACAGTGAAGAGCTTGATAAGCCACACACTCACGGTGACAAGTTTACGTTACGGTTTAGTTCATTAAGGGTATTTTATTGATCTTACAGAAATGTAAATGGCCATAGAGGAAGAGATTGGGGGAGGAACGTATATGATCTAAAAATATGGCCATAGAGGAAGAGATTGGGGGAGGAACGTATATGATCTAAAAATCTGATCCTTTGTAGGATCAGCAAAATGAAAAAAAAAACTACCATGGAACTTTGTTGGACATAAATAATTGTCGAAAACTGCGGCAATGGTGAAGAAGGCCCGGCAGCGGCTCCACTTCTTGAGGGTTCTCAGGAGGGAGAACCTCAACACCCCTTCTACCGCTCCTGCATAGAGTCTGCTGACCTACGCCATCACAGTGTGGTACCCCAGCTGTACTGAGGCAGGGAGTAAGAGGTTGCAGAGAATATAAAAAAACAGCAGAGAAGATCATTGGCTGCTCTTTGCCCTTTCTTCTGGACATCTGCCACTCCCATTGCCTCAGTAGAGCTCAGAATATTATTAAGGACTCTTTTCACCCAGGTCACCATCTCTTTGACCTGTTACCCTGAGGCAGGCGTTACAGGTCACTAAAATCAAGAACAAACAGATTCAAAAACAGTTTTTAATCAAAGAGCTGTTCAACTCGCGAGATGCTGTGACTATCGCGAGACCGGGAATACCCAACATGGCCGCGCCCTGCTGCTAAGATAGAACTAGCTCTATTAAACGATTAAAAAGGAGAATAAAACGCTAAAAGAAACGGTTTTGGATGTCCAATCCCGTAGCATGCGGGAGAATTTAATATTCTCAGGCATATCCGAGAATACCTCTGACAATCCAGAGGTCAGGATTAAAAAAATGATGACGACGTCGTTAAAAATTCCTCAGGAGACGGTAAATAATGTCTCTTTTCACCGGGTACATCGACTTGGAGCCCATAGGGGCAACAAACCCCGTCCTATTATCGTTTTTAAACAGAAATAATTTGTTAAAAGTAAAGGACGGGAGCTTAAAGGGACCTCTTTCGGCATAAATGACCAATTCCCGAGAGAGATTAATGAGCGGCGAAAGGTACTGTTTCCTATAATGAGACAAAATAGGCAGGAGGGTAAACGGACTACGATAGTCGTTGATAAGCTATACATCGATGGCCAACTATTCCGGAACCCCAACTCCACTCCCTGGCTGTTCTAATTGGCATTGGTGGAACTAAACTTAGTTTGATTATTAGATGTATACATATACTGTATATGTGGTTATAAAACCTAAAATATTAATACTCTTTATGTTTAGGCTATATTACAAATATAATATTAATACATAACTATATCTAAAATATATTTAAACAAAAAATCTCGCTTAGGTTAGTTACCAGTTATTGGTGTATTGTTATATGTTTAATACCCCGTTAATTTCCTTCACTTTCACCTCCCTCCCCGTTTTTTCACTGTTATATTAACTTACACGTTACCTCATATTTTACACAAATTATATAAACCACCTAACCACTTTGACTCTATCCTATAACATGCCAATATTAACAAATAGCCCATACAGATATATACACAGGACTGAGTCTATATTGTTTGTATGCATAAATTAGTTCTGGTTTCCTGGAATGTTTGTGGCGCTCGCTCACAGGGAAAAAGAATAACAAATTTAAGACCATCTTTTAAAATTAAAAGCAGATATTTGTCTCCTTCAAGAAACCCACCTACAAAAATCAGAAGAAAAATGACTTATTGATAATAATTTTAGTCAAGTGTACTCTGCCCCTTATAACAGTAGACAAAGAGGAGTCTGTATACTCATACATATTATATTTATTTTTTACTATAAAAAATACAGTAACAGACCCAGAGGGCCGATACATTATAAAACTGTTACAAAAATACATCCTATTATTATTAGCGACCATGCACCAGTCTCCCTTACCCTACAAGTTGATTATACCTTTAAACCACCCCCGACATGGCGTTTTAACATCTCACTGCTAAATGACGCAGAGTTTGACAAAATTATAAGAAGAGAGTGGGCAGACTTTTTGGAAATAAACTTATCTCCATCTCTTCTCTAGGAAGCTGGGAAAGCAGTAATTAGAGGTAAAATTATATCATATTCATCTTATAAAAACAGGATCAAAAATTTGAAAAAGACTCGGAAGATAAAATTAAACAACTGATGGATGAGTACGCAATAAACCCAAATAACCAAATATGGACTGACTTACAAAATACAAAAATACAGTTAGACGATATGCTATCTAAAAAGACCGAGTTTATAATACAACAATTGAGACACAACAACTTTGAATGTAATAAAAAATCAGCCTATACTCAGAAACTAACAAGCCTAACCCTGAGCATATTGAAGCATTCATCAGTAGCTTCAATATAGCTCAGTTAACTACTGATTATAAAGATATGTTAGATGCGCCACTTACTATAAACGAACTGTACAGTGCTCTAGATACTATGCCTAATGGCAGAGCACCTGGTCCGGATGGATATCCTGCTACAATTTTTTAAGCACTTTTGGTTAATGCTTGCTCCACTATTCTTAAGAGTGGTAACAAAAATTTAAAACTAATGGTACATACGCCCACACATGAATACAGCAGCAATTAAACTTTTATTAAAGCCAGAAAAAGACCCCACCCTTCCATCAAGTTACCGTCCGAGTTCACTAATTAACACTGATATTAAAATTATCGCTAAGGCTTTCGCATCGAGATTAGAAACAGTAATCTCGACAATCATTCATAGCGACCAAACAGGCTTTATTAAAGGTCGTCACTCTAATAATAATATTAGGAGGCTCTTTAACCTTATTAGCATGTCACAGCGGCGAGATAAAAAGGGAAGGGGAACATAGATGTGTGTTTCTTTGCACATAGCAGTTATGATGTGCTTTTCTTTCTTATCAAAGTGGTAGTTGCAGTCTTGCTTGCTTGTAATCAGCTTGGACAAGAGTCTGTGCTGGAAATCACAATACACAATGCTTCTTTTGTCATTCGTAACAAAAACCATGTTCTCATTTAAACCCTACTACGGCAAACTTCTGTACCCGTGTGTCTCTCAGGATAACATGATTGTTAATAATTAGAGATGAAAGCCACTAACTATTAAAGCCCTTATCTCACTTAACGGTGCAGGCTTGCGATGGTGCGCGCATGTAGCAAGTGTTATTTTTTCGGCAGGCTTCTTTCATTGTTGCAAAACGTTGCAAAGACACTTGCCACACACTTTCAAACCTTATTTGTACTCTCAAATTACATGATCAAATTTTTCGGCGACAATAAAGACTATGTGAGAGTATTAGGAGGGATTGAGAGTGTCTGGCAAGTGTCTTTACAATGTTTTGCAGCATTTAACGATGCCTGCTGAGAAAGCCACAATGGCTAAGTGCATGCACCCTCGCAAGCCTGTGCCGCTCAGTGAGATACGGGCTTATAGGGTTTACAGTGAATTGAAAAACAAACACTTTTACTTTTGGTCATACATGTTAAAACTGTCTGCATCATCTGACTTAAGAATAAGGTCGTCACTCTAATAATAATATTAGGAGGCTCTTTAACCTTATTAGCATGTCACAGCGGCGAGATAAAAAGGCAGTTATTATATCATTGGATGCAGAAAAAGCTTTCGACAAAGTTAACTGGTCCTTCCTCTTTGCTGTTTTAAATAAATTTGGCTTTGAGAAGTCATTTATTCACTGGGTGTCAGTATTATATGATTCTCCTAAAGCTACAGTTACTACTAATGGGATTATATCTCAGAGTTTTACTCCACAGAGAGGCACAAGACAGGGATGCCGACTGTCCCCTTTATTCTTTGCAATATTTATTGAGCGGCTTGCATTAGCTATACGCCAGGAAAGAAGGGTTCAAGGAATTAACTCTGGGGTAACAGAACACAAAATTAATCTATATGCCGATTATATTTTCTTTTATTTAGAAAAGCCTGCTATTTCATTAGGGGAAGTATTTAACTTAATAACAAAATTCTCACATTTATCAGATTATTCTATTACAGAAAATTCACCCTGCAAGCCAAGACCCACACTACTCATTCCCTAGGTAATTAAAAATATTTAGGTATAAAAATCTCACCTAAATTAACCGATTTAATTCATTTAAACTTTACTCCACTTCTGGATAGCATTTATAGTGACTTGGAGTGCTGGAATAATCTTCCTATTTCTCTAATATTTTTTCTCAATGATTCCATTTAAACCTATACTGCAAAAATTTTGCAATATATGGAGAACAGTTTAGCTCAGCGGGATTGGATAACCGCTGTGTATAAACGAGAGGTCACGTGATTCTTATGTGTGTCTGTTGTGTGGCCATATGTGTTAACCTATTGAACTATTATACTAAAAGTGAGACGTCACTGTATTGATAAATATTAATACTACTTGCGTAGAATAGAAACCGAAAGTAAAAAATAGCCTATAAACAAAATGGAGGCGATTTCGACCCGGATACAGAATGGTTTGTCCTGAATGCGCTTCCGGTTCATAGTCGGGACTTGTGAGTCGCAGCCATGCGGAAGAATGAAAAACGTCGATGAAAAACGAAAAAACAAACTATGGATCGATTGTATAAAAAGCTTTCGCTGGACAAAATGGTACGTCAGACTTTTGTATTTTCTTTGTTGGTAATGATGTAGTGGCTGAATTTGATGCTAAAATGACTCATTTGTGGAGCAGTTTACGGGTGATTTGTTCGAAGTTAACCCGTTTACTGAAATCACCGTACAAAACTGCGGTTTAAATGCCATAAGATTTGTAGACAACGAATTGGTAGAATAAAACCGTTTATTATTTTCTAATGATTAAAGAGTGTGTGCGTATGTATTTGAGTGTGTGACCTAGCTTCTAAAAGGTGGGGGCTATTATTGTGATTGTGAGTGAGAAATGTGATTTTGTTTGTTTTTCTTCAATATCTTTAACTAAGTTTGGTGTTGTTTTTGTGTGAGATGAGACTGTTGTGATAGTGGCGTTTGTTTTATTAATAGGAATGTGATAAAATAGGTTTTGCGATGTATAATGTTAAGACCCCCCCCCCCCCCCCCCCCCGTTTCTAGGTTAGAAGAAAAGGAGGGGGCTGTGGGTTAGAGCATAATGTGTCCTCGTAATGGGACTTTTTCTTCTTCTTTTTTTTAGGTAAGAGAGGAATGATAAAAGATAAAAAATAAGTAATAGTATTTGAAAGATATTGTTGAGTTTTTGTAGAAGAATATTAAATTAGTGTTTTTTTTTTTTTTTTTTTTTTTTTTTTAGTGACTGAGCCAATAGTCTTTTACACTTTAATGATTGATGAAGATGGTTAATTTGTTAACTTTCCCTTTTCGGGACAAATGAATAAAGAATAATGATAAAATAATGGTATTTTGTTTGAGCTGTGTTGAGTTGACATGGTTATGCCTACATCTGTACAGCTGTGGCTAGAAGTAAGATAGTTGAATAAGAAGTTATAAATGTTTTTGAAATTGACATAATGATAATGATTTTTAATATTTGTTTTTTCTCTGAGTGTGTCATTTCAGAAACTGATGTTTGAGTTCCAAGGCAGATGAGGGTTTGATGGCCTTCACTGATTACAAACTGCGAACGGGATGCGCCCCAGCTGCTGATACGTTGTATTTGCAAGTATTGCTAGTAGCTATTTTGAAGGGGTATTTAAAAAATAAATAAAAAAAAGGCTGTTTTTTACGAAACATTTTTGAAAAAGCAGGAAGTGAACTGTCTTGCTATGATCCCATTTCCTCAGTCTGGCATTGTAGTGCATTGGATCAGCCGGATGCATTCGTTGGTCGAGGTGAGCGCCTGGAAGGACCGAAAATGTGTCATCGGGTCCACATTGCAGACAGCGTCTGAATGGATGTGGCAGAGATCAAAGGTCAAAAGCCGCAGAGCAACAGTCTTCTCCTCCTGTGCCTAAAAAACATGATGCTCAACTTCCACAATGCCCAGTGACTGTGTACAAGCCTCATTACAGATGTCTCCTCTCATCGAACTTTGTCTGACACAGCCCCGCCCTGAACATTGACTTTTGAAAGCTGGTGGTCTGACTGGGATGCGACCCTTCAATCAGTGAAATGCTGCACGGTATATGCAAGGCATTTTTAATGTGTTGAATGGGGAACTGTGATCTTTAGCAAGATATTTCAGGAAATTGAAAACGACATATGTGAATTTGAAATGAGGGATTGAGAAAATTTATTTCAATCTGTAGCCTACTAAATTTTTGCCTATATTTTTGGGAGAATCAGTTTCTGAATTGGTACAATGGGAATTTTATTAATATGATATGATACGATATACTTTTATTTTCCCCGTGAACTTTTTTGGACTTCGTCCAGCTGCAGCTACAGTATATAAAAATAATAGAATAAAATGAGTAGTAATAAGTAAAAGGCTAACTAAGAAGTTTTCACAGTGGTATATATTATCTAAGTATAGGTTTTATATACATAATATTGAACCATGCATCTTATCGTACTGAGTTGATGCTATTTCATAAATAATAGCGAGTTTGATGGTTAATTTTAGATTTTATTTTTATTTTTTTCACAGCACTGTGATTTATGAATCCCAGAAATATTTTGTGTGCTGTGTTTTTTATGAGCCCCGCTAATATGTGAAAGAGTTGAGGTTGATTAGCAGTTTAAATAATTTTTAGTTTGCTTAACTCTAGGAGAATTAGATTAATATGGTTACCTCTATTTTTTATGGCCCCAAAGTCATCATATATTAGTGTCTTAAATTGTATCTGCTTGTGCTCATTTTTATTGTAGTGTTTTGTAGTTTTTTCGTTTACCTCATAGCCTGATTTAGAGGGTTGTGTTATTTACGACGTCTTTTGAGTTATGAGGTCTCTATTTTATCCTCCCTTTATCTTGACGTGTTTGAAAAAAATCAGTGGATCTTTGTCAAAATGAGGGAGTTTATGTTTAAGAAATTAACCAATGTAGACGAATTAGTAGATTAAAAAATGAAAAGGTTTTGAAGTGATAATCCACAGTTTGAATATGAAGAAATCTACCAGAGGAAATCGAACAGCAAAGTAAGTCTGAAGCAAGCAAGGACAATAATGCATATTCGCCGGATGAAGGTAATTATATTATATTATATCTTTTATTTTAGAAAAATGTAATGTTTGGAGCCCAGTGTTTGCAAAAGAGTATAGATAATATGAATATATGTGAGCTTTTTCCAGGATATCATGATTCGGCCGGTCATGGGATTCTGGGAAGAGAATATATGATATGCTAGTAAAATGATTCCTTTCAGGATGGTGAAAGGCACAGTTATGCAAATTTAGAACAAATTTAGTCATGGTAAAAAATTACCTATTATTGAACAAAACCTATTTGAAAAATAAATATTTACAAGCTCTGTCTTATATTAATGAATGAGCGAATGTCATTCAACTCAATCAAAGGCTGGGCTCTATTTTAATGTCACAAAAATAGATATTTTCCTGTTCCAACAGCACAGGACCTACGGATCTTAACCAAATAACATTTACTAATCCCAACTAACAAAAACTATCAGGGTTTTTCCTCCAAATAAAATTTATGTGAGTTTATGAGAAACTAAAAATGAAAAGTTTCTGCACGCAGGAGAACGGCCCCAGGGGGTCGGAGAGGAAATCTTGTGCAGTTCGCTGCACAGAAAGAAGGATGGAGACGACATTCCACATCTGGTCTACAAGGCTTCCGGAGACGTGCCAGGCTCAGCTATCTCATCAACTGATGATCATCAATCTTATCACCTCCGACCTGGGAGCCACGTCAGCTGACCCAGTGTTCGGTTCTGGAGCGGCCGTTTCGACATCATTCGACATCGTTTTGACATCATTCAACGGATCAAGTCAAGTGCCTTTTCCTGGGCAATCATCACGAGAATCACATTTGCAGGCAATCTATTCTGGGGATCTGCAAAAAGCTGACAACGTCATCTTCTCATTCAACAAAGAACTTCATCACGAGATGGCTTCAAAGAACACATATTCGTCTGCCGATACATTGCGACACTTTTTAATGAACAACATTTTATGTTAAGCCTCACATATGCTATGCTTATTCCACTAAAAATCTTTTAAATGTATCAAATTGTTTTTTAATGTCATATGATTGCTAAACTACCTCCTCTCCTGCTAAAGGGATGTTTTAATGATAATTATTTTTACCACACAACCATTGAAAAAAATGTTTTAATGTGTTGAGCTCTCATGAGCTCAAATGAGGGAATGTTAAGTTATTAACATTGTTTTTCAGTTTCAATTTATATTTTAGCCGTTTTGGATTTAGTTATAGCAGTATGGCTCAATGAATAGAATTGTATCTGTCTCACTCTCAGAAGAAGGGCAACAAGTTCTTCCACTGCTATCTTGAAGGGAGTCTGGTACCGGTCTCTGTCGGAAGAGGGGAGGCACAGGCTGATGATTGTTTTTCTCTAATCTGATTTATACCTATGGGAACTTGCTGAACTCGCTGAGGGAGGAGAGAGGGATTATCTTGTATTCACTGAGTTGTAAACAAATGTACTGTGGGCTGATGGGAGGAGACTTTTCGTATTCACCCACTTTTCAATAAATAATGATGTGCCTGAGAAGAGGACACACAATCTGAACACACTGCTTGAGAGAGTTCAATTGTTGTCATCAGAAGCTTCTGTTTTAATGATACCTTTGCAAAGGGACTTCTTCACCAGAATCTCACCATTCAGTTAATTGAACACGCAAAGAGTAGAATATAAATATTGTCTACTCTAACACACGCTTCTGATTTCGGCTTTTATCACGCTCTCAATTTCGTCGCGCAGTGACATAAGTAGCTCTTGTTTGAAGGCTTGAGTGGTCAGTGTCGCAGTTTTGTTGTCCGGGGCTGTTTTATCACTTTCGTCCGGGGACGAGCTGGGGCCATCAGGCCTCGCATGCAACAAAGTTGCAATGCGTGTTTTCGAAAACTTGCCAGCCATTTGTCGCCCTCTGACTTGAGTGCAAAATCAAAATACAACTCAAAGACAAAAAGCGTAGTCTGTCAAAAAGTGTCGTTTTTAAATGAAAGTTCTGCGGAGTTCAACCAGACACGTCTATTCCATTACTCGGCTCAACAGCGCCCCCGATAGTGATATTTTGTGTAATTATCTAATCTATTTTATCTAATTCCCATTCCTACAGTGATTTTATAAAATTTGGTCTTAATTTAGTCTTAATGGACAGCTATTGTTGTTTCACCTGCTTTTGCAGAAACGCAAGTGGACTGTTTGCCTGTTCCCGGCTGTAGAACTGGTCGCACTGTGACAGATTTCTTGATAGGGTCGCTTCTACAGCAACATCCTTCCTTCTGTTGACCAAGAATTCAGTTAAACATTGGCCGTGCAATGTGCTCTGAAAGAAGAAAAAAATTAATATAAGTCCTCGTAAAATGATGGTGCATTTTGACATAATAGAAACCTGGAGTCTGCTCCCCTCTTCATCCGTGACTGCAACTATTAGAGCAGAGATGATTCCTCTCTTTACATTGATGATGTTCACAGGTTCATTAGGCTCGGGGTACAGCTGAACACTTGTGATGTGCTGCACTGAAAACTTCAGAGGGTTTCTAGTGTTGCAAAAGTCAGACCGTATAAACTATATTGTGGAAAATGTGTAAGGATTTTTTTTGTTATTAAACAACAGACGTTTGTTTGACCCTTTTATGAATGCACTTATTTGCATATATTACTAAAGTACGGTAGGATAGGATATTATTGAAAATGATAGTAGTGTTCCATTATTGAATTAAATAAAAATTAGGGATTCATTTGTGGATTCTGAAGTGACAGACTGTAGCACAACCCGTGTAACAACCTACTGCATATACACATACAGCAGGTTCAGTATATAATATACAGGTATGTATTCAATTTACTGTCACTATAATTAATCTACCTAATTAATCACATGACTTCTTCTTATCCTCACCTTTCCATGTTTGCCTGGAAGAACCCTGAGCCAGAAGACTGTTTGTACACTGGTTGTCCCTGAGGATCAATGGCCGATACTTCGCTGAGAGTGCAATCCATAGTGCGCATGACAAATCCACAAATCTGAGGAACTTCAATCTCTACCTAAATATACAAAGTAGAAAATTAGTCACTCCTACCTGAGCTGTCATTTTAGTGTGCCGGAGGCATTAGTGTGTCCCAGTGATCCTGGGAACTAGGTTGTAGGGTGTGGTGTCTTGAGGAGGGTTGGCCTGTCTTCCTCGCTTGAGTTGCCCCTAATGATAGGCACTGAGCAGGCGTGGGCATATTTATTGCTCCACGGTTTGGTGCCTGCATGTGGGGTTTACCCCGATAGACGTGATTATAACCCCCCTTCACTAAAGGGTAGGGGGGATGGGTTCTGATTGCTGTGTCTACGCATTAAACAACAGTTCAGAGTATACATGCTTATTGGGGTCCTTGGAAGTGATGCTGAAGAACATTCCTGCTCGGGGAACAGCAATTCTCACATGGGCAAAGACAGTGAAACTGTGACGGAAAGGCCTCCCGTATCTGAACCAAAGTGCTAAAGGTCCCTGCTAAAGGGAATTAGCTATGAGACCCCAGACGAATTTCTCACACAAGCCCCCGTCGTCATGTTATTGATTGTGTGTGAGTCTGTGTGTGCGTGTGTGTGTGTGTGGGGGGGGGGGGTGCGTGCGCGTGCGTGTGTGTGTTTTAGGGGTGGTAAGCACAAGAAAATGGGTGGAGGATGGATGGATGGATAAAGAATGAGTCAGTTTGTTTGTGGATCTCACTCTGCTTCATCTATCCTTCCTTCCTTCCTTTAGTCCTTCCTCTGGTCTCTTGATGTCTCCCTAATCCTGTTGGAATTAAAATGTATCTGGGGTTGGTAACAGATTCTGGATTTGGAACTCTGTGGGTGGAGGGTGATGCCTGGTTGGTATTGGTATTGGACTTCTTCCGGTCTCCTGACAACTTCACGACTCTGGTGGGACTCTGAAGTATCCGGTTAAGGTGAAGGGTTTCAGGTGAATTAAAGAACACAAACTCGCATGCGACTCGGGAAGGCTGCCGAATGAATAATACTGAGCTCTCAAAAATAGATAAATAAAGTTTAAGTAAAACAGACAAGGTGAGATCAGAACATTTTCCCAGATAAAAGATACATAGTAAAACAATATTTACCTGACAAGTAACTTTAGAACCATTCTTCAGATTGGCAGTGCCCACCACACCATTCCTGCTCTCCGTGATATACTGGTAAGTGTATTTCTTATTGACCTTAAATCTGGATGTAACTGCAGTAACATGTTATTACGTGGTTAGATCAATTCTGTAATGTCTTTAAAATCATTTGCATTTATTTAGTGTTGATAAATAAGAAATGTTAAGATTGCTGGAAATTGCATGTAATAAAGATACACATACACAGCCACATACACAAGATCCAATATGCAAATAACAATGGCATTTGGAGGCTTCAACATTGTCAGGAGATTAGATCAATGCATTAATAGTGTAAAGATTGCACTTTCTGTATTTGTACTTATCTAAAAATATAACCACAAACAAACTGACAAACCTACAATAATAAAAATATGTACTTACTTGTGGACATAATAATGCTGATTTTAATTGGTTAATGGAAGTCATTTTAAACTAAAAAGGAAATGTTTCCGGAGTTAAAAGCGTCTGTACGCTGGTGGCTGCTGCGTCAAACTTCATACATACTGCAATCAATAGAAACAGTAAGTTAAAAAATGTGTGCAATTGTAAAGCTTTTTGTACACTGTATAGTTTAGTTAAAGGGCTATGTAGGTGCAATCCATTAATCATTCACAATTTTGATCAAACTGGATTTTATTACGTTTGTTCAACGACTTGATTCATGTTTCATGTAATAAGACGATTAAGTATAGTTACTACAACAAACTACCACTTGTTCTACCACCCATAACAATAATATTACTTGTAATAATAGCAACAATAACAACATCTGCATGTAAATCAATATTTACTCAGCTAATACTTTTTTTTTTTTTTTACTTCTAGACAATTTGGCCCATGATTTGGCAACTTTGACTTCATTTTGCCCTCTGTGAGTTCTAATTGGGCAAAGCTTCCTATCCACCCATTTTCTGAAACGCTTATCCTTACTAGGATACAATATGTCATTGTCCAATTAATTGTAACCAGCACAAACTTCTGCTGCTGCTTGTGTCTCTTGAAAATAGATCAGATGCTTATTAGTTTAGTAGAGCCATCATTGATTTGTTATTATTTGCTATGTTTTACCGCACACTGTAAAAATTTGAAACAGAATTTTGATGTTTATATTAGTTGATTTTTCAGATGTTTCCTATAATTTTAAAAATATAATTCAATTTTCACAATATTTCTGTTCTTTAACTGAGAAAGGCATTAGAAAGCCATATATTTATTGTTAAAATATGTTCACAAACAGCCCTGGCCTGGGCCATCTGAAGCAGCGGGAAAATTCCCAGTGGGCCGCCAGAGGGCATTATTCATTTGGGGCCGTGGGTTTGTGTCAAAATCGCACAGGCAGCGGCCTGCACATCTACTTTGAAATCAGTAAATAAAGAGCGTCCACATCATCTTAATATGACTGTCTCATTATCAAATGTAATTTCAAAGCCTCTTACATAGGCCATTACATTATATGTGCACTGACAACCTATTTTTTTTTAAACTCATTTTCTTACCAAGTTACAAAAAATGTATACCAAAAGTAACTAAACTTTAATCCACAAATAGCAACAATAACACTGTAAAAAAAAAAAGTTTAAAAAAGCGGTGGCGGGGCTAAGTGGTAGAGTGGTCGTCTAGTATCCCCTAGATCAGAGGTGGGCATCGAGGGCCAGAGTCCTGCAGGTTTTGCATGTTGCCCTTCTCCAACACAGCTGATATATGATCAGCTCATCAGCAAGCTCTGCATAACGGCCTCACGACTCTGGCTGGATTCTGAAGTGTTCGGTTTAGGTGAACGGTATGGGATTTTTTAATAGGTTTTAGGTGAACTAATGCATACACACACGCACACACACACGCACATGCACACACACACACCCACATACAAAATAAAAATGTATTTAAAAAAATAAAATAATAATAATAATAAATTAATAAATTAATAAAAAAAAAAAGAGCAATGATGATGACATCCCAAAAAAAAAAAAAAAACTAAATAATAATAAGCAAGCTCTGCATAAGCCTGATAACGATCCTGTTGATTGGAATCAGCTTGTGTTGGAAGTGAGAAACCTCCAAAATCTGCAGGACTCCGACCCTTGAGGACCGAGATTGCCCACCTCTGCCCTAGGTAGTGTTTTTTTTTTGTGACCTTGTCAAAGTATCCTTGAGCAAGATATTGAACTCCTGATGCTGCGTCATCAGAAGGTGAATGATTAGTCAAAATGTAAAGCAATTTGAGGACCTCGTAAGGTAGAAAACCACTGTATAAATGAATTACCATAATGGTGAATTGTTGCAATTTTAAACCCAATATCTAGTTTTTCAACAGCATTTGACATGTTTTGAAAGATTAATCACATTATTTTTTTGTGTCATAGTGTTATTTTACATCAAACACAAATTATTATACAAGCTCCTTCCATAAAATCACGTCATTAAAAACAACTAATAACAGCACATTTCTTTAATTTTAAGCATTACTATTCATAATACAGTGTTTACTTACTATATTTTTAGGTATTTTAATTGTTTCAAAATGGGTTTTTTTCTAATTAAACATTAAAAACAACCTGAAAATAATGCAAAATCTCGTTGAGACTACAACTACATACTGTATTTTAATTATGGGGGGGGGGGGTGTATTTTTAAGAGAAGTAAGTAAGAATAACTTTCTGTTATTTTACACTGTACCGTTTTTTTTTCAACATGTCTTTTTTTATTGCAGTGCACTTGACCTGTACGCATGCACATGCACATCTATGTACAAATGCATAGAATAACTGCAATTAAAATACCTTCCTTTACAATAGACAATTTAAAGAATATTGAGTTACATTAGTATATTGTAAAATTTGTGTTAAGATCAACTTACATAAACAGGTTGATGGGTTCTCATTACTGCCATTGTCTTGCTCTGGGGAGGGGGGAAACATTTTATAGTATACTATATGTGTAGTATGCTAAATATTTCACGTAGTTTAGATTGAAAAGACATTGGAAATACAACAAGAACATTTTAAAAATAACAAGAGTATATTAATCAAAGTGTAACCAAGGTGATAATCTTTAGTTACAAGTTACTATGGCCTGCTTTTGTGCATCAGTATGGCAGCGATTCCTTTTTAAAGTTTTAATTGAAAAGATTTGTGACAGATATCTTTAGGCAGATGCTGTCAAATTGCCATATCTCGGTGAACCTGTACCATTATGCCTTTGCTAATTGAAAATTGAATTACTTACGAGCCAGTGTGTAACTGCTCAGTAGCATGAGCAGATATATCTTGCTATGTCCCATCGTGGGGTTAAATAATCTCTTTATTCTGTACTCCCAGTTGTAGTCTTTTTACACTCACATTTCTGTGTGGAGCTTTTTTTTTTCTTTTCTTTTATTAGTTCAGTACCTCTGTACAATCAATAGAAAAACAAAGTCTGGGAGGGGAGTGCAAAGTTCAAACTTTGATTGTGTGCATTGCTAGTGAAAATCAGCTTTTCTTGGTGGCCCTTACAAGTACTTTGCATATTAGCATGATTACTGCTGTTTTGTGGCTTATATTGCTTTAAAAATGTATTCCGATACAGTTATTAGTTAATCATATAAAAAAATAAAAAAATAGTAACATAATCCAAGTACCATAATATCAAAGTAATATAACAAGTAATATGTAGCTTGGTTACTTTTAATGTCTTTAGGGTTACTCCAATATATTTGTCCACATCTACAAGATGCACGATTTGTACAAGTATTATTAGTTTTACTGGCAACTTTATTGTATGGTAGGACATACGTGTGTGTGTGTGGGGGGGGGGGGGGGGGGGGTGTGCGTGTGTGTGTGTGTGTGTGTGTGTAATATCTTATTTTGAAAATCGGCCTTTTATTATTATTTTTTTTATTTATGAAAATCGGCCTTTTATTATGAAAACAGGATGTCGTTCTCCGCGCCAGCGTCTATATATCCTTCACCCATACTAACGTACATCCTAGAAAACGGTGGACAGAAAGGGCGAACTTGAAATGAAGAGCAGCGTGCTGGCTTGACTTCCTAAAAAGAAGAGGCGGTTAGCGAAAGAGGGGCTGTCAAAGCGGATCAACCATTCCGTGTATGGACGGCAAGAAAGAACAGGAAGGAAGGTAGGCTAAATAAGTAACGAAACAAATTATGCAGACGCACACTCAACGTACACACTTTGGACAAGTGGACTGGGTTATCATTTCATATGTAAACATAATGTTGGGTTTTATTTATTTTATTTGTTCTGTTTTGATAAAAAAAATAAAAATAATAAACCTCGTGAAAATCGATTAAGAAAAGCTAAGACTTAATTTCAATGTCAATGAATTGCTTTTGATTGGAACATTGTCCCTACTAATAATAATTAGCCGTACTGCATTAGTGTATCTAGTGTGTCCTCGGCTGCTCAATATCTGCTAGGAGCACTAACATGTAAACAGAAGATTGCATGTGCCGGCGAAAAGTACGAAGAAACGACGAGTTTAATTTGTATTGGAAGTGAATGGTAGGGCCGACAGGAGAAAAGGGGAAAACGATAAAATGTTAATAATGTTTGTCTTAAGTTCAGTGTTCAACATTAAACTTGCTACCCTTGCACACTCGTACGATCCAATACAATTGTTTTGTTTTCAATTCAAACTATATCAGACCTGTACAGCTTGTATTTCATTTGTAATGCATTTCTCCTTTTAGTACTGCAAGTATAGTGACCATTATATGTTAATACAAATATGACGTCACTTTCTGGATTAAACAAAAAGTGAATTCCTTTTGTCTGCACTAATGTCCAGGTAAAACATGCTGTCAGCTGTCAAAGGCGCAAGGCTCTCCTTAAGATTCTTCAGGAGTGTCTGTAACAAAGGTAAAACACTTAAAAAAAAAAATAATACAAATATGAATAAAGTGCAACTTCAGCACTGTCGCAACATAAATTTAGCTTGAAATCAAACTGCCTGTCACAGCCAACACTCACCTCACTCACTCGTTGCACATTAGTAATTTTGTAAACATGAATGCAGTGTTGATATGTACATCATGCAATGAATAACCTGAAGAATACTTTTTAATGTCATACACTGACATGACTTAACTGAAAATGATAGAGTTACAGTACGGGTATAATACAGTAAAATGTACTACAACCGTGGCAATTGACTACCGTACATGTATATGCTATACAACAGAGGTAGGGAACTCCGACCCTCGAGAGCCGCTGTCCTGCTTGTTTTAGATGTATCCCTCCTCCAACACAGATTCAAATGATCAAATCATCAGCAAGCTCTGCAAAAGCCTGATAACTATCGTTATCATTGAATCAGCTGTGTTGAAGAAGGAAAACATCTAAAACAGGAAGAACAGTGGCTGTCAAGGAGTGGAATGGGGAATCCCTGCCATACACAAGCTCAGCCAGCTCGATTATTTCCATTTTGTCTCTCTCTAAGCAAAATAACTGATTTCTACACAATAAATTTATGAGAGATACCAAAATTTAACAGAATGGCATGAGTAGCATCATTCAAGCAAATTAATCCACATCCGCTGCCAGGAAGAACAAAGGCTGCTGCAAGCTGTACATGTCAAATTACCTTTTTGGACGTAGTCTTCCATGTTGCCAAAATATAGTTCGGCCTTTTCCAGTTTGAGAAAATATGTCATTTTATACAGTATTTACAGGACTTTCCCAAACTAATGCTGTGTTCCATTTGCGCTCGGAAGTCGGCATTTCTGAGTTGTTAGTTGGAAATTTCAACTGGAACGTCCACTGAAGTCCGATTTCCTACTCGGAAAGTTACCCCTAAGCTGGCTTTCAAAGATGGCTGCCATGAGTGTAAACAGTAAGTAGAAGCTCCTCAATTAAAATTTTCATGTGGTATATGCAAACTATTAACTCTTGTTAACAATAGCCTTGTAGTTTTGTGAAAGACATGTTATTATGTTTTTGCGACCTGTTTATGTGGAGAATTGTTAAAGGGATACTTGACTCATTAAGTCATTTTCAGCAGTAAAACGTTAATATTTTGGCCAGAATTAATGTGATAACTTCATTATTTTTCATGTACTACTAGTAAAACTAGTTTTGCCACTTGCTGTCGACTGAGGAAGTAGATAACAACCAATCATGATGGCTCAGTTTGCTGTCCAAATTCACAAGACTGGGTCCTCCGAAGACCGGATTAGTCGGCTGCATGACGTCACTCCCGTCGCGACTCGACAGCACGCATATGAAGGACCCAGCCTTGTGAATTTGGACACACGGACAGAAAACGGTTGAGTCATGATTGGTTGTTACCTACTTCCTCAGCACAGGTGATGTCATCTTCAGTCAACAGCAAGTGGAACAATTTTTTTTTTTAAAGGTATTGTACATAAAAATAATGAAGTTATCAAATTAATTCTGGACAAAATATTAACTTTTTACTGCTGAAAATGGTTCAATGAGTCAAGTATCCCTTTAAAGGTATTATGGAGCAGTGCATGGCCTCTGAACTAGGGCTGCACATACAATCAACGACCATGGCATATGCCTAATAGGGATATAACGGGTTGTTAAATTATTTGATTTAAAAAAAAAATGCTGAAGGAAATAGCTGTTCTATCAACAATTCCTGCCCTCAAGTCTACGTGTTGACAGCAACACTGGCCTGCATTTGGATCCACACAGGACGACTCCTGTTCCTGGCCATTTGTTCCAGAGAGCGCATGTGGCGGTCGTACGTACAGTATCAGCATGAACTGATGCCGAACTTTGGTTGTGGCTGAGTACAATCACATCACAACAGGTTAGAAAGTATGATGAAAGTAACAAATGTGACATCTATGTTATAATGCTATTATTCCTATGTGTATTGTAGAGAGCCTTGGGGAGAATGCTGCCTGCACCCTCACTCAGACCTTCACCATTGACTGCAAATGAAGACTTTCATAGGGACCAGACACTGTTCCCTTACTCCAACACTTGCAGACCTGAAGCTCAGAGGTGCCACAAATAGTTGCCGGCTCAACTGAGGTCAGCCCAGCAAGGGTTTGAGGTCCTGATAGGTTGACTGACAGATAAACTGTTAGAGTTCAATTGATGACACTTTTCTTAGAGTTGTTTACACTTTTGCACAATGTTTACTACCTCACTACCCGAAGTGACTTTTTTTGTACAATTTGCAAGTGTTAATTCATTATTTTATTAAACTATTATATTTCTACTTGGAGTCATTGCCGTTTATAATAAGAATAACAATGAGAAGAAGGGCACCACCAACTAAGTAAAATAATTATTGACAGGAAAAAAGTAATAACAGCTACCAGTTTGAACATTTTAAGAAAAGTAGGATCCTTCCATAGCATGGCCTCATGACATTTGCAGTGTGTCCTTTACTACAGGGAACATTTGTCAATGTCGCTTATGTAGATGAACAAATATATATTTACTACCCAAAAAAAACATTTTTGTTCATCTACCTTTGCCAGAGATAAATATATGCATAGTAACAGACAGAGCGATTAAAATGCTCTCTCATTGGATGGCAGAAAGGTATACACGTGGACAAAATTTTGGGTACCACCCTCTGTTTATCTGTATTTGCTGTTATGAACATTTACCCTTTTACTTTTGTGAACAATGAAATGTGTCAGAAAAAAATAGACAACCTTTTGTGTCTTTGTGTTTCCTTTTCAGCCACCGTGTTTTTATTGCAGAAGTTGTTTACATTTGACAAGCCAAGCACAAAAATTGCTTTCGTGTAGGTTACCATCTTATTTTCTGATGTGGTAACTGGAATGCTGGAAATTCTACAGCAATGTCATTGCCAGCTCAGACTTGTTACTGTATTTGAGATTTTATTTCCATATACATCTTGATGACAACTTAGAAAATAGCATTATTCATCACAAAATTTCTGTGAACAAAAGTGTTGGTACATGTCGATTTAAGTGTATGTGCCTTAATATTTAGTTGCAAATCCTTGAATGAAATGATTCCATAAAGCGTATGACCCATTACAATCACCAAACTGCTGCTTTTCCCGGGCTTTCCCAGCAGCCTCTTTCTTTCAGTTGTTAATTTTTCTTTCAGTTGTGTCTTTCGTTCAATTGGCAAACAATTATTTTGGAGATGTCGTGAATTTTGTTTTGCTGATGACATCAAATGAAGATCAATGAGGAGAAGAAACAAAGCCATGACTTTCCCTCCATTGTTGATCAGCATGTATGTTGGTTACAACCTTTTCATCACTTTGATAAAGGTTTATCTTTGTCTCATCTGTCCATAAAATGTAGTCTCAGGATTTCGATGGCCTGCCTGTCTTTGTACGTTTTTGACAAATTCCAGCCTGGCCTTCCTGTTAATTTCGCAAGTGAGCAGTTTCCATTTTGTAGTGGTTAGTCTAGTCTAGAAGATCCGCTGTATTTTCCATATTGTTTAAATGTAATGGGGCATATCTGTGCAACAAAACGAAAGTGTCAGGAACATGCTCCAACACCTTTTAATCACATGACAAACATTTGGGTTCAAAAGTGCTTATCTGCTTTTTCAGAGTATTTAGGTCAAATTTAATGAGCTTATAACAGTATTTTTGCAAAGCTTTGTTATACCAAAAATTGTGCAATCAAGTCATTGTTAAATTTTTCCTTAAGTGAGATGCAGAGGATATAAAAAGTCAACACACCCCTGTTCAAATGTGAGGATTTTGTGATATTTAAAAAAAATCCCAAAATCAAAACGTTATTATGGGGCAACATTTTTGTGACAGTGAAAACTGAACATTATTACTTGTGTAAATGCACAATTTGGATACTGCTTTTAAATTCAGATGATGAGATTGTGTCAGGGGTTATACACACGTGGCCTGTCAGTCAAGATACTGTATGCCAACAAAGCAAATAATTTTGATGAACAACTTTTGGGATACATATACATACTGTACATTCAGTATCGTAGACAATTCAAGTGTGGCCTTTAGTATACTACATTGTTGTTATCTATGCATATCCTCCGTGAGTCATCACCTTATCGTGGTGGAGGGGTTTGCGTGTCCCAATGAACCTGGGAGCTATGTTGTCCGGGGCTTCATGCCCCTGGTAGGGCCACCCATGGCAAACAGGTCCTAGGTGAGGGACCAGACAAAGCATGGCTCGAAGGACCCCAATGATGCATACAAACTTTGGATTTTCGTTTCCCTTGCCCGGACGCGGGTCACCGGGGCCCCCCTCTGGAGCTAGGCCTGGAGGTGGGGCTCGAAGACGAGCGTCTGGTGGCCGGGCCTACACCCATGGGGCCCGGCCGGGCACAGCCCGAAAAGGCAACGTGGGTCCCCCCTCCCATGGGCTCACCACCGGTGGAAGGGGCCAAAGGGGTCGGGTGCGCAGTGAGCTGGGTGGCAGCCAAAGGCGGGGGCCTTGGCGGTCCGACCCTCGGCTACTGAAGCTAGTTCTGGGGACATGGAATGTCACCTCTCTGACAGGGAAGGAGCCCGAGCTGATGTGCGAGGCTGAGAAGTTCCGACTAGATATAGTCGGACTCACCTCTACACACGGCTTGGGTTCTGGTACCAATCCTCTCGAGAGGGGCTGGACCCTCTTCCACTCTGGAGTTGCCCACGGTGAGAGGCGCAGAGCAGGTGTGGGCATACTCATTGCCCCCCGGCTGGGCGCCTGTGCGTTGGGGTTTACCCCGGTGAACGAGAGGGTAGCCTCCCTCCGCCTACGGGTGGGGGGACGGGTCCTGACTGTTGTTTGTGCTTATGCACCGAACAACAGCTCAGAGTACCCACCCTTTCTGGAGTCTTTGGAGGGTGTGCTGGAGAGCGCTCCCCCCGGGGACTCCCTCGTTCTGCTGGGGGACTTCAACGCTCACGTGGGTAATGATAGTGAGACCTGGAGGGGCGTGATTGGGAGGAACGGCCCCCCCGATCGAAACCCGAGCGGTGTTTTGTTGTTGGACTTCTGTGCTCGTCACGGACTGACCATAACGAACACCATGTTCAAGCACAAGGGTGTCCACATGTGCACTTGGCACCAGGACACCCTAGGCCGCAGTTCGATGATCGACTTTGTAGTCGTGTCATCGGATTTGCGGCCGTATGTGTTGGACACTCGGGTTAAGAGAGGGGCGGAGCTGTCAACTGATCACCACCTGGTGGTGTGTTGGCTCCGATGGCGGGGTAAGATGGTGGTCCGACCAGGCAGGCCCAAACGTATTGTGAGGGTCTGCTGGGAACGTCTGGCAGAATCCCCTGTCAGAAAGAGTTTCAACGCCCACCTCCGGCAGAGCTTCTCCGTTGTCCCGGGGGAGGCGGGGGACGTTGAGTCCGAATGGACCATGTTCCGTGCTTCCATTGTTGAAGCGGCCGATCGGAGCTGTGGCCGTAAGGTGGTTGGTGCCTGTCGGGGCGGCAATCCTCGAACCCGCTGGTGGACACCAGCGGTAAGGGATGCCGTCAAGCTGAAGAAGGAGTCCTATTGGGCCTTTTTGGCCTGTGGGACTCCGGAGGCTGCTGACAGGTACCGGCTGGCCAAGCGGAATGCGGCTTCGGTGGTCGCTGAGGCAAAAACTCGGACATGGGAGGAGTTCGGTGAGGCCATGGAGAATGACTTCCGGACGGCTTCGAGGAAATTCTGGTCCACCATCCGGCGTCTCAGGAGGGGAAAGCAGTGCGCCATTAACACTGTGTATAGTGGAGATGGGGTGCTGTTGACCTCGACTTGGGACATCGTGAATCGGTGGGGAGAATACTTCGAAGACCTCCTCAATTCCACCAACACGCCTTCCTTTGAGGAAGCAGGGTCTGGGGACTCTGAGGTGGGCCCCCCTATCTCTGGGGTCGAAGTCACTGAAGTGGTTGGAAAGCTTCTCGGTGGCAGGGCCTCGGGGGTGGATGAGGTTCGCCCGGAGTTCCTAAAGGCTCTGGATGTAGTGGGGCTGTCGTGGTTGACACGTCTCTACAACATCGCGTGGACATCAGGGACAGTGCCTCTGGATTGGCAGACCGGGGTGGTGGTTCCTCTTTTTAAGAAGGGGGACCGGAGGGTGTGTTCCAACTTTAGAGGGATCACACTCCTCAGCCTCCCAGGTAAGGTCTATTCGGGGGTGCTGCAGAGGAGGATCCGTCGGGAAGTTGAATCTCGGATTCAGGAGGAGCAGTGTGGTTTTCGTCCCGGCCGTGGAACAGTGGACCAGCTCTACACCCTCGGCAGGATCCTTGAGGGTGCGTGGGAGTTCGCCCAACCAGTCCACATGTGTTTTGTGGACTTGGAGAAGGCGTTTGACCGTGTCCCTCGGGGAGTCCTTTGGGGGGTGCTTCGGGAGTATGGGGTACCGGGCCCCCTGATACGGGCTATTCGGTCCCTGTACGACCGATGTCAGAGTTTGGTCCGCATTGCCGGCAGTAAGTCGAATTTGTTTCCTGTGAGGGTCGGACTCCGTCAAGGTTGCCCTTTGTCACCGATTCTGTTCGTAATTTTTATGGACAGAATTTCTAGGCGCAGCCGGAGTGTCGAGGGGGTCCGGTTTGGTGGCCTCAACATCGCATCTCTGCTTTTTGCAGATGATGTGGTGCTGCTAGCTTCTTCAAGCCGTGATCTCCAGCTCTCACTGGAGCGGTTTGCAGCCGAGTGTGAAGCGGTTGGGATGAGGATCAGCACCTCCAAATCCGAGACCATGGTCCTCAGTCGGAAAAGGGTGGAGTGCTCTCTGCGGGTCGGGGATGAGGTCCTGCCCCAAGTGGAGGAGTTCAAGTATCTTGGGGTCTTGTTCACGAGTGAGGGTAGGTTAGAGCGGGAGATCGACAGACGGATCGGTGCAGCGTCTGCAGTGATGCGGACGCTGTATCGGTCCGTTGTGGTGAAGAAGGAGCTGAGCCGAAAGGCAAAGCTCTCGATTTACCGGTCGATCTACGTTCCTGTCCTCACCTATGGTCACGAGCTGTGGGTCATGACCGAAAGAACGAGATCCCGGATACAAGCGGCCGAAATGAGTTTCCTCCGCAGGGTGTCCGGGCTCTCCCTTAGAGATAGGGTGAGAAGCTCGGTCATTCGGGAGGGACTCAGCGTCGAGCCGCTACTCCTCCACGTTGAGAGGAACCAGTTGAGGTGGCTGGGGCATCTGGTTAGGATGCCTCCTGGGCGCCTCCCTGGGGAGGTCTTCCGGGCATGTCCTACCGGCAGGAGGCCCCGGGGACGACCCAGGACACGCTGGAGAGACTACGTCTCACGGCTGGCTTGGGAACGCCTTGGGATCCCATCGGAGGAGCTGGCTGAAGTGGCTGAGGAGAGGGAAGTCTGGGCTTCCCTGCTAAAGCTGCTGCCCCCGCGACCCGACCCCGGATAAGCGGAATTGAAGACGGAACGGAACGGAAAATCTGCTGAATCGAAAGTACCAAAGTAGTCCTACGAGTTCTGCTAAAGTAGTCCTACGAGTTCTGCTAGTTTTATTTGTTGGAGTTTTATGAGTTGGCATCTTGATTATTTTTCCCCACTGTGAATGTGTTTTCTCTATGATGGCAGTGTCGGATCATTTACGTTTGTTGAGTCCTGCGGAATTAAGGCTGCTGATTAGGAACGAAGATTCCAGAATAACAACCACATCTGGATTGGCCAATGGTAAGAACGTTTGCATTACAGTCATACACATATTTTGGTTGGCTCTGGGGGAAGAGTGACTTATGTCTTTAGGGCATTGGTGAAAACAACATTTTGACTTCAACACAAGTAAAATCAATTGCATAATTCTGTTGCCAGCTTGTTTATTAGAACCAGTCAGCACTGTCACTGCGGTTTGAACCAGAACTCTCATTGAAGGCTCCGAGCTGTCAGGTTTTACTCGACGTACAAACGTACAGCTCAAGTTTGTGCCTAGTAAGGCAAGCTTCAAATAGTTTGAAGACGCTGACAATGGAGAGTAGTGTTAAGTTTATCAGCCATTTTTAAATTTAGTCTCAGTTTTAGACCAATTTCAATCACACTTGATAGTTTTTATCATAGTTAGTCAACCTCATCCCATTTTTATTTAGTCACCTTTGAGTCAACTAGAAGCTTTAGTCCAAGAAGACATAATTGTATTCATCTAATTTTAGTCAACATAAACGGTCAACATTTTAGTCTAGTTTTAGTCAGGACAATCATTTTACCCGTTTACATTTTTTTGTCTGCAGATAATATTGAACATTTCCATCTAATCTAAAACTACTTCACATAAAATGTTTTTACATCTTTTTGATTTAAAACAACTTCATACACAGTATATTAACAAGTGGCTATTATGACTCCATGCTACAAGCTATTAAGTTAGCTAGCATTAGTTAGCGGTCGGATTAACATCGTTTGAACATTAGCCTATAGCTGTTGCATTAACACATTCACTCCCAGCCATTTTCACTGAAGCAATCCTCTTCGCTCCCGGCTGTTTTACTGTATTTTGACAGATTTTCCAATATTGTGTTCTATTGCTATACTACTAAAAGAAAGATTAGAGTCTCTTCTTTCATCAGGAAAAAAGTACATTTCTATCTGATTTTGTTTTGCACCAATTAGCATTAGAATATAGCTAAGTTTCATCATTATTCACAAATAACTTATTAATTAACTTCAACTTGCACTGCACTGTTTAATGTATTTTGTCTGGTTTGGTGGGGTATTGGGGTACACATTGTATTGTAATGCAGCAACAATTTCCTATGTGTTTACACACAAATGGCCTAATCAAGCATATCTTGAATCTGTTTTAAACTGGGAAAAAACAGCTTGTTTGCAACATGGCCCTGGTTTATCTCTTATACTCTGCTGCCACCTGCTGGCCGTTTTTTTAATGACCACCATTACTACAACCGTTCTCTGCCGTTCAGAGGCTGCTTCAAATCCTTCTGTTTGCTCTAGCATAAAAAACAAAAAACTTTTAAAAATGGAACATATTTATAAGTTTTTGGGTGCAAACGAGTAAATGTTACGTTGAACTCGCTAGCTGCAGATTTTGTCTTGTCTTTGTTCGTGAACTAAAATGTTGACAGGTTTTAGTCCAGTCTTTAGTGAGCTAAATTTCCGTCTCGTCTTTATTAGTCGACGAAAATGCATACTGATTTAGTCCTAATTATTGTTTATTAATGGGGGGTTTAGTCTAGTCTAGTCTCGTTTTCGTCCGATGTATTAAACACTGTTTGTGTAAAAGTGACATGGCTTGCACTTAGCGCAGCATCACTGCTAATTTATGTTAGCCTATCTATGGCGTTTCCACTCATACTCTATGTTAGGATGAAGCCAGCATGCTAAATTTAGACCAAACTATTGACCTTTTTATATTGGCATCACACGTACTTTTAGGTAGTTAATTACTGCAATATACTGCACTCTAATGGCACTAAAAGTATGCATGATGCTGCCATCTGCTGGAATCCTCGCATCTTCAAGGTTTGACTTTTGCACAATATGGATTTTACCATTGATGAACCCAAGCCTTAATTCATGAATAGTACTAAATATTACATATTGTGCTATTGTTATTAGGATCATGAAAAAAATAGATAATAAGATTTAAAAAAATAAAAAAACATGACATCATCTTGAAAAGTTTACTTTTATCTCTGATTTAAAAAAAAATGCTTTATTTTGTTAACATTATTATTTTAATTAAAAAAATTTTTTTTTTAAGATTGACCAATTTATGCAAAATTATGAAATTTACCAAATTTGGACATAGGAGGTTTCTGCCTGACTGTGACACAAATACTTACACATTACTTATATAACTTATAATGCAATGTGTTTTTTTTTTAATCTTCAATAACATGTGATATATAGCCTTTGAATGTTTCTGGGGTGATACAGTATGTTGAGCATGTATTTTGTTTTTCTGTTAGGATACCAGCAGGCAAATGTTGTCATCGTTCCCAAACATCTGGCCAATGATTTTGAAGCATTTTGTCGCAGCAATCCTGCACCTATGCCACTTCTCTATCGCAGTCAACCGGGTGAGACCTCGTGCCCAATTCTGGCAAAACATGCTGACATCAGGTACACATTTACTGCTTTGATAACTATAGATTTAGTCTTTATGTGAAGTGTAAGGAGCTATGTTAGTATGTTGAGCTGAGGCTGAACTGCGTGAGATATCCTGTTTACGTCAATTTATTGAATATAAAACTTACAAAGACAGAATTTGGAACACTGGGTGGATTTGCATCTCGAGCGGCGCTGGTATACTTGCTCTTGGCCTCCCTGGCGCTGGAGAGACATCCACCTGAACGCTGGCGCTAGACCAGCAGTTCTCGTCCAGAGTTAACTTTAGAAGAGCTTAAAATACCGTGATATGGATTTAAAATATGCTTTAACGTTTATATACTGGTACCTACATACATATTATGAATAGTATGTATGTAGGTATAATATATGTATATGCATGCAATATGTATAGTGGTTATAGATTGGCTGACTTTTACCCAACCCCAAACAAGCACTTGTAATCTGTGTTTTACTGATCACAGTAGAACTGGGCCTGGTCTCGACCGATCTTGATAAAAAAATCCCGAGTCCGCACTGTCCAAGACCAAAAAAATGCCGTTTGATTCTGAGACGAGACCGAATCCGATCTCGAGAACTACAACACTAGTAACTGAATCATAATTACAAGTAGTTTTTGTTTGTGCATTTTCTGCACTGTCAATTTGAAATAGTGTCTTGTTTTTGAATAAAGGGATAGAAATTAAACATTGTTTCAATCCGATTAATCGGCAGATTAATCGATTATTTGTAGCAGCCCTAGTATATAATGATAGTTGTGTATAGCATCTGAATGTTCTTGCTTTTTTGTGTGTGTCACCAGGACAGACATCTCGCAGTACCGAGTGTATGAGGATGGCCTTGTGGTAAAAACTGTCTCCAGCTTGCTGGACCGCAGCAACTCACTAAGGTTTCCTCATGCATAAATAAACACAATAAGGGAATTTTGCTTAGTTGAGCTCAGATAGTGAGAGTTGTTTTTTCAAGATAACTATAGAAGATGATGCATTTGCAGTAATGAAACCCAGTGTATGGAGCCAGCTTTAAAACTCTAGTTAGTCAAGCAAAGCTAACACATCTGTGGATTTGTCACTTATCATTTTTCTATGTTTCCTCTATGTTTAAAGATTTGATAATTTATAAATGTTTCTATATCATCCTTAACTCTTTAGCTCCGAGCTGTTTCACTGAAGCAACCCCCTTCGCTCCCGGCTGTTTTACTGGATTTTGACTGACTTTGCAAGGCCCACAGAATATAGTTTTCTATTGCTATAAAAACATGGAAGCTACCAAAAGAAAGATTAGAGTCTCTTCTTTCATCAGGAAAAACCCCCATTTGTATCTGTATCTGTTTTGCAGCAATTAGCATTAGCCTATATCTAAGTTTCATCATTATTCACAAACCTGTTGAAAACATTGGCAAAAAAAGCTTGTTGCAACATGGTCCTAGCTTATCTCTTATACTCTGCTGCCACCTGCTGGCCATTTTTGTAATAACTACCATTGTTTTAAGTGACTTCTTAAGGTCAGAAGCTGCATCAAAGCCTTCTGTATGTTTTAGCATAAATAAATAAAAAGTTTACACGTTTTTGGGTTTGAATGAGTTCATCTGTTAAATTGGTGTAATTGGTATTTATTAGGATTCCAACTTGACGTTATCTGTTTTTAGGACTGCATGTCAGAAGCCGTCCTTGCCATGCGTTGAGTGGTCAAACATGGTTAGTTTCTATCTAGGCTGCAGCTTTGGCTTTGAGGGCAGCCTGAAGAAAGCTGGAGTTGTGGTCAGGAATGTGGAGCAAGGCAGAAATGTCAGCATGTACAAGGTATGAAGCAAATATGTCAAGATCCTGTCTGCGAGTTGAAATGCGAAAATGTTTTTTGTGTTTCTAGACTGCTGTTCCCTGTATTGGGTCTGGTGTTTTTAGTTGCCCTCTTGTTGTGTCCATGCGTCCAGTTCCACCTGCCATGTTGGATGCAGCAGTCCAGGCCACTAGCCTGAACCCACAAGCACATGGAGCCCCTGTGCACATTGGGGATGCAGGTGCACAAACACGCTTTTAGAGGAATTTGTACTTCTTTTTGAAGCAACTTTGGCTTTTTGTGCTTAGCTTTCCTCGGCATACGGGACCTGTCCAGACCAGATTACGGGGATCAGGTTGAGCTGCAGCCTGGAGATGTTCCAGTCTTCTGGGCCTGTGGAGTGACTGCCATAGAGGCAATCGTCAGCAGCAGTTAGTGTCACTTGCTTGAAGATATTTCAGTCTGTACACTCTTGCGACTTTTCATTTTCAACAGAATGGTTTCAGTTTTTTGTTGATCCCCCAATGAATGGAGTGATGAAAAAGTGTTCCTTGATTTCCAGAGCCATCATTGGCGTTCAGTCACTCACCAGGCTGCATGTTCTTAACTGATGTGCAAGACTCGTCCCTCGTATCTGACGTCCCTTACTACGAGAAATCTGGAGACACGAACCTCTGCTTCCAGATATCCCAGCATCCCTTGTTATACAGTCTGGCGTCACAGGGGGTTGTGGCCAAGATCAGGCAGCTGGATGCAATCATAGGAGAAGACCCAGGTACTGTCCATAAATACTTGGGAGTGCTCTACACTGTCATCAAGGTACCTACGTACTCTTATATCATTTACGTCAGTTTTTAGTTAACTTTCTGAGAGGCTTTTCTACACTTTTTGTTTCTGTTTGAGCTTAAAACAACAAAGCTGAGTGAAAGTTAAATATTTCAGTTATATTGAAGTTTCTGACAGCTGAAGTTTTCCTTTAACTTTCTAAGATAAAGGAAAATGCTTTTGATTTGGGCTGGGTATCAATCATTGTTCCCTCTAAGCTGCGCACGTGCGCAGTCGGCAGTGCTCTCACCTTTTCAGCGCACAGCAAATGTATGCAGCACAAAAAAAAATCATAACCTGAGCTGTATTTACTGTTTGTATTATTTTTTTTTATATTATCTTCCTATAAAGAAATTGAGAACTATATTTAGCACATGTGGTCAACGGAGTGGGAAAGAAAAATGTGACAAAAAATACAAGCTTAAATGCAAACGCATGTCGTGTCGTGGGACAGGGCAGCTCCATCCAAAATGAATGGGAAACACAAGGCTAGGTGACGCCGGCCGGCGCGTACCACGCACACAACTGGACACCATTCCCACTTCCCTTACAGTTTCAATTAGGGATGCTCCGATCCACTTTCTTCATTCCCGATTCATTACCGATACCTTGGGTTCAGTATCTGCCGATACGATACAATCCATACTAAATTGTCTTTGCACGAGTCCCCCCAATAATATTCAATATATTTCCACAAAAAAATTAAATGCTTTTAAATGTTCTTTAATGTTTTCGAAATATTTTTTTAACATTTATTGGAGTATGATTTTCATGCAATATTTTCATGTATTGAATGTATATTGAATGAATGTAATCATTACTTAAGTGACGGTACACTTTTATTTTCTTACATTCAAGCAGTGTTAATGTTTCAACTGTGCATAATGTGGCCAAGGCTCGCCTGATTCCAAGCACTTCTGTTTACAAAATGAGTTTGATGTGGTCAAGGCTCCTGCGCCACTTGCTTCTGTCTACACACTGTCTTTCATGTCTGCACGTAAAGAAATATTCATAGGCTACATGCTTTTTTACTCTTCAGTTTAAGAACATAGATGATCACCAAATGCCACCTTTATTTACAAAATGCCATTACAGCAGGCCTAATTAATTACATTATTCGTTGTCTCGCTTCCCACACGACCGTCCTTCCATGGAGCCTGCCGGCTCGCCACTCGCGGCAGCAGCGAGACAGGCCCCGATCGGGCGGCGGTGGACCTTGAAAATGAAAGTGAAAATGGTTGGGAGTGAATGAGTTAATTAAAATTCAGACGCGCAGTTGTTCATTAAACATGTCTTGCTGAGATCATGTCATCCTAAATTTAACATTTACTAAAAGGACGAAATACTTTACAGCGGGTTGCAAAAGTTCTCGGTTTAAGATAAGAACTGTACTATGACTTAAAAAAAAAACACGATAAAAATGTGAAATTGTTGAGAAAATGTGAGGTGCTGAGTGATGGCTCACGTCCAAAAGGCAGCGCCTGCCACTGTTATGTTCCTGGTAGGAGGCGGAGACTTTCTCCTCGTCTGAGTGGTCCTTCTCATGCCAACTTCTCTCAAACAGGTCAACGGGGGATCAAAGCTTTGTTTATTCAAGATGAACTTCTACGCTCCTGTATGTCACTCTCTCACGCCTCCTCTGTTGCCATAACGACAGGCTTCCCCACACACTACATGCACAGGTACAGCACATACACTTTGCAAAAAGGTGTGGAGGTAAGATCTAGTGCCATATAGGAAACAAGATGTTCTAAACTGCCTAATTTGTTCATAAATGTCGAGCTTCATGGCAGCATGAGGGAAGGACGACTCTCACACTTGTACATCCTTTTGACGTGTTTCACTTTCAGTCCTCCTGATGAGACTGATGGCCCACCTGGAGCTATTGCCATGGCAACCATGTTGCTTTCCCTTGGCAAGCAAGTGACGATGGTGACGGACAAGAGAGCCGTACAGATGAATCAGGCCATTATTGATGAGGCTGTGAGGACAGGTAGGATTTTTCTGCTCAAGCTTGCTGTTTACAAATGTTTTGCATACGCTTGTTCACTAAATTTATTGAACTTCATTGTCATTTGGTTACACGACCAAAGGATCATGCTGGTGTTCAGTCTTTTAAGCGTCTGCTCTGCTAAGATGGGGAGTGCGTTATGGTAGTAATAGGAAAAAGCCCACCACCAGTCAGAAGCTGTACAAGGCAGCTGTACGTTCTCTTGTGTACCCAGGTTCTCAGCAACAAGTGCACCCGCATCGATGGCTGACCGTGTCTGCGACCTGAAAGTGCAAGTGTGCGCTTTCGTAGCGGAGCACCACCTTTCCTTCACTTTGTCATAACATTTAGTGGAGCTCATCCAGGCATGCTCTGTTGATAAATATGCAATCAAAACTGTCAATATCAAATACACATGCATCACATCGTTGCACTCGTGGCATATCTGCTAGCTACAAAGCTGAACTTACCTCTAAACTGCAGGGTGTACTTTAATGAGGCAACAAACGAAAATGTGGACCACATTATAAATGTCCTCCTCAGATTTTTTCATGAATAGCGGGGAAAAGTGATTACACTTCATCTTGCCTCATGGAAAGCCAATATTGTAGACTCAAAAACACTTACTGACACAATTTCCAACATCCTGAACACATACTCCATAAAGTGGGTCAAGTTCTTCTGGATAATTGTAATATCATGAGAGGGAAAAAATCTGGAGTGAAGACACTAATAAGAAATGAAACCCCTGCCCTCCTTGATATCAATGGTGACAGTTCACACGGCATTAAAAGCAGCTAAGGCACTTTTTTACTCCATTTGAAGGATACATGGAGAACATTTGCTGGCATGTCTACTGTGACATAGAGAAATTCTCAAAGAAAAAATTACTTTTTTTCATAACTTCAGTCTCTCTGCTTTATTTGGAGACCAAGTCCCTATAATCAGCACCAGATTCCTGCAGATGCTGGATGCCTGCAACAGGTTGCAGGAGCTTCTGGATCCACTGATTGTTCACTATTACAGTCTCTAGTGTTTTTTCCTTTGTATTTTGTTTGTGAAACACTCACCCTGTTTGGACAATATATATAGGCCTACGAGTCATTTTAAGTATTTCCCCCAGCCAAATTGCTAAAGCCTGGTATTCGTGTACGGTAATTATTTAAGTGTTCGTCACGGTGGGGGTAGGCATTAAAATGTTTTTTGTTTTTTTTGCTGTAACCCATATATCAATGAAATTGCCCATCCCTGATCTATGGGGTATTTGTGTATATCTGCTTCTTCATGTTGATGAAAGTGGCACCAGATGCTCATCCCCTTGCCACGCGTAAAGGCGTTAATCAAGGCATTTTTAGTCAAGCCGCAACAGGCTACGTGTTGTAGCGTCTTCATCTCCTTCAGGAAACAACTTATATGGGGAACATTTTGTGTTTGATAAAGAACAGCATACATGTGATGATCTTTCAGTGGACCCCTCCGTGGATTACCATATTTGCGGATGTATTTTATTTTTTTCCACACATAAAGAATTTTGTCCTTCCATTCTCAGGTGTCCTGAAATCAACAATTCCACTGGTCACCTTCGAAGAGACTGTTCCCAACCCTGCACTAAACTTTTTGTGTCACCATGGAGACGCCGCTAAGCCAAGGTCAGTAAAGCTGCCTTGTGCACCAAAGCATGTCAACTGAAAGGCAAGTCGTCAGGCATTTGTGCTCTTCTTTTCGATAATACTTAATTTAACACGTGTTATTCATTAACATGAATGTGAACTTTGCAGTCACAGAAGCATGATTGTTTTTATATGTGGTACCAGGTATGACCACCTAGTGGCAATAGAGCGCAGTGGCCGAGCTGAGGATGGAAACTACTACAACATGAGGGGAATCAACATCAAACATCTGGTGGATCCAATTGATGACCTGTTCCTTGCTGCCAAGAACATTCCAGGAATTACCACTATAGGTAGTCAACACATTCGGGTGCCCTCTGGACAATATAAAAGGATTAATAATAATGACGCTCTGTGATATTGAGTTGTCTGTATTGTCATAATACCTCGAGAATAACACACACTTAAATATTATACACACCCCAAAAGACAGTTTTATTTCTATTTTATACTCCATGATTTGCTAGCTTGCACGCTCAAAATTTTATTTATTCAATATCATACATTTTTGTGATTTTGGTGATATTGTATGTAGTTCTCTCCCTCCCTTTTTGATGATTTTCAGGGCAAAAAAAGAAAAAAAA
This sequence comes from Leptonotus elevatus, assembly GCF_054856555.1. Lineage (NCBI taxonomy): Eukaryota > Metazoa > Chordata > Actinopteri > Syngnathiformes > Syngnathidae > Leptonotus > Leptonotus elevatus. Next base: position 19,973,380 of record NC_141252.1, read on the forward strand.
AGCATATTATACTCAATACGGTAGATACTGCAAAATAGCAGACTAAACAGCCTTTAGTCAGTCTGTGGTGCACATGCTTCATTTGATTGTCCCCCTTAAAACAAACGGCAAACAAATATGTCAGGCCATGCTCCTCAGCACATTTTCTCCCCCGCAGGAATCGGTGACGGTGGAAATGAGTTGGGGATGGGTAAAGTCAAGGAGAAAGTCAAGAGTCTGATGCCAAAGGGGGTTCTGATAGCGTGTGACGTGCCTTCTGACTACGCCATCACTGCAGGTTTGGAGTACCATAAATTCCTGGCTACAAGGTGCACCTGACTATAAGCCTACAAGCTAAATTTGGGGAATACTCTAGATTGGTCCACTCATAAGCCGTACCCAACTGTAAGCCGCAGGTGTTTTAATGTTACCGTACCGGTATATAAGGGTTCCCGCTACCACAGAGGGGATTATGAGGACAGAGATGGCTGTTTGGGAATGCAAAGCGTCCCATTTATTAACACCTGAACAGCATTCGTGAGGTGCACAAATAATACAGCGCACCTCCTGCAGTCACATTAGTAGTACAGTATAACAACAGAACAAAACTTACAGCACTTGACGAGGCAATAACGTCAAATGGCTAAATTAAGTCCGTTTTTAAAAGTGCTAGCTAGTAACACAGCAGTAAAGGTGCATTAATAACACGGCTATACAATATCGTGCCATCGTTCCTTCAAGTATCTAAAAAAAAAACAGGCCCAGAATGGCCCCATCACCCACTCTCTCTCCTTTGTTGTCGCTCTCAAAACCAAAAAACTTCTCTTCCTCTTAGTAAGTGTCAGAATCCAACAGGTCGATTGCCTTTAACTTAAATGCAGCATATATGCACTTCTCGGGTTGTTTTCCATAAGGGCGCAAACTCTTGCTTTCATACTCTCTCCTACAGACTCATTGGTTTGTTTGCGCTTCCGTTATAGTGCGCCGTCGACCCCTGGTGGATAAGCTGCACCGTTGTATTAGCAGCAGGCTTGAATGCAAGTGAAAAAAGTCGCGGCTTGTATTCCGGAATTTACGGTAACAGACATTCTCGTGTTGCACCATCACCGTGACAAGAAGTAGACCACACCTCGCGAAAATGTATCTTTCATTGCAAAAGAAAGCCCTGGCTTGCCTCATTTGATGAAAGAGGAGAACGAGACATTTTGTATTTTTCATTATCGTTAAAGGCACTGTATTTATCAAGACTTTCTCCATTGTCCTCATGCCGTTCCCTATAAGGAAGTCCACCAAAATAGCAGTAAATCGCTTCATCGCCAGCCCCAAATAGCGTGCCCCACGATACACGTCACCACACTTAATTATTAACATGCGCAAAAGAAGATACGTCGCTCACAACGCTGTTTGCGGAAGTAAATACGTATGGTCCAGCGTTCCAGTTGTATGTTTAAATTTTCTGTAAGCTTCATTTGTGAGTGAATAAAAAAAAAACAATTATAATAAAAAAAACGTATGGTCCAGCGTGTCAGGGAGATACCATCTCAAAGGAGTGATGCGAGAGGAGGTAGAAATAATATTTTGTAAAAATGAGGCGAGCCTGTTTGAGCTCCCCATCTCATGGTGACCTCTCCTTTTTTTTCCTCCCGAGTGATGATGTCACGTCATTGCCGCACGTGATAAATGAGTCGTCTGTGTGGCAAAATTACTATTATTACCACAAATGTCAACTTTATGCTTAATGTTTTAAGTCGGATTAAAGTCAAATATAAAGCCACAACTGTTACTTGAAACAACATTTCCGATTGAGATCCGTGCGGAGCTCGCGGATGCGTCAAGCCTAAATAAAGCTTTAATGTCCCCGCCCACATGGGAGCGCATATTGGACTTTTGATGACGTCGAGGTCGGATATATGCAACCTGGCCGTTCAGACTGCGGTCGCATTGCAAAAATTTGGATACGTATCCGATCTAAAACCACATATGAAAGTGACCCAGATCGGATATGAAAAAATCGAAATTGAGCCGTTCAGACTGACATTAAAAAGTCAGATACAGGTCGCATTTGGGCAAAAAAATCCGCATTTGCCTGCAGTGTGATGCCAAACGCATTTATTTAAATCTTTGATCAATCCATATCAATTTAAAACTTTTTTTTCCCTTCAATTTTGTATAAAAAAAAATACAGTAATGTATTGATGTAAGCCCCACCAATTTTTGTTAAGCCACACCTACCCCCGGTTAAACCACGGCCATTTCCGGTTTATGCCACACCCACTCCGAATACAGATACAGATCATTTAGATGGTCGAACAGATACAGAAAGTATCATAGCAAGTTCCATAGCAGCAGTGTTTACTCTGCATGTTTTTTTTCCCTGAGATAAATGAGAACAAAAACAAGCATTACTGGGGTTGGCCGTTTGCAAGCTTGCTTCTATGTTGACCCCCTTCCGGTTCATACTGCTGATGTCACATGGCCTCGCGGTCTAAAAATAGCACTCATGTGGCACCCTATTCCGAAACGCTTTCTGATGTCACTGTAACATATTTTTTTATTTAAGGTCACTTGTGATCCATTTGCGTACAGCCACGTACAGCAACGCCCACTCCGTGCTCCCTGCCACTATCAAGTGGTGGGCATTTTTGTTGATGATAAATAATTTATGAGAAACTTGACGGACTAAGCATTGCCGGAACTTGGAATTGGTTTTTCGTTTATCAAAGTAATAATCAATAACATTGTCATGACTAACAGAACACTCCGTCATGGACGCCCACTTCTTCGCTGACCCACCACACGGAGTACTTTCTTTCTTGGGACTGGGTCGAGCCACTCTTTTTCTTCTTCAGTAAACATAGAAATATATACTTAGTGGCGTTGTTCCAGGTCACCCGTTTTGTGTGTTATGGATCTGCCTTTGGAGAGTTAGAGAGGCTCAGCAGCAGAGTTTGATTAGCATTTAGCTTAGCTCATCTCGGCAGCCCCACCTTTGTTTACGTTACCTACAACACCTGCCTGGCCCGACAACATTTTACAAAGGTCCTGTTGGTCGTGCTATCTCATCTGGCATGTTGAAAGTGTGGTGAAAAGTAAGGATAGACCGATTATCGACTGGGTCGATTATCAGCACCAATATTCAGCATTTTTGACGAATATTGGTATCAGCCAGTTTCAATAATCATATGCCCGATAATGGATCCATTTAAAAAAGTGTTACAATTATTTACATTTCCAGAGATGCTGCTGGTCCTGCACCTTCTGTTATTTAAAAAAAAATAAAACTAAGATAAGTAAAATTTTAATACAGTACTTCAGATATTTTAAAATTTTGGAAAACTTGATTTTACTCTAGAAAACAATAGGAAGCTATTTACTTTAATTAAGGTTTTATCTAACTTCTGAAAACATCAGAGATGAGATCCCTGAACTTTTTGTTAGATTTTTAAAACAAAGATGTCTATTGTAAGATTTTTTTTAATTCCAATATTTAACAAACCCTAAAAGTTGTTCAATAAACATATTCTTAAAAATAAAAAATAAATGTAAAAGCTAGAGTTTTTAATTTTTCAAATTTTGATGCCAATATTTTCGGGCTCCAAATATCGGTTATCGGCATCCTTGACTAGTAATTATCGGTATCAGTATTGGCCCTAAAAAACATGTTGGTCTATCTCTAGTGAAAAGCCAGTAGAATGGGTAAATTTGTATTGTAATCCAATGTTGATTAAAGCTACGTTTAGACCGAACCGAAAATACCGCGACGCTACGCTGGTCTTGCGCCTGTTGGTTTGCGGGGTTCTCAATGGAATTTGTTTCGCTCAGCGCGGCAACGAAGGAAGAGGAGGGATTTCCGCTTCGGTAGGTGGCGCTAACTTTAGTGTAGCATTGGTTGCTTGCTTCTCACTTTGACAATTACAGAAACTCACCAGATAAGCCGACATCCACGCTTTTTCCTCCAAGCAATTTCCTTTTTGGCCCGGTCCAGCAGCAAAGGTAAAAGGAAAAGGCAAAAAAGGAAAAGGTACAGTTCGGTCTTCATCACTCTCCGGCGTCCGAGCCCTCTGGCTGCCACCGCCGACGCGGGGCTACGACGATTGGGCTGGGCGACCGCTGAAGCCTACGGCTCTCATTCAAGTGAATGGGACCGAGCCAGCAGTACATGCGCTCATGATTTTATTTTATTTTTTACCCCAAGCTACAATTGAAAATGACTATATGATTCATCTTGAAGTACTTGACGGACTGACAGAAGGGTCCCAACTGTTCGGTCTGACAGTCAAAATTCATTGACGTGCCCACGCCTGCCACTAACCCCATACACAATGAATGGTGTTGATGCCGGCGCTCTTCGCCCAGCTAAATTCATTGTGAAAAGGGCTTCAAGAGCCACATGAAACCATCCAGAGCCGCATGCAGCTCGCAAGCTGTGGGTTGGCCTGGCCTGCCTTAGAATAGCCGAATATTTAATTTTGATTAACACTGTCACAAAGGTATTCATTTTACAATATGATTTTAATTGTGAGTTAACATTTTGGTTACAATATTTATACATGTGGGAGGGGCCAAATAATAGAAAGGGATCTCGCTATGATGTGGAAGGCCGATTGGACGATCAACAGTTATTCACAAGGCCATTATGAATAAGCATTGAGTACATACTAATAGAAGTAATTGATGATGACTTTTGGGTTTTCACTCTCTCTGGCTCTTGCAGGGGTTTCCAACTGGGGAGGGTACGCTGTGGCCTGTGGCCTCTACCTGCTCAAAACCTGCCCCGTCCACCAGCGATATCTAAACAAAGGCCTCGGAGCAGATCACCAAACCCCCAAAGAGTTGCAAGACTGGACTACTAATCTGCCGTCAGTGGACAAGGTGAAACATGCTGGTTTGGGAATATCTGTCCGAATCTATCAAACTGAATATCTTTGTGAATCTTGTTCTCTAGGAGGAGTCTATCTTGTCAACTCTGGTGCGTTTTGGCATTCGGAGTGGGAAAACCGCTCATCTGGCTATGGAGGTGGATGGTTTGACCTTTCACCCCACACATTCTGCCATCATCACCAGACTACTGGATGTCACTCTTGGTTCATCTAAATGTAAGACGTGATTACACAGGCAACTTTGTTTTTGTCTTTCAGTGTGTGTGTGTTGCTTTTTTGCTAAAGCAAATGGTTTTCTTTGTCATATTGTATTTTTGTTGCCCGTTGATGTGATTCGTTGACCATTTTTCCACTTAGAGACAACTCATGCCTACAGTGGAATGGTGACGTTCAAGCGTGAAGACCTTCTCCAAATCTGATAGGTCAAAATCTCCGCCATTTTTTACAATCATACATTGTTTGTGTGTGTGTGTGGGGGGGGGGGGGGGTGTATATATAATGTAATTTTAAGGGAAAACTATGTTGATTTTAAATTCCATGGTCTCAACAAATCTCAAAAAAGTTAGGACAAGGCTATTTTCACCACTGTGAGGCATCCCTTCTTCTTCTTACAACAGTCTGCAACGTCTGGGGATCAAGGAGACAAGTTTAGAAATAGGAATGCTGTCCCATTCTTGTCTAACACGCGTCTCTCTAACTGTTCAACTGTCTTGGGCTTTCTTTGTTGCACCTTCCCCTTTATGATGCGCCAAATGTGCTCTATAAGTGAAAGAAGTGGACTGCAGGCTGGCCATTTCAATACGTGGATCCTTTTCCTACGCAGCCATGATGTAATTGGTGCTGCATGTGGTCTGGCATTAACATGTTGAGAAATGCAAGATCTTCTCTGAAAGTAATGATGCCTGGATGGGAGCATATGTTGTTCTCGAATCTAAAAACCTTTCGGCATTGACGATGCCTTTCCAGATGTGTAAGCTGCCAATGCCACATGCACTCATGCAACCCTATACGATCACAGATGCAGGCTTATAAACTGAGTGCTGATAACAACTTGGGTTATCCTTGTCCTCTTTAGTCAGTATGATGTAGCGCCCCAGTTTTCCACAAAGAACTTCGAATTGTGATTCGTCTGACCACAAAACAGGTTTCCACTTTGCCACACTCCATTTTAAATAACCCCTGGCCCAGAGAAACGCCTGCGCTTCTTGGCCTGCTTTAGAAATGGCTTCTTTGTATTGTAGAGTTTCATCTGGCAACGGTGGCTGGCACGGTGGATTGTGTTCACCCACAATGTTTTCTGGAAGTATTGCTGAGCCCTTTCTGTGTTTTCCCTTACAGTAAGCATTCCTGCGGTTCAATGCCATTTAACTCTTTGACTGCCAGACGTTTTCAGAAAAGGGATGCTGTCAGTGCCAGCAGATTTAAGCATTTTGACTGATCTTTCAAGGTCCACAGAAAATGTTCTGTTTGGACTATGGAAACACACAAACTTCCAAATGAAAGATTGAACTTCCATCTTTCATTAGAAAAAAAAAGTTTGAAAGTCATTTATTCACTGGGTGTCAGTATTATATGATTCTCCTAAAGCTACTGTTACTACTAATGGGATTATATCTAAGAGTTTTACTCTACAGAGAGGCACAAGACAGGGATGCCCACTGTCGCCTTTATTATTTGCAATATTTATTGAACCGCTTGCATTAGCCATACGCCAGGAAAGAATGATTCAAGGAATTCACTCTGGGGTAACAGAACATAAAATTAATCTATATGCCGATGATATTTTACTTTATTTAGAAAAGCCTGCTATTTCATTAGGGGAAGTATTTAACTTAATAACTAAATTCTCACAGTTATCAGACTATTCTATTAACTGGACAAAATCAACACTTCTACCTATTACAGAAAATTCATGGAACCCTGCAAGCCAGGACCCATACTACTCATTTCCTATAGGTAATTTAAAATACTTAGGCATAAAAATCTCACCTAAATTAACTGATTTAGTTAATTTAAATTTCACTCCACTTCTGGATAGCATTTATAGTGACTTGGAGCGCTGGAATAATCTTCCTATTTCTCTAATAGGACGAATAGCCACTATTAAAATGAAAGTTTTACCCAAAATAAACTATTTTTTCTCAATGATTCCATTTAAACCTACGGCTAACTGGTTCCAGTTGTTGGACTCAGCCGTTACAAAATTTTACTGGAAAAAAAAAAGAAGCAAAGATTAGTCTATCTACTCTTCAGAAAAATAAATCCAAAGGAGGTCTAGAGGCACCAAATTTTATGCACTATTATATAGCCAACCAGCTACAATATATTATTTTATGGGCACAACCCAATAGAGATACTAACTGTTGGCTGGAACTAGAACAGAAGGATTGTAATAACCTCAGACTCCTAGATTTACTCTTTATTACAACATCGATTAAGCGCCATAACTGCTTTAAAAATCCAATGATTTCCGCCACCCTGACTGCCTGGTGGAAGGCACTCGAAATGACAAAAGCCAAAGTGGAGCCCAGCGGGCTTTCTCCCCTATGGCATAACCCCGACTTTCAAATTAACAACCAATCGTTTTATTTGAATGTGTGGGAGCAGAAAGGAATTACACATCTCCACCATCTCTTCTCAGATAATATGTTTATATCATATACATCCTTGCTCCAAAAATATAAAATAAAAAACGGAAACTTTTTACATTATTTGCAAGTTAAAAGTATGATAAAGAAACAAATTCCAACACTCCAGGGTACGCTCCAACCGCCTGTTTTAGCTAAAGATATTACCAAGCTTTCTCCGACAACAACAAAAAAACTCTCAAAAATATATAAGTTACTTTCATATACTGATAAAACGTCTTTACCCATCTCAAAATGGGAAACAGACTTGTCTATAGCTCCGGAATCTGTCTTTTGGATTCAAGTTTGTGAAAATGTTTTTAAAATGACAAAACACACAAATTTACAACTTATCCAATATAAAATTATTCACAGAACATACATTACTCAATATATGATGAAGAAAATGGGACTCTCAGACTCCGACATTTGTCTCCAGTGTTTACAAAACACTACAGACACTTATTTTCATGCTTTATGGTTATGTACTCCGGTTATGTGTTTCTGGACTAAAGTCTTAGAAAAACTTTCCGCTGTCTTGGACTGTAGGATACCGTTCTCTCCAAACTTGTGTTTGCTAGGTGACTTAACAACAATTGACTTACCACATAAACAATTTCAATCTATACTTGTAGCCCTTACTATCGCAAAAAAAACAATTCTTGTTAACTGGAAAAATAAACAAACTTTGAATATCGACCAATGGTCTAACCTCCTCATAAATCATATTTTAATGGAAAAAATATCTGCCTCAAATAAAAACCAAATGTCAAAATTTAAAGAAACATGGTCTACGTATATAGAATTTTTTAACCTAAACTTGGATTTTAATTCTGCCTGTTAGCGAGAGCCACAGCAGCGTTATAACTTGCATTGATGTTTCTGTATTAGGCAATTTGTAACTAATGGTTGTGTTTCTATAGTCAGGAACCCGGCTGCTGCCAGCGGGATCGAGCGGATTCACCTCCGATGGGCACCATGGTGGTGGGGGTTGCGGGGTGGGGGGGTGCTGGGGGTGGGGGTGTCTGGGGGATTGGGGGCGGCTGGGGCTGGGTTGGGGTGGGTGGCGGGGGTGGATGGGGGGCGGGGGGGGGGCGGGGGTTGGGGGCCGGTGGGGTGCCTGGTGGGCCTGCAGTGCCCCGTCCTGCTGCGTCGGGCCGGGGGCGCGGGCCGTGTTGGGGCGGGGGGCGCTCCTGCTCCTGGGTTTGCTCTCCGGCCGGTGGCCCTGGCGGGGCCCGGGGGTCGTCCTTTGGCGCTGCCGCGGCCTGGGGGGCCCTGAGGTGTTGCGCTTGCTCTGTTCCGGCGGGGGTCGACGGCTCCCCTCTTTGGTGGAGATTTTCATGCATGCCAGATCCACCACACCAGCATCTACCGAAACTCAGACACAATCTGTTTCCTCCTCAGGTTATTGAATCGGTGGAGGCTGGTGTCTGCGGATCTCACGCGGCTTCGTCTGTCCTTCCTTCCTTTTCTCGGTCTCTCCTTTGGTCTCTTGAGGCCTCCCTGATTTTATGTTTTTTGGATTTGTTGGGGTCTGGATGTTTCTTGGGCTGGGGAGGAGTTCTGGTGGGGGGTGTCTGGTCGGTGCTGGATTTCACCTTCCTTGGTTTTCTTCGGTCCCCTCGGGTCTCCTGGTGTTCGATTTAGGTGAACGGTATGAGATTTTTTTCTAATAGGTTTTCTGGTGAGCTAACACATACTCACCCACACACACAAAAAAAAAATTTTTTTTTATATATATATATATATATGTATATTAAAAAAAATAATAATAATTTGTTTCTACCTTATTCTGTTCTTTAGTAATCAACAATAGAAAATGGTTAGTTTCACCCAAATGCGCTTGTTTTGGACCAAAATACGGAGAAATCAAGCTTTTAGTGAAACGATATTATTTCATGCACTCTAGTGAATTTTACACTTCTTTTTGTCCATGAATGATGCCACAAACACCTAAATAGTGCTTTACTTCTATAAAACACTACCACCAAGAATGAAAAAGTGTTTTTTGATAGCAAAATATGTTTATTTACATTCAACAGTGTAACAATTTGACAACAATTTGGCAAACTATTTACAAATGTGTGCAACTGTGGTGCTATTTACAATTATGTGGATGTTTCAACTACAGTTTTTCTTTTTGTGAAACACTCCCCTGCGTGCAAGGAGACGCAACATGATTTGCTTAGTATTGATCGATGCTTTCCGTCTTTGAAAAAAATGCTCAAGCGTGAGCTGCTTGCAACCGGTCGCCATTGTTGCTTCATCAGCCATTGTTGCATCATCAGCCATTGTCCCCTCAACACTCTAGCTCCGCCTCACGTCTTATACTGACGCCCACGGTGGGCGGCCCACCCAACCTTGTGCAGAGAGTCATCGCTGCCATCTAGGGGCCAAAACGAGTCATTAAACTAACTAGATCTGCTTGATACTTGATACACAGCTGCCCAAGGCTTTCCTCCACCCGTTTCCAAAAAAACAAACAAAAAACATAGTGAACGTCTTTTAACGTCCTCGGCGCCCCTCCGTAGGTTTTTACTAAACGTTTTATAACGTTTATGGCGGTCAAAGAGTTAAGGGCCCGAAGATCATGGGCATCCAGTATGATTTTTCGGCCTTGACCTTTACACACAGAGATTGTTCCAGATTCTTTGAATCTTTGGATGATATTATGCACTATAGATGATGATTACTTCAACCTTTTTGGAATTTTTCGCTGGTAAACACCTTTCTGATATTTCTCCACTATCTTTCTGCGCAACATTGGAGGAATTGGTGATTCTCTACCCATCTACGCTTCTGAGAAACAATGCCACACCGAGAAGCTCTTTTTATACTCCCAAGTTGCCAATGGACCTCATTAGTGGTAACTGGTCTTCCAGCTGTTTTTTTTTTGTGCAATTGACTTTTCCAGCCTCTTATTGCTACCTGTCCCAACTTTTTTGTGATTTGTTGGCACCATGAAATTTACAATCAACATATTTTTCCCTTAAAATAATTCATTTCTCAGTTTAAACTTTTGACCTGTCATATATGTTCTATTCTGAATAAAATATTGAAATTTGGCACTTCCACATAATTGCATTAAGTATAGTGTCCCAACTTTTTTGGAATTGGGTTTGTATATGCTGCTCAAAAGTTTGTGAACCCTGCAGGCATGGTCAGATTTTTTGTATAAAATATTAAAATAACCTTACTAAATGTTTAGTCATACCTAAATCTACAATGCTGACATTGAAAATAATGGACTTGAACAAAAAGAATGACAATATTGTCATTCATTATTGAGTTGATTTAAGAAAAACTCAGATTTCATGGACGCAAAAGTATGTGAATCTCTCACTTAATCGGACATTGCACCTCCTTTTGCAATGAGAACTTCATCCAAACACTTTCTTTAGTGATTTATCTACTTTGGGGGAATTTTTGCCACTCTTCCTTGCAAAATGCAGCCAATTGAGAGGGGTTGGATGGGCGTCTGATTGTGTACTGTGTGTGAGTTTTATCATTTATATTAACTTTAAGTGGTTGGTAAACTCGGTCCCCAAGGACCGGCGTCCTGCAGGTTTTGGAGGTTTCCCTGCTGCAACGCAGCTGATTCCAATCAACAGGATCGTTACCAAGTTTATGCAGAGCTTGCTGATGAGCTGATCATATATCAGCTGTGTTGGAGAAGGGAAACATCCAAAACCTGCAGGACTCCGGCCCTAGAGGACCGAGTGTGCCCACCCTTGCTTTAAGCTGAATAAAGAACTCAGAAAATTGTAAAAAGGATACAACCTTCATTTTAATGACTGATAGAACGAGGTTACAATACACCAAGAACATTCATGTAGGACTGATAGCTGATAGATAACATTTGTAACCACATTAAAACCTACAAGTAACATCTGACAGCTAGTATAATTTAAAACAAAACATTACTATCGTTTTAAAGAAAGAGATTGATAGAGCTCTTGCATTAATAGTACCTCTTTTTATTGTCTGAGTGCATACAGTTGTGTGAGAAAATGTTCAGGACTGGCATGTGCACAGTCCATTTTGGGGGGCAGGTGTTCAAACAAAACAAAAAAAGGCCACTCATCACCAAAATTAATCTTACAATTACAAAAAACAAACGTGTTCATTTAAAACGCGCCATGCCATTGAAATCCATGTTTCCGCTGTTTTGTGCATTACATAGCGGTAGGTCATAATGTGTCTGTGACAGATTCATTTTACATCTATGTAGTTTGCCTTTCAAAGGCTTTCATGCAACAACAAAGGTCTGCGAAAAGGCGTGGATTGGATTTAGGCATCATTGTAACCAGCTTGAGGGCCAGCATATTCATACAATAAAAAATAACCAACTTCCCAGGTGGGTCATTATCAAAACACTGCCACTGACATTATACGTATTCAAACGTTTAGCTTTATCTTGTTAACCAGAAGGGGAAAAAAACGAAGATTTTGTCAAATCTCAATATCAGAAATTGTGGTAATACTGATAGACACAGACATTGTACATAAAGTTTCCATTTGTATTATTTTTATTTGGCTTCAGTGTTGAAGGCAAATGTGTATGTTTACAAATGTTAAGAAAGATAATTTGAATTTCAATACAAAACTTGTTTTAACAACACATGGAGATACTGTATGTACTGTATAGGATTTTGAAATAAAAACGGCAAATATATCATCATGAACTCACATCTTATGAAAGGGTGTTGAGTTTAATATACCTCAGTTCAAGTATACAGGTAGTTTTTGAAGACATTAAATTAAGTGCAGGGACAAGCTATTGATCGTATGTTTACACTATCTCAGCTATGACAATACAGTGGCCCAGGTAAAAGGAAATACATTCAGGACAGAAAGTCACAGTCCAAAGGTAGGCTTCAAATCTTTAAATGAAAATCGTGACTTCAATGTGTTCAATTTTCGTGACAATTAACAACACTAGAGGAACTAGCTAGCACTGGATTACGCGCTATGATCGTACAATAAAGCTTACCTTCATACTAAAACTTCTTTCTTTCTACCCACTTTGAGGGCTCTGCATGTCAACCAACGTTCAAGCTGTTTTACACGGTGTTTGTATATTGAACCATGTTGAAATTTTCACGGCTGGGACGTCCTCTTTTTCCAAAATGACGCGTAAACTGGTGTGGCTACTGTTTGTTTGGAATTTCGGACCTTATGCATATTAATGAGAAAAACGTGGCGTCATTTGAGATCAACCCACTGTCGTTCGCTGAACCACTGAGGTTGAGCTTCAGCCCGCCCAAATCCTGCAGAGATCGCCCCCTTCTCTACGAGTACAAATCACGGAGCTCTACAAGTACAAATCGTTTTGCACCATCTGAAGCGAGAGATTTGGTGCAAAAATCACGTGACTGGACAGCAGCAGAAAAAACACTTGTGACTCCTAGTGGCGACTTCTTTGACTACAAGTTGTCATTTCTACAGGTACAAATCACGACTTTTACAGATACAAATTTAAACTTTTTTGTACAGGTGCATTTTTTTTGTACAGGTACATTTTTTTAAATTTATTTTTACAAGTACAAATCACGACTTCTATAGATACAAATCTATATCTATTTTTCTACAGGTAAAATTGTTTTTTTACTGCAACTACAATTTTCTTTTTCTTTTTTACAATTACAAGCTACTTTTGCAAGCTACCATGGGGAATGTTGCTTTCAAAAGCATAATTTGTCCCTTTCTTCCCCGTTTCACATTACAGCATTACAGCTTTGTTCGCAAGCAAAGCTTTACTTTACCTCATTGGATGACTGTCTGTCAATCAAATTACAAATCAAATCAAGGTACATTACTTTAATATTATGGTACTTGATTATGTTACTAACAAAAACATTTATCAAGCAGGTAACTGTAAGGGAACACATTTTAAGAGTAACCCTCCCAACCCTGATACTAACGTAGATTTGTCATTTACTGTTCTCGAGTACCTGCCAGCTATGTGGTTACTACATGTCCACTCACTTCAGAAAAATGTCTGACAGCGACAACACACCTGTGCTTTATTTCACACATGCACATTGATCAGTCTGGGTGGCCGCCATGAAGGTGATTTTTTTTGTCAGGAAACAAGAATTCTGGAAAAAGGAAGAGATCCACTGCACACAGTTAAAAATTGAGCCACAATTTATTGACCAACAACCCATTTCGACAAGGGCTTCATCAGGCTGTTGTGGGTTCTGTCTTAGGCCCACTCAGACAGAAGCAAAGCCGGCTTTGTTCCTCAAACCCGTACACAGAAGCATTTCAAGACTTTCGTGCAAGGACGGACTGGGCTCCAAATTCAGCCCGGGAATTTTAGTTGGAGAGGCCCTCGATGCTCATGAAACAAAGGCCCCCCCCCCCCCCCCCCCCCTCCTGCCGCGTTCAAATGTTCCAAATACAAAACAATAAGCGGTGAAAGTGAATTTAGGTCTCATCATTTTTATGGGACCATTGGAAGAGAATCTTATGACGTTGACCTTCAAAGCACTTAAGGATGCCATGTTGATGCTTGCCTTACTAAACTTGGTATAAAAATGTTAACGTTGCACTGCCACTTCCATTTTTTGAGAGTACTGGTAATGGCATTGAAGAAAGGCTTAAGAGTTTACACCATACATGTATTTCAAACAATTTGTTACTGATGAGATGATACAGCTGGTTGCAGATCAAACAAATCTGTTCAGTGTACAGAAAGGAGGAAGCTCAGTAAACACAAATGTCCAAGAAATCGAGCAGGTTCTTGGCATGTACATGTTCATGGTTTTGGTACAGATGCCAAATGTAAGAGCCTATTGGGAAATGGAAACAAAGTACCCCAAAGTTGCTGATGTGATGTTGCGAGATCGATTTGAGAAACTGCTGACACTGTTGCACTCTCAAGATGATCTGAGTGTATCTGAAGATGCAAAGAAAGATAAAATATGGAAACTGAGGCTGTGGCTTGAAAAACTGCGAGAACAATGCCTTCGTGTACCTCCTGAAGAATATCATGCAGTAGACAAAATCAAAATCATGGTGCCATTCAAGGGAAGATCTAATCTGAAAGTCTACATGCTGGCAAAACCTCATAAATGGGGGTTCAAGATGTGGGGACGTGCAGGACAAAGTGGTTTCCTGTCTGACTTTGATGTTTGTCAAGGGGCAGCAGATCCAGACATGGAAAGGTCTGAGGTTGGTGCGAGTGGAGACATTCTCAAACTAACATCAACCCTTCCCGCAGGGAAGAATCACAAAGTGTTTGCAGACAATTATTTTACATCACTTCCACTTTTGGTTCGCCTGCGAAAGAGAGGGATATACTTTGATGGCACCATCAGGAAGAACAGGGTACCCGACTGCAGCATGATGGATGAAAAAGACCTGAAGAAAAGTGGAAGAGGGTCCATCGATTACAGAGTCAACCAAAACAATGTGATAGTTGTAAGATGGTGTGACAACAAACCCGTCAATCTGGTGTCCTCTTTCGTTGGCATCACTCCCCAATACCATGTGAGACGCTGGGATCGAAAGACCAAATCATATGTCATGGTTCCCAGACCATCCATTGTGGAAACCTACAACAAATTAATGGGTGGTGTGGATCTTCTGGATATGTTGTCTTCCCTGTACAAAAAAAAAGAAGAAGATGGTACTTGTATATTTGGTGGCATAGTGTCACAGTGGCACTCATCAATTCTTGGTCCCTGTACCAAAGAGACCTAATGTCATTGAACCTAGAAAAAAACATCATGCCCCTCAGAAGGTTTCAGGCCTCAGTTGGCTCTTCGCTGATAAGTCCAGGAAAGGCAAAAGTCAGGGTTGGCAGACCACTCTCTCCTCCAACAATGTCTTCGCCACCACACTCCACACCATCACAATCACCACAAGCACCACCAAAGAAGAGGTGTCGCTCAACCACTGTGCCTCTAGATGTGAGACGAGATAAAGTTGACCACTTCCCAACTTGGGAAAAGTGACAAAGATGCAAGCACTGCACAGGTCACTTTTCCCATGTGCGCTGTGGAAAATGCAATGTCCATCTCTGCCTGAACAAAGACAGGAACTGTTTTCATGCCTACCACATGGCATAAGAAAAAGTGGAGGAAGTAGTTTGAAAAAAATCTAGGGGCTGTTTTAGTCTCAACCGAATGTTTTCATGCTTACACTGTTCATAATAAAATAAAAAGGTAACTGTAAAATTAGACAGATTGTCTTTTTGAATAGCTAGAAACTTCTGTTTTCATATTTACTCATTTTCAAAATAAAAGAAAAAGTTAGTCATCTAAGTTTAGCTAATTAGTAAGATTCAATAACTTTGTGATCGCGGTAATGTTTGAAATGTGTTCAGAATGATAAATGAAGCATCTGGCTTGTCAATTCTAATAAAACATTTTTTATCAAATGCTATCCCAAAAGCTTGGTCTCAGTTGACCAAGTCTGCTTCAAGCGCACGGAAGAGGCGGGACTACTACTCCGACCCCTGGGACACAGTTTAAAAGCCAACGTGCGTAGGAACTTCCCTCTCTTCGTCGACCCCCTCTCTTCTTTGCTATTCTCCCTCTTCACCTCTGCTCTTCCTGCCCCATGAACGAAAGACGTGGTCGCCGAACACGCTGAGAGCGACTACGTGGTTTCCCTCTTTGAGCCCCGGACTTGAGCCACGCCACGCGCCCCAAAGCACGCATCACGCAAGGACTCGCAACCACACTGCGCGTCCCAAAACACGCGTCTGTTCCTGCCGAGAGCCGACTCATCTACCTTATGTTCTCTGAATCACGCAGCACCCCGCCGACCCAGTTCCACGACGGCTGTTAGCACCGAGCCACTGCGCGCCAGCGAGCCATTTCTGCTGCAGCCGTGCGCCCGAGACGCCCTGCAGCACCCACACCAACTGACTGCGGCCTCTCAACCGCGCAAACACATTACCACTAACCGGGACTCGTGCCAGCCAAGGACCTGCCGCGGCCTCCACGCCGCGCGCGCACCTCGCCACCAACCAGAGACCTGCAGCGGCCTCTCAGTCGTGCGTCCATCAGCCAGAGTGTAGTTAATTAACACATTGTTTTCGTTTGTAGACACACCTGTTTTTCAGTGTTCATGGAAACCGCTGTTGGTGACTGCAAGCTCGCAGGAAAGTAAATACATTTGTTTTCAAAGTTTGATATTAATGAGATTGGGGGGGGGGTTTCTTCCTCCCACTCCTTTTCAGGCTAGGTTTAGATGAATAAATGAAAGTACCACTGATTGCCACACCCACCTAAGTGGGGCAAAATTCATTCTCGGCATTTGACCCATCCCCCGAGGGAGCAGTGAGCAGCAGCAGGGGCCGCGCTCTGGAATCATTTGGTGATCTAACCCCCCAATTCAAACCCTTAATGCTGAGTGTCAAGCAGGGAGGCAAATGGGTCCCATTTTTATAAAGAGAGGAACAATGGCTCGGCTGCTTCACTTAGATTTCTAGGTATAACATAAGAGGAGGAAATCTTGTACAAAAGCTTCTCCAGCGAGAAGCATATTGGATCTACACAGTGTGGCCCCATCCACACGAAAGCCCGTTTCAATGTATCCGCACAAGTTTTTTACCGTTTGGGCAGTTCGTGCACACGGTGGCGCCGTTTCGGAGCCTGAAACCGATCACTTTTGGAACCGGGCTCCGGAATGGAAAGATTTCAAAACTCGCCCCGTACGTTCCAATGTGGACACCATATGCGGGATACTCTTCCAGTTTGATGACGTATGCCTCAATTCTTGTGCGACTGCACACGAACCACCAGTCTGTCAACAATGGCGGATAGCCGTGTCATAGTTGTTTTACGTAACCTCCTAAGCTTTTACAGCAAAATATTTTGCGTGATGTTGTACTGGAATCACCTGCCATTGTCACTTCTCCTGTGTTTGTCTCACTGATCTGTATTTACTACTGGATAGCCGATAGCCTATACACGCCTTTGACGCGACAGGGCAGCCATCCTACTCCTCCCATCTTGTGAGCAGACTACTGTAAATGTACAGAATGTACAGCTCGTAGGCTAGTGTGTATATATATATATGTGTGTGTGTGTGTGTATGTATACTGTAAATGTATAGGATCGTACGCCAAGGAACGTTTCTTGGGAAGATTAATATGGCGGCCTTGCGGCTTCAAAAGTCTTGGCCTATCGGCCATTCAGATCAGTGTTTCGTCTTCTTCACTGATTCTTCTTCTACGCTTTTCATTAACTCCCCCCTCTGTGAGTCATCACCTTATCATAGTGGAGGAGTTTGCGAGTCCCAATGATCATAGGAGCTATGTTGTCTGGGGCTTTATGCCCCTGGCAGGGTCACCCATGGCAAACAGGTCCTAGGTGAGGGACCAGACAAAGCATGGCTCAAACAGACCCCTTGATGAGTACAAATATTGGATCTGAGTTTCTCTTGCCCGGGCGCCGGTCACCGGGGCTCTACTTATGGAGGCAAGCCTGGAGGCGGGGCTCGAAGGTGAGCATCCGGTGGCCGGGCATAGTCTGAAAAGGCAATGTGGGTCCCCCTTCCTATGGGCTCACCACCTGTAGGAGGGGCCTAAGGGGTCGGGTGCGTAGCAAACTGGGTGGCGGCCAAAGGCGGGAACTTTGGCGGTCCGATCCCCGGCTACAGAAACTAACTCTTGGGACATGGAATGTCACCTTTAATGCGGGGAAGGAGCCCGAGCTGGTGTGTGAGGCAGAGAAATTCCGACTTGATATGGTTGAACTCTCCTCCACACACGGCTTGGGCTCTCGTACCAATCCTCTTGAGAGGGGCTGGACTCTCCAATCTGGAGTTGCCCACGATGAACAGCGCAGAGCAGGTGTGGGCTTACTTATTGCCCTCGGTCTTGGCGCCTGTACGTTGGGGAAAGAGTTTCAATGCCCACCCCTGGCAGAACTTCTCTCTTGTCCCGTGGGAGGCGGGGGACATTGAATCAGAGTGGGCCATGTTCTGCACCTCCATTGTTGAGGCGGCCGATCGGAGCTGTGGCTGTAAGATAATCGGTGCCTGTCATCGCAGCAATCCTCGAAGGGATGCCGTCAAGCTGAAGAAGGAGTCCTATCGGGCCTTTTTGGCCTGTGGGACTCCGGAGGCAGCTGACAGGTACCGGCTAGCCAAGCGGAATGCAGCTTCGGCGGTCACTGAGACAAAAACTCGGACATGGGAGGAGTTCGGTGAGGCCATGGAAAACGACTTCCGGACGGCTTCAAAGAAATTCTGGTCTCAGGAGAGAAAAGCAGTGCACCATTACCACTGTGTATAGTGGAGATGGGGTGCTGCTGACCTCAAGTCGGGACGTCGTGAGTCGGTGGGGAGAATACTATGAAGACCTCCTCAATTCCACCTTCCTTTGAGGAAGCAGAGTATGGGGACTGTGAGGTGGGGTCTCTGGGGTCGATGTCACTGAGGTGGTTAGAAATCAACACCTCCAAATCAGAGACCATGGTCCTCAGTCGGAAAAGGGTGGCATGCCCTCTCCGGGTCGGGGATGAGAACCTGCCCCAAGTGGAGGAGTTCAAGTATCTTGAGGTCTTGTTCACGAGGGAGGGCAGGGGACGACCCAGGACACGCTGGAGATACTATGTGTCTCGGCTGTTCTTGGAACGTCGTGGGATCCCGTTGAAGGAGCTGGTTGAAGTGTCTGGGGAGAGGGCTAGTCTGGGTTTCCCTCCTAAAGCTTCTGCCCTCGCGACCCGACCCCAGATAAGCGGTAGTAAATCGATGGATGGATGGCTTTCCGTTAACCCCCTGTGGCTGCGCCACAGCGCCACTCCAGACAGGCATATACATTACAGCCTTTAAACGTCTTCAGCGTCTTCTTTTGGACACACGCTTCTTGAAACATTTCTGTGTTTACAAGATTCTTTTGAGGAACAAAGCCGGCTTTGCTTCCGTGTGAACAGGGCCTCCATTCTATGGAGCGATATGGTCTTAATAAATCCTCAGGGCTAAATTTGTATTTGTAACTAGTGAGCGTCTGTATTAATGCTGTTGGCCGTTACATTTTCACATCTACCCATGTTTGGTATTTTGGTTCATATTCCTATGGATTATGAGTTTCGCGTGTGTGTGTATATATACATCTTGTGTCCAGGCCAGCTATTGATACTGGGTTGTTCAAGGAACTCCAGTTTCCTCTCTTCTAATTTTACATTGATTATTTTATTATTGTAATAATAATAATAAATGTTTTTATTAGGGCTGTCAAAGTTAAAGCGTTAACTAATTAATAAATCCCCCCAAAATATCGCATTAATCATGTATTAACGCAAATTAATCACACTATTAATTTTGACCGCAGATGATCCAGCAAATTCGACATGTTGAATCGGTGTTGGGTCATTTGATCTGTGATTGGCTGTTAGCTAGCGAATCAGCGCACGAAGCTATAAGAGTAAGTGGATAAACACTACTAATGGAAAGCCTGGACCATTTTTTCCCCCCGCTCATTTTGTGCATCGCCACTCTGCTGCACCCTCCGCATTTGAACGTACGTCTCTCTGGATAGGTGATCAGGAAGATGACTTTGTCTCTTTGTTTCAAGAGAGACTGGCATTGTATGATATTACCGTTAAAGGGTATGCTGACAAAGGTATGAAAGCCAAACTATGGCATGACATGCGGACGCGACTAGATATAGCAGGCAGGATTTACTTTTATATTTGAGAAGTATAGCAACTGTTTGTAATTAGTAAAAGTAACCGGTATGCATTGTTTATGTTTTTATATCCCGCCCCAGTAAAGAAGTTTATGATTGCCTTTAGGAATAATGACTAATGCCTTTAGGAATGACAAAATCACCACCACACATTAACAGAAGCCCAGAGGTGTTGATTAAGAAGGATTCCATGTGTATACATTCAGTGTTTATTTCTGAGCCATATATATATACATATATACGTATATATATATACATATATACGTATATATATATACGTATATATATACATATATATATACATATATACGTATATATATATATACACGTATATATATATACACGTATATATATACATATATACGTATATATATATATACACGTATATATATATACACGTATATATATACATATATACGTATATATATATATACACGTATATATATATACATATATACGTATATATACGTATATATATATATACATATATACGTATATATATACATATATACGTATATATATATACATATATACGTATATATATATACGTATATATATATACATATATACGTATATATATATGTATATATATATACATATATACGTATATATATATATGTATATATATATACGTATATATATATATATGTATATATATATATATGGTCTATATATTTTTTTACTTATCCTCTACAGTCAATCTGACCCAACTTTCTGGGTTGTTTTGTACAAATTTTACATGACACGGACCAATTTTTTGGGGTTGTTTTCTGCAGCCAAAAATAATTGGGCCGTGTCATTTAAAATTTTTACAAAATAAACCCAAAATTTTTGTCAAATTGACACAAGTAGTGGATTATTTATTTATTTAATTATTTATTTTTGCCAACATTGGTTATTTTTTACCCAACTGTTTTGAGTGTAGCGAAAACGAAATCCAGTCCCTGCTGAAGGGAAACTAGAGTCCTTTTGAACTGAAAACACAGAGTAAAGACACACACACACATTGCCCAGGGGGAAATGTTTAAAAAGGCAAATGAAATAGAAAAATTGAGGATGATGGGCAATATTCGCTACATTTAATAATTAAAAATAATAATAATGAAATAAAATTGGTGGTCTAAGCTGACGATCAGTAATCTATCTTCTGCAACATAAAAAAAAATCTAAATATTCCTACTTGAAAGTCCTCGCTGGTGTCTTTGAGAGAAAAGATGGTAGCACTCACATGCCCCATTCGCATTGTGCAATGAATAAATATTATTTCCTTGCGCCGTCAGATAAATCACTGTGGCCAAAAAGCAACCTAATTTAAAGGAGACATATTATGTGTCATTGATGAGAAGCTAACGCTGTTATTCTACTTAAAGTGAACGCCCCACAGAGATTCCATCGCATTATTACTGATGGATGAAACATGTTGCCACCAAACCACTCAAATACATGACAGTCAAAATACAATCAGGCCAATAAGCAAAACATTATCACATTATGTTACCCGTAGTGATGGGCAAATGAAGCTTTTGTGAAGCACTGAACCACTTGAGCCAATTGTTTTGAAAATAGGTTCATTACTCGAAGCTTCAGTTACAGTGACCTCTACTGGTAAACTGCAAGGCTGCAGTGGATTTAAAGCATCTTTGCTTTGAAAATTCTTTGATGGACTCACACTAAGACCGAATAGCATGTTCTATTGACAAATAAAGACTGATGACTGTGTGTATTTTGTTATTGAGGAGAAAGTGCTGGTAAGATATGGCATAGGTTGGGTGTGCTTGTGTAACTAACTGGGGGTCATGGGGGACACTCAAAGATAAGAAGATAAGCACTGGACCTGTAGAGAAAGCATTTTTAAATAAAAATGCAATTTGATTGTATAAAGCTACAGCCAAATGGGTACACTAATCATATTACATATACTGTTTCTACACATGCACCTGACTGAGGTCAAATCAATTGAAGAAAGTAAAAAAGGTAAAGCCTATTTATAAAAGCTTTACAACCAAACATTGGTTGTTCAGTGGTAAAATTATCACCTGCCACTCGGGTAACTCGGGTTCCATTCCCGTCCAAGTCAAAACTTTTTTTATTTAATTTGCGCCTCGAAAAAAAAATGCCCTTCGAAAAAATAAATCAATAAATAATTGTCCCCCGGGGATAATTAAAGTTTTTTCTGATTCTGATCTATATACATAACTTTAAACAGCCAGCACACCGACCTTATCAGGAGTGATCAGATTGAAGTGTTCCCACATTTCAGAACGACCTCTCTTCCTGGCTGGCTCCATGAATGACCAAATGTAACAACGCAAGGCAATGACAATTCAACAGCACCAACAACACACCGACAACCCACGAATAGTACATTGTTTAGAGTGGTTATAAAGGGTTGACGCTCAAATTCAAAACTGTTTCAACCTGTCACCTGTCAGAATCGAGAATCACGTGATTGGACCGCGAACCAGGCAAGTGATTAATTCGGACAACGAATCAGTCGCTGCTTCGGACGTCATATGTCACGTGATTTTTTTCGCACCAAAACAAGCTTTGAAGCAGTGGTTCTATGGAATTGTAGTTCAGGGTTTGAAGCTTGTATCGAAGCTTCAGTGTCGCACTGCCATCACTAGTTATCCGTGCTAACAATGCAGCTCTGCTTACCTTTTGACATTATAGTTTGTATTTATATGATGTAAAGTTCAGTGTTCACTCATGCACATTTTCAGAAATGTGATATTATATAAAGAGTATCTAAGTATTTCTAAATTGTGCACGTTGATGCACTTGTAGGACTGCAACTTCTTCTTTTCCTTTCGGCTTTTCCCTTCAGGGGTCGCCACAGCGAATCAGTTGCCTCCATCTAACCCTGTGCTCTGCATCCTCTGCTCTCACACCAACTACCTTCATGTCCTCTTTAACTACATCCATAAACCTCCTCTTTCGTCTTTCTCTAGACCTTCTGCCTGGCATTTGGAATCATTTTGAATTGGCATCCTTCTGCCAATATACTCACTATCTCTCCTCTGGACCTGTCCAAACCATCTCAGTCTGGCCTCTCTGACTTTCTCTCCAAAGTCTCTAACATGTGATCTGATGTACTCATTCCTGATTCTATCCATCCTGGTCACTCTCAAAGAGAACCTCAGCATCTTCATCTCTGCCACCTCCAGCTCTGCCTCCTGTCTTTTCCTCAGTGGCACTGTCTCCAGACCAAACAACATTGCTGGTCTCACCACAGTTTTATAAACATTTCCTTTCATTTTAGCTGAAACTCTTTCTCTTTCTTTCTCCAGATCTACAAAGACACAATGCAGCTCCTTCTGACCTTCTCTGTACGTCTCTACCAACATCCTCAAAGCAAATACTGCATCTGTGGTACTCTTTTTTTTGGCATGAAACCATATTGCTGCTCACAAATGTCCACCTGTGCCTTCAGACTAGCTTCAACTGCTCTTTCCCATAGCTTCATTGTTTAGCTCATTAGCTTTATTCCTCTGTACTTGCCCACAACTTCGTCTCCCTTGTTCTTAAAAATGGGCACCAGCACACTTCTCCTTCATTCCATAGGTATCTTCTCACTTTCTAAGATCCTGTTGAACAACCCAGTCAGAAATTCTACTGCTACCTCTCCTAGACACTTCCATACATCCACAGGTATATCATCAGGACCAAGTGCTTTTCCACACTTCATCCTCTTCAGTGCTTTATCCTCTTCAATGCCATTCTCACTTCACTTTACTAATCTTTGCTACTTCCTGGCGCAGTCACCTCTTCTACTCTTTGTTCTCTTTCATTTTCCTCATTCATCAACTCTTCAAAGTACTCTTTCCATCTTCCCATCACACTACTAGCATCTGTCAACACACTTCCATCCCTATCCTTTATTACCCTAACCTGTTGCACATCCTTCCCATATCTGTCTCTTTGCCTTGCCAACCTGTATAGATCAGTCTCTCCCTCCTTACTATCCAACCTAGCATACAAGTCATCGTAAGCCCCTTGTTTGGCCTTTGCCACTTCTACTTTCACCCTACGCTGCATTTCCCTGTACTCCTGTCTACTTTCTTCAGTCCTCTCAGTGTCCCACTTCTTCTTCTTAGCTAACCTATTTCTCTGGATTCACTTCTGCACCTCCTCATTCCACCACCAAGTCTCCTTATCCCCTTTCCTTCCAAATGACACACCAAGGACTGTCCTACCTGTCTCTCTGTTCACATTTGCTGTAGTTGTCCAGTCATCTGGAAGCACCTCCTGACCATCCAGAGCCTGTCTCAACTCCTTCCTGAAAATCATACAACACTCCTCCTTTTTCAGCTTCCACGATTTCGTCCTATGCTCTGCCTTTGCCATCTTTGTCTTCCTCACCACCAGAGTCATCCTACACAGTACCATCCTATGCTGTCTGGCTACACTCTCACCTACCACTACTTTGCAGTCACTGATCTTCTTCAGATTACACCGTCTACACAAAATGTAGTCTACCTGTGTACTCCTACCTCCACTCTTGTAGGTCACTATATTCCTGCTTCTTCTGGAAGAAAGTATTCACGACAGCCATTTTTTAGTACTGCAACTAATGATGTTATTTATTAGCATGTTTATGCCGTTTTAAATTACATGTTAGCATTAAGATAGCAAACATCTTAAGGCATCACTGTACTGAGAATATAAACAAATGTCATTTTTTAGGTAACTTTACAACCTGCTGACTGCAAACAAACTGGAATTTGAAGAGTTAAAAAGTGTATCAATTAACTGATGACAAATTAAGTGTAGCAGTAGTTAAAAACTAACAAAAAAATCTGTAAAAAAAAAAAAGTTTTACCTTTTAGATAGGCTTCTTAAATTTAGCAAGGCCTAAAGATTTAAAAAATAATAATAATCCAGAATGAGTGTTTTTTTACTTTGCTTTTCTTGCATTGCAGATCCTCATCAGTCTCCAGAGGAAGTCCTGGCCCTAAACGTGGCTGCCATCATCACCAACATCAAACTCCTAAGGCAGCTCAGTAAGAAGAAACCATCGGAGAGGGGTTTTGCCCCCTCACCCCAGGAAAATGTGGGTATTATTACTCCTCAAACGTAATAATAAATTCCGAGCATTATTAAAGCCTATTGTACTCCACTGTACACGACTCCCTTGTGGTGGGAGTTAAAGCGGTGCACCATCCGTAGACTCAATGAAGCCTAGAATGACACATCTAGGCTACTGTTAAAGGTGCCCAGATGGTAGAGTGCAAGCCAGTTGTTTGTTAATGCTCACATTCCTATCTGTGAGGCACTGCAAAGACCTTTGATATTTAATTTATGCAGCAATTGGATGAGTCAAACAACTCAATTATACAGAGTTTGACAAATCCTCAATTGTGCATAGGTAACACATCTGCTTTGAAGAAGCAATGGATGGAGAGACTCTCAAAACAATGATTTGATTGTTTTAATTTTTTTGTCCCTTTTTCTTTTATCTCTATGGACCTTATTTGTGTCTGCATAAATAAATAATTGGATTGGATTTCTTATCTCACGGTATGTCAACTCACAGTTCAGGGTTAGTCTCACAGTTTATTGAACCCGCTTTGACAAACGGACCCCTGTGCAACATAATCGGATATGGACACAAGTGCAACAATTAACTTAAATAAATAAATACATTTTAAAATTGTTTGTGATAATGTATTTCTCATTTATGTTTTTTTAATTTATTAAATGCTTAACGTTCTGAATATGAGCTTCACAACAGTAAATGTAATCCAATTCCTTTTTAATCAAAACATTTGCTTCTACATTGGAAAACAATGATCAGCACTTTGCATTTTTGTGATGTTATGGACCAAATAAGTAACTGAAACATACAGCTTGTGCAATTTATGCAGTCAATTTAAAGTAATGCCCTGTTTGTGAATAGGGGAAAAAAACTGGAGATTAATTACTTTAAAAGTAACTTTTTTTTTTATTATTATTTTTATTTTTTTTAAAGAAAGAAGAAAAAAAAGTAACTTGTTTTTCCTGTTATTTTCACCTGTAGCAATGAGTCTACAATGTCACATAATGCTGCTGTTTATAAATAAATGTCACTTTAAATAAAACTATTCATTGTCTTTCAGTCATTGTGTTTTTATTAAGTACCTTGAAACGAACGAATGAATGAATATTAAAATACTGAAGCTCCAGATGTGGGCCAGAGCAGTTCAGGATGTAGTTTTTGAGAAAATTATTTGGGCCAGGTATGGTCCAGATATGGGTTGTACATCAACTTGTATTGTGTTGCTCTGTGCCAGTTCCAGCGCGGGCTCAGTTTGGATCTGGGGAACGAATCCGGACCACATCAGGCCCATTGTTCTAAAAACACACCAGGTCAGATCCGTTTTGCAAATTTGGGCCGCATTTTGCAGTACATCTGGCCCAGTTAGATTTTGCTATCTAGCTGTCCCCCATCAGCGACTTATGTGTGATGTGGAACAGCCTCCACTTGAAATTCTTCAACTTGGGGAGGGAAGTCTTTGCGGATGAGCAGCTTGTCTCCGTTCATTCAAGCAGTACCATCCCCTCCAAGCCAGCCAAGTACGGCATAAAGATTTGGACGCCGTGTGATGCCACCACCTCTCTGTTATAAACCAAAATGTGTTTGGAAGTCAGAATAAAAAAAAAGGTAAAGGTGTGTGTTATTGTTACAAAGTGGGACCAACATTTCGGGATTTCACAGAGTTGTGGGGCCCACTCGTCCATTTGGGGCCATTTTGCTGGGCCCCACAAGTTTGAGGGTCAAGACTTGGTTTTAGAGTTTAGGTTTGAATTGGGTTATGGTTGAAGTTAGGGTAAGAAATGGGGGTAGGCAATCATTTTCGATGGTTGGGGCTAGGAAATGCATTATGGCAATCAGATGGCCCACAAAGATAATAAAACAAACTTGTGTGTGTGTGTGTGGCCTTGTTTTTGTTACATAGTGAGGCCAACATTTCAGGATTCAGGAAACATGAGGCAACCTCCAGCCTTTAGAGCATAAAAAGGGGCGCGCAGTGTTTGCCGTCAACGTTCAACCAAATCAACAGTGTTTTGAGGTTTGATGACAAGCTTGCCAGAACACAGCGCCATTTGACCAACAAACTTTCCCCCATCAGTGACCATCAGGTGCGAAGAGAGAAGAATCAAGGCATGCGTGTTGTCCTCGGGATGGTTGAGGAGCTCGAGGGACACACGGTCACGACAATCTTTTCCCCTCGCAATGCTAAAAAAAAAGAGAAGGATGGCTCTGGTGGGAACACTGAGGAAAAACTAAGCGAAGCTTCCTCAGCAGCAACTCCAAACGACACAAAGAGCGCTCCTGTCCAGCGTGTTCGTCTTTTCACCGGACAGAACACTTGTTTCCTACCTGGCAAAAAAAACAAAAATGTGCTGGTTTTGAACTCAAAACACCGGGACCCGGAAGTGGAGGATTTCCCCCCCCAAAAGCCAAGAATAATTCATGAATACAACAAATGTAAAGGGGCTTTTGACTAAAAGGACCATGTAAGCACAGGTTTTGTCTTTGTCAAAACTTTCCATCAAAGCTGTCTTGTCGTGTGACATCATCTGATTTTTTTGTTGTTGTGTGTGTGGGTGTGTGTGTGTGCGCGTGTGTGTCTTATTGCAGGCATGTGGGACTTACTCTTGCCACCGGCGGGCAACAAGGTGGCCAATGTGCCTCTTTCACCACCAGTGTTGGGGGTAACGCGCTACAAAAGTAATGCCTTACAGTAATATATTACGTTTTAGCAGTATCGTAGTAAAATTACGCATTCCTCATTTTATTTTTGTAATATTATTACAGTTACTGAGTCCGGTAACGCGTTCCAACTTGTGTTGTTCCAATACCGTTTTTTGGCCCCTGATTCCGATTCCGATACCCAGCTTTGCAGTATCGGCCAATGCCAATATCATACCGATACCTAAGGTTTTTTTTCCCAACATGAAAAAGCTGTCCTGCCATTGGTTCAGAGCATTTAAGAGCCAATAGGATATCTTAGCTCGGCATGCAGTGAACATGTCACACATCAGTGAATGTCGTGTATGAGCAAGACACAAGATGCTATATCCAAAGTCTTATATTAGTGTCAGACTTAATAGTATCAGCATGTTACTTGTTAGTACTCACCGATACCACTGTTTTAATGCAGTATTGCGGTCTCTGCCGATACCAGTATCGGTATCGGAACAACACTAGTTCCAACCCGAGCTGTCGCGCAGGCAGAAGTCTCTCATGGCACCACTCGACATGCACGGACTTAAATAATAAATAAATGGATTGTCAACGCTGCTTGTCATTAGCGCATTGACAAATAATCAATTCATATGTAAATCCATGACCCAGCTTTGTGAATTTGGACACAGAGAAAGAGAAGAAAAGACTCTTTTAAAACAATACAAGAAGAGGTTTATTTCGGAGCACGTGAGATGAAAGCAGCAGATCATTCCACATTTTGTAAGAGGATGTATTCGCACTATTTTGAAATTATCGAAGAAAGGAATAAGAACATCACAATACGGTGCACTTTATGTATTGGTAGGAGGCAGAGGGAACTGTCTATGGCTAAAAACAGTACTAGTAACCTCAAGAAACACCTTGATAGAGTGCACAGCAACCTAAAGCTAGTGGTTAAACCGTTAAACCATTGCTGGCTAGCAAACAGATGGAAGACGACAGCGCGAGCAAGCAAAAACAACGAAAGTTCGATTTGTCCAGACCAGAGGTGAAGATGCTTGACCCAAAAGTGAGAAGGCTGGTGGTGGAGGATGCTCTGCCTCTTTCTAGAGTTGCATCGTCAGCGTTTCAAAGGTTTGTCAGTAAAATCCCAGTTCGATCAAGTGAGAAGGTAAAAAGCTGTCATACACGGAAGAGGGGCCATCGCGAGATTCTGTGACTATCGCGAGAACTACAGCAAGACCGGGAATACCCAAAATGGCGGCGCCCTGCTGCTAAGATAGGACTAGCTCTATTATGCTAAACCAAATCCGAATTTAACCATCATATAACTTGGCTTTTCTCCTCTCTCTTTCATCCCGCAGATTTGGAATACCACCTAAGCGTGGAGGACCTTGAACGTTTCATCGACGGATACTTTTACAGCTGCACGATGGAGGATCCTTCCTTCGAGAAACCTTCCAAGAAGAGAAAAAATGACTCAGCGTTGGACACGGACGATCTAGCTACTACGGACGTTTCGGTCAGTATTTGGTTTGGAATTCGTCTGCCAACAGGTAAGTGACCTCCAACGAGATAATGCCGAGTTACGCTCTTCACTCGCGGCTGTTTCAGCCGAGTTGGAAACTATTAAAAAGGAGAATAAAACGTTAAAAAAAAACGGTTCTGGATGTCCAATCCCGTAGCATGCGGGATAATTTAATATTCTCAGGCATATCCGAGAATACCTCTGACAATCCAGAGGCCGAGATAAAAAAAATTATGACGACGTCGTTAAAAATTCCTCAGGAGACGGTAAATAATATCTCTTTTCACCGGGTACATCGGCTTGGAGCTCGTAGGGGCAACAGACCCCCCGTCCTATTATCGCTAAGTTTGAGCATTTTAAATAGAAATAATTTGTTAAAAGTAAAGGACGGGAGCTTAAAGGGACCTCTTTCGGAATGAATGACTAATTCCCGAGAGAGATTAATGAGCGGCGAAAGGTACTGTTTCCTATAATGAGACAAACTAGGCAGGAGGGTAAACGGACTACGCTAGTCGTTGAAAAGCTATACATCGATGGCCAACTATTCCGGAACCCCAACTCCACTCCCTGGCTGTTCTAATTGCCATTGGTGGAACTAAACTTTGTTTGATTATTAGATGTATACATATACTGTATATGTGATTATAAAACCTAAAATATGAATACTCATTATGTTTAAGATATATTACAAATATAATATTAATACATGACTATATCTAAAATATATTTAAACAAAAAATCTCGCTTAGGTTACCAGTTACTGGTGTATTGTTATATGTTTAATACCCCGTTAATTTCCTTCACTTTCACCTCCCTCCCCGTTTTTTCACTGTTATATTAACTTACACGTTACCTCATATTTTACACAAATTACATAAACCACCTAACCACTTTGATTCTATCCTATAACATGCCAATATTAACAAATAGCTTATACAGATATATACACAGGACTGAGTCTATATTGTTTGTATGCATAAATTAGTTCTGGTTTCCTGGAATGTTTGTGGCGCTCGCTCACAGGGAAAAAGAATAACAAATTTAAGACCATCTTTTAAAATTAAAAGCAGATATTTGTCTCCTTCAAGAAACCCACCTACAAAAATCTGAAGAAAAATGACTTATTGATAAGAATTTTAGTCAAGTGTACTCTGCCCCTTATAACAGTAGACAAAGAGGAGTCTGTATATTCATACATAAGAATGAATTGTTTTATTATAAATAATAAAGTAACAGACCCAGAGGGCCGATACATTATAAAACTGTTACAAAAATACATCCTATTATTATTAGCGACCATGCACCAGTCTCCCTTACCCTACAAGTTGATTATACCTTTAAACCACCCCCGACATGGCGTTTTAACATCTCACTGTGAAATGACGCAGAGTTTGACAAAATTATAAGAAGAGAGTGGGCAGACTTTTTGGAAATAAATGACTCTCCAGACTTATCTCCATCTCTTCTCTGGAAAGCAGTAATTAGAGGTGCAATTATATCATATTCATCTTGTAAAAAGAAACAGGATCAAAAATTAGAAAAATACTTCAAAGATAAAATTAAACAACTGATGGATGAGTACGCAATAAACCCAAATAACCAAATATGGACTGACTTACAAAATACACAAATACAGTTAGACGATATGCTATCTAAAAATACAGAGTTTACCTGGTTTGCCTGGTGGGCCCTGCAGTGCCCCGTCCTGCTGCGTTGGGGGCGGGGGCCGTGTTGGGGTGGGGGGCGCTCCTGCTCCTGGGTTTGCTCTCCTGCCGGTGGCCTTGGCGGGGCCCGGGCGTCGTCCTTTGGCGCTGCCGCGGCCTGGGGGGCCCTGAGGTGTTGCGCTTGCTCTGTCCTGGCAGGGGTCGACGGCTCCCCTCTTTGGTGGAGATTTTCATGCATGCCAGATCCACCACACCAGCATCTATCGAAACTCAGACACAATCTGCTTCCTCCTCAGGTCATTGAATCGGTGGAGGCTGGTGTCTGTGGATCTGCTTCGTCTGTCCTTCCTTCCTTTCCTCAGTCTCTCCTTTGGTCTCTTGAGGTCTCCCTGATTTGCTGGAATTTAGATGTTTCTGGGGTTGGTGAAGAACTCTGGTTGGTGGCCCGGTGAGTGGTGTCTGGTCGGTGCTGGATTTCACT
Source organism: Leptonotus elevatus (assembly GCF_054856555.1). Classification (NCBI taxonomy): domain Eukaryota; kingdom Metazoa; phylum Chordata; class Actinopteri; order Syngnathiformes; family Syngnathidae; genus Leptonotus; species Leptonotus elevatus. Next base: position 20,004,863 of record NC_141252.1, read on the forward strand.
TTCCTTTCTTTGGTCCTTCCTCGGGTCTCCTGACGGTGGTGTTCGGTTTAGGTGAACGATATGGGATTTTTTAAAATAGGGTTTTGGTGAAATAACGAATACACACACACTCACGCACATACACATACAAAATAAAAAATAAATAAATACAATTAAAAAAAAAGAGAGCAATGATGATGACATTACCGAATGAACAATACTGAGCTCTTAAAAAATAAAAATATCGCTAAGACTTTCGCATCTAGGCTAGAAACAGTAATCTCGACAATCATTCATAGCGACCAAACAGGCTTTATTAAACTAAACTTAGTTTGATTATTAGATGTATACATATACTGTATATGTGGTTATAAAACCAAAAATATGAATACTTATTATGTTTAGGCTATATTATAAACATAATATTAATACACAACTATATTTAAAGTATATTTAAACAAAAAAATCTCGCTTAGGTTACCAGTTACTGGTGTATTGTTATGTTTAATCCCCTGCTAATTTCCTTCACTGAAGAAAAATTACTTATTGATAAGAATTTTAGCAAAGCGTACTCTGCCCCTTATAACAGTAGACAAAGAGGAGTCTGTATACTCATACATAAGAATTTACTCTTTACTCTAAATAATACAATAACAGACCCAGAGGGCCGATATTATATATTATTATTCAGGTGACTATATTTAATAAAATATATACATTTGGTAATTTATATGCCCCTAATAATGATGATCCGGCCTTTTTCCATGAATTTTTCTCTAAGCTGTTTGAATTAGCAGCGAACTCTACTATTATTATTGGAGGAGACTTTAACACAGTCTTAAATCCATTAATAGATTGTTCTAATAAAACAACATGTATAAGGCGATTACAATCTACTAAAGTAATCGGGGAATATATGGATGACTTTGGCCTCGTCGACAGCTGGAGACTTAAAAACCCAAATAAGAAGGAATTTACCTTATTTTCCGCTGTGCACCGGTCTTTTTCAAGAATTTTTTTTCTTCTTACAAATAACTCTATTGCTGATAAAACTGTTACAAAAATGCATCCTATTATTATTAGCGACCATGCACCATTCTCCCTTTCCCTACAAGTTGATTATACCTTTAAACCACCACCGACATGGCGTTTTAACATCTCACTGCTAAACGACGCAGAATTTGACAAAATTATAAGAAAAAAGTGGGCAGACTTTTTGGAAATAAATGACTCTCCAGACCTATCTCCATCTCTTCTCTGGGAAGCTGGGAAAGCAGTAATTAGAGGTAACATTATATCATATTCATCTTATAAAAAGAAACAGGATCAAAAATTTGAAAAAGACTTGGAAGACAAAATTAAACAACTGACGGATGAGTACGCAATAAACCCAAATAACCAAATATGGACTGACTTACAAATACAAAAATACAGTTAGACGATATGCTAACTAAAAAGACAGAGTTTATAATACAACAATTGAGATACAACAACTTTGAATATAATAACAAATCAGGTAAATTTCTTGCAAACCAACTTCAACGCAATCGGGAAAAATCGCTTATAACGGCTATTAAAGGGACAACTGGTGAATGTACACAATCACCAGAAGAAATTAATCAAATTTTTTATATAACTATTATCACAACCTATACTCCGAAACTAATAAGCCTAACCCAGAGCATATTGAGGCATTCCTCAGTAGCTTAAGTATACCTCAGTTAACTACTGATTATAAAGATATGTTAGATGCGCCACTTACTATAAACGAGTTTTACAGTGCTCTAGATAGTATGCCATTTGGCCAGGTGCTTTGCCATTTGCCAAAGCACCTGGCCCGGATGGTTATCCGGCTATATTTTTTAAGCACTTCTGGTTAATGCTTGCTCAACTACTCTTAAGAGTAGTAACAGAAATTAAAACTAATGGTCACATACGCCCACACATGAATACAGCAGCAATAAAACTTTTATTAAAGCCAGAAAAAGACCCCACCCTTCCATTAAGTTACTGTCCAATTTCACTAATTAACACTGATATTAAAATTATCACTAAGGCTTTCACATCTAGACTAGAAACAGTAATCCCGACAGTCATTCATAGCGACCAAACAGGCTTTATTAAAGATCGTCACTCTACTAATAATATTAGGAGGCTCTTTAACCTTATTAGCATGTCACAGCGGCATGATAAAAAGGCAGTTCATATATCATTGAATGCAGAAAAAGCTTTCGACAAAGTTAACTGGTCCTTCCTCTTTGCTGTTTTAAATCAATTTGGCTTTGGGAAGTCATTTATTCACTGGGTGTCAGTATTATATGATTCTCCTAAAGCTACAGTTACTACTAATGGGATTATATCTCAGAGTTTTACTCTACAGAGAGGCACAAGACAGGGATGCCCACTGTCGCCTTTATTATTTGCAATATTTATTGAACCACTTGCATTAGCCATACGCCAGGAAATAAGGATTCAAGGAATTCACTCTGGGGTAACAGAACATAAAATTTATCTATATGCCGATGATATTTTACTTTATTTAGAAAAGCCTGCTATTTCGTTCGGGGAAGTATTTAACTTAATAACAAAATTCTCACAGTTATCAGATTATTCTATTAACTGGACAAAATCAACACTTCTACCTATTACAGAAAATTCATGGAACCCTGCAAGCCAGGACCCACACTACTCATTTCCTATAGGTAATTTAAAATACTTAGGCATAAAAATCTCACATAAATTAACTGATTTAATTCATTTAAACTTTACTCCACTTCTGGATAGCATTTATTGTGACTTGGAGCGCTGGAATAATCTTCCTATTTCTCTAATAGGATGAATAGCCACTATTAAAATTAAAGTTTTATTTTTTCTCAATGATTCCATTTAAACCTACGGCTAACTGGTTCCAGTTGTTGGACTCAGCTGTTACAAAATTTTACTGGAATAATAAAAAAAAAAAGCAAAGATTAGTCTATCTACTCTTCAGAAAAGTAAATCCAAAGGAGGTCTAGAGGCACCAAATTTTATGCACTACTATATAGCTAACCAGCTACAATATATCATTTTATGGGCACAACCCAACAGAGATACTAACTGTTGGCTGGAACTAGAACAGAAGGATTGTAATAACCTCAGAATTCTAGATTTACTCTTTATTACAACATCGATTAAGCGACATAATTGTTTTAAAAATCCAATGATTTCCGCCACCCTGACTGCCTGGTGGAAGGCACTAGAAATTACAAAAGCCCAAGTGTTGCCCTGTGGGCTTTCTCCCCTATGGCATAACCCCGACTTTCAACTTAACAATAGTTTTATTTAGGTGTGTGGGAGCAGAAAGGAATTACACATCTCCACCATCTCTTCTCAGATAATATGTTTATATCATATACATCCTTGCTCCAAAAATACAAAATAAAAAACGGAAATTTTTTACATTATCTGCAAGTTAAAAGTATGATAAAGAAACAAATTCCAACACTTCGGGGTACGCTCCAACCGCCTAAATATATATAGCTAAATATATTACCAAGCTCTATCCGACAACAACAAAAAAACTCTCAAAAATATCTAAGTTACTTTCATATACTGATAAAACGTCTTTACCCATCTCGAAATGGGAGAGACTTTTTCTATAGCTCCGGAATCTGACTTTTGGATTCAAGTTTGTGAAAACGTTTTTAAAATGACAAAACACACAAATTTACAACTTATCAAATATAAAATTATTCATAGAACATATATTACTCAATATATGATGAAGAAAATGGGACTCTCAGACTCCGACATTTGTCTCCAGTGTTTACAAAACACTACAGACACTTATTTTCATGCTTTATGGTTATGTACTCCGGTTATGTATTTCTGGACTAAAGTCTAAGAAAAACTTTCCGCTGTCTTGGACTGTAGAATACCTTTATCTCCAAACGTGTGTTTGCTAGGTGACCTAACAACAACTGACTTACCACGTAAACAATTTCAATCTAGACTTGTAGCCCTTACTATCGCAAAAAAAAACCAATTCTTGTTAACTGGAAAAATAAACAAACTCTGAATATCGACCAATGGTCTAACCTCCTCATAAATCACATTTCAATGGAAAAAATATCTGCCTCGAATAAAAATCAAATATCAAAATTTATAGAATCATGGTCTACGTATATAATCTTTTCATCTAAATCTGGTTACTTAATTCTGCCTGTTAGCGAGAGCCACCACATCGCGATAACTTACATTGCTGTTTCTGTATTTGGCAATTTCTAACTAATGGTTGTGTTTTTATAGTCAGGAACCCAGTTGCTGCCAGCAAGATCGAGCAGACTACATCAGATGACACCTTACAGTCACCACTCCTCAAAATTCACTTCCAAATGGGCACTAAGGGTTAATATTCGGAATCACTGCATGCCAGTGGGTTAACTCTATAGGTGCTGTGCCCCCCTGGCTGAGCGTGGGCTGCTCTGCCCCTCTATTGGCTGATGGGTGGCGGCTGCGTCTTAGCCGTTTCTCTGGGTCTCTTGGGGGTGCTGCGTTGCGGTGCTCTCCTTGGTGTCCGGGGCCGGTCGCGTGCCCCGTTCTGCTGCGTTGGACTGGGGGCGTGGGCCGTGTTGGGGGGCGCTCCTGACAGCTGGGTTTGCTCTCCGGCCGGTGGCCCCAGCGGGGCCCGGGGATTTGTGCCTTGGCGCTACCGTGGCCTGGGGAACTCTGGGGGGTTGTGCTTGCTCTGTCTTGGCCGAGGTCGACGGTTCCCCTCTTTGGTGGAGGTTTTCATGCATGCCAGATCCACCATACCAGCATCTATCGAAATTATATGATTCTTCCTCTGGTCGTGGAATCGGTGTAGGTGGATGTCTGTGGATCTCACTCTGCTTCAGCTATCCTTCCTTTCCTCTGTCTCTCCTTTGGTCTGCCTAATTAGTTGGAATTTAGATGTTTCTGGGGTTGGTAACCCGGTGGGTAGTAGGTGATGTCGGTGCTGTATTTCACTTTCCTTTCTTTGCTCCTTCCTCTGGTCTCCTGACAACCTCACGACTCTAGCTGGATTTTGAAGTATTCGGTTTAGGTGAAAGTTATGGGATTTTTAATAGGTTTTAGGTGAATTAATGAGTACACACTCACACGCACGCACACATGCACACACGCACATGCAAATACTCAACGCACATAAAAAATAAAAATGCATTTCTGTGTTTTACAATACTCATAAATGAGGATAGATATATACAGTAAGGGTCACAAGAGAATAATTTGTGTCCTTGTGTTCGAGTAATTAACAAAATACAACCTTTAAAATAAAACTGCCACGTAAATTAAAATTCATATACTTTTAGATCAAAATAATACGAGTTATTAAAAAAAGCTTAATTTAAAAAGAAAAACAAAATTATTCATAGTGAGGCATTTTCTACAAGTTGAGTCTGTCTGTTTTTGTCATTAAAAACTCAAAATGAGTTTCCTCCGCAGGGTGTCCGGGCCCCCACTTAGAGATAGGGTGAGAAGCACGGTCATCCGGGAGGGACTCACGGACGAGCCGCTACTTCTCCGTGTTGAGAGGAGCCAGCTTGTTGGGGGAGGGGGGGGGGGGGGGGATTGGGGACCTGGGGGCGGCTGGGGCTGGGTTGGGGTGGGTGGCGGGGGGGTCGTGGGGGGTGCGGGGATTGGGGGCCGGTGGGGTGCCTGGCGGGCCTGCAGTGCCCAGTCCTGCTGCGTTGGGTCAGGGGCGCGGGCCGTGTTGGGGCGGGGGGCGCTCCTGCTCCTGGGTTTGCTCTCCGGCCAGTGGCCCTGGCGGGGCCCGGGGGTCGTCCTTTGGCGCTGCCGCGGCCTGGGGGGCCCTGAGGTGTTGCGCTTGCTCTGTTCCGGCGGGGGTCGACGGCTCCCCTCTTTGGTGGAGATTTTCATGCATGCCAGATCCACCACACCAGCATCTACCGAAACTCAGACACAATCTGTTTCCTCCTCAGGTCATTGAATCGGTGGAGGCTGGTGTCTGTGGATCTCACTCGGCTTCGTCTGTCCTTCCTTCCTTTTCTCGATCTCTCCTTCGGTCTCTTGAGGCCTCCCTGATTTTATGTTTTTTGGATTTGTTGGGGTCTGGATGTTTCTTGGGTTGGGGAGGAGTTCTGGTGGGTGGCCCGGTAGGTGGTGTCTGGTCGGTGCTGGATTTCACCTTCCTTGGTTTTCTTTGGTACCCTCGGGTCTCCTGACGGCGGTGTTCGGTTTAGGTGAACGGTATGAGATTTTTTCTAATAGGTTTTTGGTGAGCTAACAAATACACACACGCACGCACATACACATACTCACACACACACACACAAAAAATAATAATAATAATAATAATAAAAAAAATAAAAATAAAATAAAGAGCAATGATGATGACATTTCCGAATGAACAATACTGAGCTCTTTATAGAAGAAAGAAAAAAAAAAAAAAGAAGATGGATGGATGGTAAACATTTACACTCTCTCCACTCTAAGGAACAAATAGAAACATTTAGCTAATAATAATGGTCCTGAAGAGCTGGGGGCCTGACCTTCGAGATGGAACGTGCAGCTGCAATCTGTCTATGCAGCTCCTCTCTGCACTTTAGGTGGTAGTCAAGGTCCTGGCTCCTCTTCCACTACTTCCCACAGATAACCATTGCTGATGCAGATGTTGTGGAGGAGGGAACAACAGGCAGCCACGTGGACGGTAAAGGTGGGTTGCACCTCAAGTGCTTAAAAAAAACTGAACACCATCTTGCCTTCATCATCCCAAAAGCTCTTTCTACAACAGATCTTGCTCTTGCATGATGTCGGTTAAACCGGGCTTCCACGGTGCTTCTTACAGGCTCCCTGTATGGGGTGAGAAGAGTGATGGGCCGATGGATGCAAGGATACCCACCATCACCAAAGGTGATGAGTCCATTTGGGGGATAGAGTCTGTGGACAAATAGAGGGCTGTTCCTTAACACGGGATTCGTGGACAGCTAACAAACCAATAAACATGCCCAGGTAATCACATTGAATTGAATTAAACAATTTTCTGTGAAGTTGTCCGTTTTCACGAGGGGGCTTGATCCGAATGTGGCAGCCGTCAAGTCACCCGCAGCAGATCCAGCGAGATGCTAAAAACCAGCTGCGATTTGGGGCAGTTTCTCCTTGGTTGGGAAGCGAATTACTTGTCGAGCTGAAGGACCTGATTGGAAACTCTGTGGATCACATCATGGACTATAGACCAAGGTATGTCAGACGCCCTGGCAAAGGCACAGTATATGGTGCCACTGGCCAACCAAAAGAGGAAGGTGTTCGGTGGTCTGCATGTATCCAACAAGTCGTGTAATACTGGCCTGGGTGAGCCAAAAATCAGTGCAGAGTTTAGAATTGCCATAAAAGTACATGCTGAGTAGGCGTACTTGATGGTTCAGCCAGTACTGATGTGTTCCATCAAATAAAAACGCAATGTTGACTTTGCTTATTGTCAATTAGTCACAGACGGCACGGGTGGAGAAGTGGCGGCAGTAGGAGCACACGGGGAGGAAGCGAGCGAACAGAGACAAATGAGGAGCGGCAGGGAAAAGCAGTTCTATGTGGACACATTTAACCTATTATTATTATTATATTTTTTAAATCGGGTCTTATTTTCTTCTTCTAAATCATAGGCAAATGCTGGCGATCTGACACAGTGCCGGAATACTTTAAACCCTGTGACTTGATTTGAACTTAACAGTGATTCTCAACTGCTGTGAGCCTGGAACCCACAACTTCCTATTGTTGCAAAGTTGCAACACATTTTATTGAAGTTAAAAATGTCCTTGCCATTTTGTGGTTCGATCAGGGGATGTCGTTAATATTTGTCAACTGTGGGCATGTGAAGCCCTTTTGAGACTCTTTTGTGATTAAGGGCTATATAAATAAACTTGACTAAGAAAAATAAAATAAAAATTCTTTAAAAATTAGCCTTTGTAAATGCATGTACATACATTTCTAAACGCTGTCCCAAATGAGTCTGACATATCACCAAAAGGGGACCAATATGGACTTCTATGATAGTTTATGACTGGTAATAATAGTGTGGTATCATTTTATGCATATTATGCAGTACCAAAATAAAGAAAGCTACTGTGAAACGGTGAGTTATTGATGGTATACTTCCTCTGCATCAACGTGTTGTACCAGGATTGAGAGTTTCTACCTTAAAGTATACCCCCAATGCCCCCTTTTGAACGTATTGATGGGGAAATGGAGCAATATTGTAAAGTTTGATAAATATCTGGTGTTCCCATTTTTGTGTCTAGTCTTGTATTTGCCCAAATAATTCTGCTGGTTAACTTTTAATGCTCATCGCCATTTTTGGGGTGGATGTGAGGTCAACACGTTGACAGGCTGTCACTCACAGACGAGTTACTACAGAGTGAAATGCCAGATCGCCTCGCCATGGATGTAAATTAGTCATCTAGACTCGTATATTTATTATTATTTAATTGAAACATCATGGATATAACCTGACTCAACAGAGATGCTTCTAGCTTGCATACGGCAAGCGATTACATGTGCGTACAGCACCTCGTCTGTTGTGTCTCATCTGTCAGCAAACGGGCGTCATCAGTGACAGATTGACGGACCTTCCGTCAGTATCTGCTCAGGAGAGTTGCGAGAAGAGACTCAGATTCGTCAAAAAATACCGAGTTGGATTGGGAGAGACGGCTGAGCCAAGATGACTTTCAACATGGTGACGTCACGACTTCGCTCCTTACAGGCAAGTACAGCTGCACGAATTAGCGGTGTTCAGAGAGATATTATATATGGAAGACCAAAACTAAAAATAAATAAGTGACCAAATAAATGAATAAAAGTGAAAATAAAAACGGATATAAAAAATATAATAAAAAAATTAAATACAAAAAATAAATGAAAATGGAAATTATATATATACCTAAATAAATAAAACTAAAAATAAATACAATAAAAAACGATTCAAAAAATAAATACACAAATATAATTAAATATCAATCAATAAATAAATCGCTCTGCTCTCACATTTGTTTATTTCATGCTGTAGACGCTCTGTCAGGTCGAAATGTTATTCAAATGAGGGAGCGGTCCTAAGCGTGTCTTGGGTTGGGCTCCACTGTTGCAAACTGCCTAGAGCAGGGATAGGCAAGTTTGGCCCTAGAGAGCCGCAGTCTTGCATGTTTTCGGTGTCTCCTGCCTCCGACCCAGGTGTTGACTGCGGCTCTCTAGGATTGAACTTGCCTACTCCTGCTCCTTCGTCACCAACCAGACGGGTGAATACCCAACTGCGAGAGTCATCCATTGCTAAAGCTCTCCATGCAAGCCGGCAAGACTTCCTTGTTCGCCGACCCGCTCACTCGACCACTGAAAGGCAGTTTGCAACAGCGGAACCCAACCAAAGACACGCTTAGGGCCGCCCCCTCATTAGAATAACAGTTTGACCTGACAGATCATCTGCAGCATGAAATAAATAAATGTGAGAGCAGAGCGTTTTTATTTATTGACTTGATATTTAATTTTATTTATTTTCACATTTATTTCTACATTTATTTGTATTTTTTTAAATCTTGTTTTGTATTTATTTTTTACTTTTATTTATTTAGTAATTTATTTTTAATTTGGGCAGTTTTTTCCCTCCATAATTATAAGCTAGTTTAACTAAAAACACATACTGTATATATTTTTGCTTCAGAGCACCACAACACTTTAAACTGTGCATCAAATCCTTCAAAAGGGGGAAAAAAACAGTTATCTTTGTATGTATTAAAATCAAGCATTTATTCAGACTTCCAGTATCAGATGAAAACATAAAACATTGATTCCAACACAGCACAAAGTGTTAAATTGTGATTAAAGTGAGTGTAAGATGCAAACAACACGGCACGGGAGGGTTTTGCCCTCAGCGAATCCCTGAGGCTTTGATGGTGAAACGAACTTTATGTCACTTCTACTACCTGCCTCAGCTCATTTATTAGTGGAGCCAACTCCTTTTCCAAACTCATGATGAGACCTGAGAAAACAACAGGAGAATCACATCTCACTGCAAGAGGCAAAAACTTGATCAATAAACTGCACAAGAGAAGCTTAACTGTTGTTTACCTGTGTTGGCACTGCTGCTAGCAATGAAACTGATGACAAGAGGTAAGCGGTTGAACTGCACAATCTGTTGAACACAGAGACACCAAACATGTCAGACCATAATCTACGAGGACATCAGAAAAGGAGATGGCTTCTTTTTTGGGTGAAATGTCTTTAACTTGATTCCTTATAGGAGAACGCTAAAATATTTGTAAACAATGCATGTTTAGGATCTTCTTTTCTTTTCGGCTTGTCATATTAGGGGCTCAAATTAAATGTTTTTCTGTGTTTTTATTTTATTTTCCTAATCTTGAGAGTGTATTTTTTCTCTGATGCATTTCAATGGCCGTCAATTATGTGGATTATTGCTATGGCAGAGGTGAGACTGTATAAATACTAGGACTGTTAGTTTAACGCGTTAACTCATTCAAACCCAACGTATAAATACGTTTTTTAATACTTAGTCCTTCACTCCCAAAAATGTATTTTTTTTTAATGTTTTTTTTATGCTAGAGCATACAGACGGCTTTGATGCAGCTTCTGACCTGAAGAGGTCGCTTAAAGCAATGGTAGTTATTACAAAAAACGGCCAGCAGGTGACAGCAGAGTATAAGAGATCAGCCAGGCCTCTTTCTTTTTCCCCAATGTTTTCAACAGGTTTGTGAATAATGATGAAACTTAGCTATATTCTAATGCTAATTGCTGCAAAACGGAAACAGATAGAAAGATACTTTTTTCCTGATGGAAGAAGAGACTCTAATCTTTGAATGAATGAGTTAATTATATTAATTAATGCTACAAATTAACACGTATAAAAATGAACATAATTACCGCTAGAAGTCCCACAGCCGAGCCATTTGACTTTTCTACATAGAATACCCAAAGGGCAGCCCAGTGGCTGGATTAGTCCCACCATTTATTTGCAAATGAGGCAATAACTGCCTCCAAGTGTTTTAGATAGTTTGGGATTAACATACAAACACAGGTGTGATCAGGTCTACCTTTTGGCTTTTCTAATTTCAATACCAATCGGGCAGTTGGCTGCCCTTTTGGACAACTCAACAATGACCCTTGCCTTATGGATGCTAATGACGCCTGTGGATTTATTCAGTTAGGTTCTATGAATGTGAAGTGAAATCTGCGCAAGCATTTGAAATTTGGCCCATTAAGTGACCCGTAGGCTGCAGTGGCATGTCACTTCCTAATGGCAAATTTCAAATGCTTGCGCCATTAGTCAAAAGCAGGGCGACACAGGAGACCGAGGCAAGCTTACTTGGACCTTTGAACGCCAAGTTTATTTAGAATAAGAACAAAGATGGGACTATTAACTCTTTCACTCCAAGCCATTTTCACTGAAGCAACCACCTTCACTCCTGGCTGTTTTACTGGATTTTGACAGATTTTGCAAGGCCCACAGAATATTGTGTTCTATTGCTATAAAAACATGGAACCTACCAACAGAAAAATTTGAGTCTCCTCTTTCATCAGAAAGAAAACGTACATTTCTATTTGTTTCCCAGGGTTCTTGCAGGAATCACCAAGTTATTTTTTAGACAACAAGCCGAGTGCCTATCGCCTGCTACCTCTTCCAACCAGCTAGAAAATGTTTAAGCCAATTCTTGTTAAACTAACACTTACCCATTTTACGGAAACACGCTGACAGTCCCCATTCTGACTAACTGCATAAACTCGGTGGAGATGAAAACTTGAAAGGCACAGTATGCGGTAGTCGAGACATTGAGTCACCTAATTATAATGCTACATTACCACGAATAGCGAGGGAGCGTTTCGTCTCACTTTACTCACTAGCGTTTCACTGCCGGAGTGGAGTGTACACAGGCACGGAGTGTACACCGGAAAGAGGGGCTTTGTTTTGCTTCACTTATCGCAGCCACTTGCACTATGGCAAAACTCCTCTCAGAAAAAAAAAGTTGCAACATTGTAATCAAGTGGTCGTGGTGCAATACTGCTTTAGCTAATGCAGCTAAGGGTTAAGCCTTTTTGGGTGGTGGCCCTGCCAGAACCAGCACTGGCCCTGTATATCGCTAGCCTTGTACCGATACCTCTATCAGAATTTGGTCAATTTAACTTTTTTTTTTCAGAAAATCATTACTATTAATCATTCCAAAGTGTGTATTATTTATTTATTTATTTTACAAAGGATTCTCCAATCTCGAGTGTTGAAAATTGCTTTCTTTCTTTGATGATGCAATGTCCATTATTGAACAAACATTGTTTTTGAGGATGACGACAACACAGCACATCACCAGAACTTGTCACACATCATTGCAAGCATGGCACCACTTGGCAAAAGAAAAAACAAAAACAAAAAAGATAGCTGTAATAAGAGAGAAAAAAATAAGATAATAATGTAATGATTCCTAATAAGAGATCAAGTAATTCACAATTAGTAAAACATAACTGTAAAACATTGTATAGTATATATTAAAGTGTTGATTTCATCACATTTATTGATCAATTTTCTAGGGCCATTTGTATTTTTATTGATGTCCAGACACCCTGTACAATACATTTTATAAACTAAATACATAAATAAAATAAAAGTAAAATATCTAGTGGCTATAAAAGTCACATTGTGCAAATAATTAAATTAAATACAACAGTGTGCCAGAGTAGCTCCCATTTAACCGTTCTCCATACAAACTGTAGTGTGTCCGACTGAACACTTGGTGGCTCACTGAGTTGCACCCACATAAGGACGTACTTCATAGACAGCCGAAGAAGAAAGCCACGAAGTGAAGGGATAGTGTTATGTGCTAACTTCGAATCCAAGTGAATAAAAAAAATACAAGACTAATTGCTGAGAATGCTGCACAGATCATCGAACTCAATGTCCGCTACAGGCACAGACCCAATTGAAAACTATTTGCGGCGATCGAAGGCTTTCATCTGCCTTGATCCGAATGTAACTATGTAGCTTAGCTAACCGCTACAAACTACCCGCCTGTCCGAAATATATTGACTAATATACAAACGCACCACCTCAAATGCCACACTTTGCTTTTGGTGTTGACTTTTTCAGTACGCAGACAGTAAAAACAACAACGCAACAGGCACATTTTTTTCCCTACAGAAAGTTCTCAAAATGGATGGAGCAGATATAAGAATTTAAGACTTGGGGTATATTACATTTTAGGCCTGCTATAAAAATATGGGTGTTTTTAAAGACATTTAAGGCCTAAAAATTAAGTTTCTAAATTTTAAACTTTTTTAGACCCCGCAGGAAAGTTTTGCAACATTTAGCATTAGAATATAGCTAAGTTTCATCATTATTCACATTCCTGTTGAAAATACTGGGAAAAAGATCTTGTTGCAACATGGCCCTGGCTGACCCTTATACTCTGCTGCCACCTGATGGCCGTTTTTTTGCTATAACTACCAATGCTTTAAGCTACCTCTTCCTGTCAGAAGCTGCATCCAAGCTTTCTGTATGCTCTTGCATAAGTAAACATAAAAACTGTATACATATTTTTGTGGGCGTGAAAGAAAAAATATAAAAAAAACGTATTTACACTTTTTAGGGTTTGAATGAGTTAAGAAGAACGCAGTGGTTTGTACCTTGTGTAAAAAAGAATTTCCTAGAACTCAAATTCTTTATTTGGGGACCTTTAGCAGATATTAGATACAAATCGATTCATTAATTACAAATATGTAATTAATTAGATTTTTTTTTAACACCTGACAGCACTAATAATTATATACTATAAATATAATAATAATATAATAGGCTACTGTAAAAAATTATATAATAGCAATAGAAAAGTTTAAATAGATATATTTCTCCATCTTCTGATTGAATTGGAGATCGAGTATCATTTTTCAAACTCGCTGATTGATCCTAAAACTGATCGCATAAAGCCAATTTTGTTTTTAACATACAGTCAATTAACAAGTTATTTAAATAGACGCATTGCTCCATCTTCATATCGGTTCGGTGATCGGATGTTTTTTCTTAACTCTCTGATCGGCGATCAGTGATTGGCTTCAAAAATCCTGATCATGTAATGCCTAAGCTAAACAATATTTAAATGCTGTCTGCAGTTTGACCTGGTAGCTGTTGTAGTAGCAGATAATACTCTTGTTTTTGGAGAGGCCCAGCTTGCTGCCTTGATCTGTTGCCAGAGCAAACGTGGACAGGAAGCCTGGTCTCAGTGCATGGACTGGTGCGTTGTCATTGGCAACTGCAGGAAGAATGTAGGAATATATTATCTCTATCACATAAGGTAGAACATGCGCTGCTACACACTGTAGCATGTAAAGATGGGAGAAAAAAGTAAGGCAATCTTTGGATTTAATAATTAGTCTTGTCGCCTTTAGCAACAATAACCGCAATCAAATGTTACCTGTACTTACTAAAACTAATAAAAGTTCAACTAAACCCAAGGAATTAAAAATAACACACACACAAAAACAACAGCACAGCTAATATTAGAAATCTGATAGATATATGCAATTGCAATTCAAATTGCAGTTAGTAGAATTGAATTTCAAAGAAATTCATGCATCCATTATCTGAGAAATTCCAAGTTGAGCAGATTTTATCCTCACAAGGGTGAATGCCAGCCAACCGCAGGGCACACACAGACGAACAACCCGTCACACTCACCATAGTCAGGTTTCCATCCAAATGTTTCAAAATTTGTAGGCGAATATTGGGAAAATGCGCAAAACGGACATGCGACTTACGCCCGTTTCCAGCTGTTCTTCTTTTGCGAGTATTGAGATAAGACTCTGCCACTGTTGGTGGCGGTATACACCATAGTGATGGGGTCCACCAGTAATTTAAAAGAAGAAGAAGAAGAACAGGAAGAAACTGTGCCGTGCGATGACGTCGTACGAGTTTGCTTTTGTAATTTTTGATCAATCGTAGCGTTTCTTTACTGTTTTCCATGTAAAGCTGCATTACTATTCGGTTCTTTAATTAATTCCAAATAGATTTCTGTTTCGTCCCCCCCCAAACATACCTTACTTTATCGTCCAACATTGCTTTGGGACTATAAACGTACATGTGACGTAATATCTGGTCAAAACGTGTGACTTGCATCAGGTCTTGCCATAGCCAAAATTCGCCTTTTCCTTTTTATGATACGCTTCAAAATAAACTCCCTGAAGTACAGGACATCAATCAGTACTTCCCCTTTAAGTAACACACAGATTCCTAATTTTGGCCCATTATAAAACAGTGTCCAAATGGTACCATATTGCTTCAATACCTTTAACAACAGGAACTCCATCTCTGTCTGTGACCACAATTGCGTGAAGACCTTCAACACTGCACGAAAGCACAAAAACAGATTACAGTGCAGGGTTTAATGCTACGTTCACACCGAACCATAAATATTGCGACGCTAAGCTGGTCTCGCGCTTTTGTTTGCGGGGTACAGTGCAGGGTTTAATGCTACGTTCAGATCGAACCATAAATATTGCGACGCTAAGCTGGTCTCGCGCGCGTTTGTTTGAGGGGTTCTCAATGGAATTTGTTTTGCTCAGCACCACAACAGAGGAAAAGGAGGAATTTCTGCTTCGGTAAGTGGTGCTAACTTAAGTGTAGCATTGCTAGCTTGCTTAATACTTTAAACAATTAAACAAACAAACTCACCAGATAAGCCGACCACCACACTAGTTCCTCTAAGCAATCTACTTTTTGGCCCAGTCCCGGTACGCATAGATCGCCGTGTCGTACAGCTCCTTGTGCCTGCAAACCGCGACGATCAAGCTATCATCCATTGCTATGCAGGGCTTTAAGTAAAAAAAATTCCTGAGCCTGAACTTTTTCCGGAGACCGGTGGTGCAGTGTCCAACGTGCTGATTCGTTGTTCGACGGACAACAAGCCATTACTATTCGATTTGTCGCCGTGGACTGGGCATTTGGGAAACTCCCCAAGCGTCAGGTCCTCTCTTTCATTATCCATTTATATTATGTATAAGTACAGTATAGCACTGCGGGTTGCAGTCCCCTCTAGTGCAGCAGCTATCGAATACTTTGGTATTCAAGTATTTGGACAAAAATAACATTTCCGGGTAGTGAAAGAACAATTATGAGTAAAGAAGACATTAATAATATATTTCCACTTACTAATGATCGACCAACTTTAATTTCTAGATAATCAACCTTATTTTTTATTTTTTTTACTTAAATTTAAATTGTGCTTAACAGCACATTATTTTCCTCTAGAAAGTTAGGGAAATTTTAGAGAGATCTCTCCAAATGGATTCTCAATGGAACCTTCCGTTAAATATTAGGCAACCTCCCTCTCTACCCACTCTTAAAACACATCTTTAGCCACGTTTCCGCCACAGG
This sequence comes from Leptonotus elevatus, assembly GCF_054856555.1. Lineage (NCBI taxonomy): Eukaryota > Metazoa > Chordata > Actinopteri > Syngnathiformes > Syngnathidae > Leptonotus > Leptonotus elevatus. The sequence goes on from NC_141252.1 coordinate 20,021,235, forward strand.
ACGTACGGGTATGGGGAGGGGGTAGGGACTTTCACAGGAATGGTCCTCTCGCTTGTGGCGGTGTCTCCACTGTGGAGTACGACCCATTTCGCGACGTCATGAGTTTCGATTGACACGTAAACGCTATGCGTTGGTTTCGTCACCCAAGCACCGCGCGACGAAAATCACGAGGAAAGAGAAAAACTTTTAAGTGGTTGCTGTTTTTCTCTGCCTCTCATTTTATGTACTTGGCGTGGATGGATGGTTTGAGTGAGAGGAGAAGGCGTTTAGATGAAGAATTTGAAAAGGCTGACTCGCAAGTCACGAGTTTCGATCGACACGTAATCACCTTGCGACGGTTTCTTTGACTTCACCCAAGAACGGCGCCGCAAAAATCAAAACAAGGAGGAAAGAGAAAAACTTTGGCGGTTGCCGTTTTTTTCTGCTTTTTTTATGTAGTTGGCGTGGCTGGATGGTTTGAGTGAGAGGAGACGGCGTCTAGATGAAGAATTTGAAAAACAGTAGAGTGGAACGAAGGATTATTAAGAGAATTGTTTTGGTGGAAGAGACTTAAGCCGAGAATGCATCATCGTCGCGCATGAAGGTAAGAATTTTTTATAGTAAATAATTTTTAGCCAATTGGTACGAAGGCCCGATCGGGAGTTTATCGGGCGGCCGGCGGAGTACCTACCCTCGAGTAGGACCTCCGCTGGTCCCCGTAAGTTCCTATAAATGTAGCCCGGTTGGAAAGGCTCCTGCAGTGGAGATGCGCACATACGGGGCTGGCCCCGTAAATTTACCGCAAAGTTCCTGCGGTGGAAACGCGGCTTTTGTTCTTTGGCGTTTGGCTTGGCATGAGACTCATCATTGTTTCAATGTTTTATGGTGCCTGCTGTATTTTTGTTATTAATTTATTTATTTTATTTACGTACCTACTTGTGTTATTTTATTGATTTATTCATTTACCCACTTAATATAATTATTAATTTATTTGATGTTATTTTTGTTTTACCGTTTTTATTCCATGACTGTTTTTTACTTCATGTACAGCACTTTGTCAAAAATGAAATTCCGAGTTGAGCAGTTTTTAGTCTGTGAGACAAAGTACACGTCAGAACCGACCGTCAACTGCACAATTGAGTGAGCACGGTTTATTAAACAACTGTTGCCGGCTGTCAGCATCAAAGTGTGCAAATCATCCTGTCGATTAGACTGCCTTTGAAAAGTAGTCAGATAGCTAAAGCCGCTAGTACCCGTTAGCACGCTAACACTGTAGACGCCCGAAACACTGGCAACAGGCACCGTGCAAGACAATGTCAGGGTAATTAATTCTTCCTTTAGTGCCCTTAATTGGCGATCAAACGTGATTTCTGTACGAAGTTGTTTTGTTGACTTTGCTTGCAATAGTTTATGCAGCAATAACAACGGCAGGCAACAGCAACATTCCGAAGGACGAGTCAAGTCATCCGTTGCGCCGCGACTGGCAAAAAGCTCCCAGGAAAAACTTCAAAATAAAAGCGTTTCTTGGCATTGCGCTCCACATATTACTTTGTATGAAAAGGTTTATTTTGAAGTTGGCCTTCTCTCCACATTGGCGGTGTTTTGCCAGACGTGTCCAATATTCCCCACATGTAAACCTTTTACTTTGCTGGATTTGTCATTGCGCTGGTGGCTCTTACGCCGGAAATCCGGCACCGTGCCGGAGTACTTTAAGCCCTGTGCTATGCTACATGCTTTGCAAAAAAACACTTCCTGTGTTTTGTCTGTGACGTGGACTATCTTGACACCGATTGGCTGTCGCTGACGCCGTGGCGCCAAAAGTTAAATTCAGCCAACGGTGACGAAATGGGCGAAGTAGCGAAATGCTCGCCGGAGACGTCCCAAGCCCAGCACGCGATCGCGCCCTCCCTGTGCTTAGTCCATTGACTACAACGCAATTGCACCGCCGGATACGCCTCTCCCACTGTTGGTCTGAACTTAGCATAAGTCTTTTAAGACATGTTGTGGTAGCCCCCCGCCAGAACTGGCACTGGCCCTCTATAGTCATGACATAATACACGTATGATAACTAGGGATGCACCGAAATATGAAAATGTTTGTCCGAAACCGAAAATGAAAAATGCTTGGCTGAAAACCGAAATAAATTCTGCCAATTTTTACTATCATTGCATTTATTATAATTAATTAAAATTATGATATCATCATAAAATATTTATTTAGCACTGACATTTTAACAAAGCACAATATCAATTGAAATGTGCCCATACCAAAATGTTGGCTAATGGTACATTTAACACCAAACGAGAGTTGAGCATTTTCTGCATCGCACAGGCAGGCACGGATGCGTGCGGCGGGACAAGGTGCGTCGCACTCGCCAAAGTTTAAAAATAAATATATTTGTTCGCACCAGCTAATCGGCTCCAGGAACGGACTGCAAAGTCACACACAGCGTCCTGTACAGGTCTGTTATCACCCGGAGTGTTTCTTAAAAATAAAAAGGGAAGGCGCTGCAGTAGAAAGAGTGGCTCACCTGTACTGCAGTACACGGCAGTTCTGTCTTTTTTCGACCCGCTTAAATGTTGTACACCAAGCGAGTCGACGCCCCTCTACTCCGTGTGCGCAATGACCCCGGGGAGCTGCTCCGACCGACCGGTGCAAATTCACATGGTTAAAAGCAAGCGAGAAGAGAGGCGGACAATCACCCCCGCATTCGCTGTTTAATTAAAACAGACGCTTGCAGCGTTTTTTTTGCTTGCGTCACCACAACATCCTATTTCGACCATATTCTTTCGGCTTTAATTTAAAAAGAGACATTTTCAGCCAAACATTTTTGGTGACCGGAAATTCGGTGCATCACTAATGATAACGTTCAATGATTATTTTCATGCTATATTATTTAAGCCTTTAATAAATTCTGTGTAGTTACCATTTTTGCATGTATAAAATCGAATAGAATATTTGGCATTTAGCTTTTTATGTTTTATATCTTATTCAAGCCATTCCTTATGGAAGGATTTAAGCAGACACAAAAATGGGCCCAGCGCGGTAAAAGATCAATCATGACTGATCAAATGAATTAAACTCAAAATATTGAATATTAAATATTTAAAAAGCAATAATGTGCTGACTTCCATTGTATTTATTTAAGAAATGTCTACTGGCCCAGTCACATAGTGGCCATGGGCTAATGTTAATGTAGAACCCTGCAGTGGAATCTCAGCTCATGAACAAACCGTTTACAAATGAATTGGTTAGAATAAACTTTGACAAATATTCAGTTGACAACAAACACATCATCCATGCAAAACACACATGCTGTGTTGTTTGCCCCGTCTGTCATGTAATTCACATAATTATTTTTTACTCATCTTTTTTTTGTTGTTATCTCTAAATTAGCTCTCAGTATACCTCAGACACAAGTAAAGAGTAAATCTGATTTTGCTATTAGAGCAGTCTGGCAACTCTGGCATAGAACGGATTAGTTATATTTCCATTCATTTTAGCTTAGGGAAAATTGCAAACATCATGGATGGCAGACAAGTTTTCGAACAAATAAGTTTGTGGACCGAGGCTCCACTGTTTTTACAAATGTCTTCACCTAATGATCAACTTTAACTATATACAGTAACAAAATAATTTTACATCATAATTTATACATACCTTTGCAACTGTTTGTACAGGTATCTTTTTAAATCCTGTAAAAGAAAAATGTTAGATAAAGACATAAAAAAATAATAATGTTTTTTTTTACATTTCCTATGTCTCAGAAACGTACACAAATTTGTATGCTTACTAGGAACTTTTATCACTAACTTATGCTAATCAAGTAGTAAAGTCAAAATTATAGTAAATATTTATTTGAAAAAAATACCGACTTCAGAACAATCAAGTGAAAAACAGCAAGTAAGGTAGAAACTCAAAGTGCCAGATGGCGATTTACACTTATACCGCAGAGCAAACTAGGTAGCCATTGCGTTTGTGGCCTTGAAACATTGGCCGTTTAAAATCCTGAAAACTGATGACATACTGTACGTATAACAATGCTACAGACACAGTCTACCGAGAATTAATGGAATTGGTTGTTTTTCAAATTTGCTTGCAAAGACTCCTACTGCTTAAGGCAAGTTAAATTCAGAACATATCAATTCCATTGGAAATTTAATTTAAGACCAGCTTCACAATGCTCCCAATGTACCATTTTGTCCAGAGTTGCTATAGACATAATCGACGCACATCTCATTTTAAAACCACATCACTGTTGGGCTGGGCAATAAATTCGATACATTGTCATTTTAAAAATCGAATTGTTGAAAATATGCTAAATCGTGAAATCGAGTTTTGTCTTCGAGATTACTAAAAGCTATTCTTCTTATGTTCTGTTACATTCAAATGTTTTTGTGAGTTGTAATTTTGCACGTGGCAGAATGCTGGATGGGTGGTTTACAATAACTAACAACTACTTAATTGTGGTATTTAAGCACAAACTATGACTGTTAAATTTATGTTAAAACTGATTTAGAATCAGTATACTGTACATTGTTGTTATCTGAACATTTTGCACAGGAATTATTTTTGAATAAATTATATCTTTAAAATAAATGTTTGTTGGTTTTATTATTAGTATATTATAATTTCATGCAGGGAGATAGCGGCATACTGTCACATACGTTGTGTTACGTGACGTTATCTCGAATATTTATGAATGAAGAAAGCTATCTAGTTTTATATTTGAGAAAATTGTGCTTTACCATTCACGATCTGTGTGTCCAAGCGGGTCGCCATTGTAGAGTGACATCACTTGTAGTCCATCGGTGAAGTCGGGGTCCTTTTTTCCCCCGACTTCGCAACTGGGATTTCCGAGTTCCCGTAAACACTTTCTGGTTTGAAGTTGTAAAAGTCTGACTTCCAAACACCCTCAAATGCAGCATAAGAACCACATACGAAGCTGGAAATATGCTGCATTCGAGAATGGTTGGAAGTCAGACTTTTCTGACTTCAAACCAGAAAGTGTGTACGGGAATGCCCCCTTAAACTCAAATATAAAACTAGGTAGCTTTCTTCATTTATAAATATTCAACACAACTTCACGTAACACAACATACGTACGTGTCAGTATGCCGCTATCGCTCTGAATAAAATTATACGGTGAACGACTTAACTGTATGGAATGCTTATGAAATAAGATAAATGCAATAAATTAAGCAAAAATGCGAGAAGGTAAGTTTGCTGAAGGTCAAAATGAGTTTTGAGGACCAAAATAAAAAACTATTTATCACTATCCGCCATTTTGGTTGTTTACTTCAGCTTTGAACACTTTCAGGTCGGAACTGGAAAAATACACCTCAGATATATCTGACTTCCGACCATCCTCGAATGCAGCCAGGCACGGACTGACAAAGCGGAAGCAGCGGGATTTTTCCCGGTTGGCTGCCAGGGGGCGCTGTTTATTTCAGCCCGCAAGTTTGTTTCAAAAGCAGCAATTAAAGTGCTTCTGGTAGAGACCGAGCCAGATCCACAGTGACTAACTTGGAGTGGCCTGCATTTTATCGTTTTGGTTGGCCTGAATTATGGACCGTTTGGCCACTATTTTGTGCAGAATGGATCATATGCATTTTTGAAGCAAGCATCACGCTTTCTCTCTCTCTCCCGTGACGGCCGTGAGCTCTCTGCTCACTCTGTCTCCGATATGAATCAATGACTTTTATAATTAATGTATATGACTGATGCGAATAGTAAGAATTGATGGGGACGGGTTACTAATAAGCCATGGCTTCTACCCGTCAGCCATTCTTTTGGATGTCAATGTTGCAAATGATATGATGTGATCGATGTAACTTATAATAATGTGTCCGAAAGGAAAAAATTAATAAAACAAAACTAACTTCTGCATTTTGTACCTAATTTTGTAAACCCTGTCCTTGCTAATAGTAATTCAAGCACATTCCAGCAAAAGGAAGTTTAAGTGTGATTGCAGTTTATTATTTGAGCTCTTAAAAAATATCTCATTTGTCTTGTACCTTTAGGCTTTATGCTTAGAGAATATGACAGGTGGTCAAATCAATTTCTTCAAAACATTTGACTTTATGTTTTCATAATTGCTCAGTTTTACTGATTGTGATTGAGTAAGTTAATTTAATTATTGATCTTATACAACATAACAAAATATGCCCCGGAGGAGGCTGGACTTCCGACTTCCGGGTTTTCACACATCAGCTTTGTTTCCATTTCCGGTTTGCAACGTGTGGGCCGCTTCTATGTACTTGCGATTCCGTCTGTGTCCCTCGGTTGCGCGTTCCAGCGGAGATGCCCTTGTTGTTGTTGTTGTTGTTGGTGGTGGTGGTGGTGGGGGTGTTGGAACTCGGCCAACAGTGGCAGGAAACGGCGCTGATGTGTGAAACCCGGAAGTCCGTGGCATCTACTCTATTGACGTTGGTTACTTATTCGAATGTTTAATCTATTTTAGATTGATACATTGATACATATGAAATATACATCTTCATTAAAACACTGTAAACTGAAGTGGGCCGGTCTGAGCCATGAAACTCCAGGGCTGAAAATAACTCCCAGTCCGGCCCTGAATGCAGCAATAGTATACTCACATCAGCCATGGTGGCTAGTCTTCTCACGTGTCATTCAATTCTGTTGGCAATAGGAACAAAACACTTAATACACCCGATGTTCGTTAAAACAAACAAGAAAATGACGCAAGGTTAAGTTTGTAAACATCAATGAACACTAACGTGCAAGCTAACTAGCGCGAGTTTGCTCCGTGTTGATTATAAGCTATACGAGGTGAATACTGAATACCTAACGAAACTGAGCAAAACCGCTTGGAGAGACACGAAACGACCCCACATACCTGTCCTCTGGAAAGAAATTAGAACTGCAATAACTGTGCAAACTGTAGAAACGCACACCGTCTACTGTTACCAGCACAGACGTCAATGGTGGTCACGCGCACAAAGTCACATGACCTGCTTGTTTTCTTTCCGCCTTTTGAGAAAGACTTGAGGAAAGTCAAAGCTGCGCAATTGGCGCACCGCGACGCCACAACAGCATCTTAACTTCATGCAATAAGTCTGATGTCTGATGGCGAATATTTAACTGGTGTAAATGCAGTTTTCCATAATTGCAATAATGAAACTGTTATGAACGTTTAAGGTTTTGTCAAATGGATAACTGAGTAGTGACTGGAGATTTTATTGATGTTTACGTCAAAGTTAAGGAGTTCACGAATAAAACCTACATCAATTTGGGATAATGTATATTGAGATAATGTGTTTAATTATTAGATTACATATTATCGTGTAATGCATAATGCATGGATGACTATGACAGAGCTAATCAGATGTTTGCTGATGTTTTAAACCTAAAAATGGTTAGATCACATTAAATCAAAAGAAACAGCAATACATCTAATGTAATTTACCTCCTTGAGATATAACTATGTATTTCAGTATTATCATGTTGAAAACACAAGGCAGGACAAGGACAGTTGTGCAAATCCATAAATAGCAAGATATTAATAGCTTGCTTTGCAGGAAACCTCACACTACAGTTGATTCCTCAATGCCGCCACACAACTAGTGAAGTAACAGAGAAGTGGCCTTCTACCTTGTTACTGCTGTATGCTGCAAAAACAGAAAGGTGAGTTTTTTTCTGAAAGGTTGTTTTTAGAATGTACATTTAAGATTCAGCATATTTATTTCATTTGTCATACCATATGAGCAGCAAAAACAGAATCGTAGCAATGAAATTATCCCTAGAGAATCCTCCCTAAACTTACGCTATTGATCTTAAGTAAACCCCCCCACACACAAATCTATCAATCAATCTATCTATCTATCTATCTATCTATCTATCTATCTATCTATCTATCTATCTATCTATCTATCTATCTATCTATCTATCTATCTATCTATCTATCTATCTATCTATCTATCTATCTATCTATCTATCTATCTATCTATCTATCAATTTCACTTTGTGTATATGGGCCCTATTTTCATGCCCAGTGCAACTCAAGCGTAAAGTGCAGTCTAAAAGTATGCATGTGTGGAGTTTTATTTCTTTTAGTGTATTCATAGACACGGGCAGGTACAAATGGGCTTTGTTTCTTGAAACTGAGATGACATTTTCAAAACTGCAAGTTCATTTGGCCAAACAGACTTACATTTGTGCACAACCATCAGTTCATTAGCAAAAGCACATATCTATCCCAAAACTGCTCACACATGCTTCACTCCAAGTTCCTTTCCCAAACAAAGAGTCAGTACTGTCACAACTGCAAAGATCCTTCTCAATTGCTTTGGCTCATCTGCATTCACTTAGTGCTTTTGCCAAAAGTAACTTGGATGATTTTGCACAACATCATGGATCATCTGCAAAAGCTCATATCTCTCCCAAAACAGCTTACCTATGTGTCAAAATCAAATTTCTATGTCATACAAGTAGTCAGTGCCCCCAAAATGCATCGTCCCTTTGGCATTCTGTGAGCACTGCAGGTCAAAATCATTAGATGTTTTGTCACAACAGCAGAGGTGCCGCCAACAAAATACAATTATATATAAAACTGAAGGGGGGGGGGGGGATACTTTTACAAGAGCAGTTTTCAAAGTTTGTGGTTTAACATACTCCACTCACAGTCAAGGAAATTGCAACACTTTTTATTGACACAAAGTTACTTACACATTAGAGTGTAACAAAAAAAAGTGTAAGCCGAAATCTGTATATTCATGAAAAACTAATAACTAAAATTATACCTAGTGCACAGCGTAAAAGAAGAACCAACTACTGTAACACTTTCACTACACAGTAAATTCTGTCGAGTAAAATTGAGTCTATTTAGAGAGGGACCAAATAGACTCAGTTTTAGAGTAATATTTACACTTGGAAGAGTGTAAAATAAAAATGTGAAAAATAAATAAGTAAAAGTCACTCATGGGTTGAGGAACAAACGACCTTCAGCTTTGGAGGCAGCCAATCGACGCCCTGAGCAACAGAGCTCCTGCTGTTTGTTACTGTACTAAGTATATCGCTCGTGTCAGCTGGAATCTTCATAACTCCGAAACCAAAAACATCTTGGAACTAAGCAAACAGTAGAAGTGACGTAGCTTAGGTGGTATTGCAGCCGTCCCAACCTGAAGTTCCTCAACCCTTCAGTGACTTTTATTTTTTTGGTAAATTCTTTATTTTACTCTCTTCCAAGTGTAAATATTACTCTAAACCTGTTATGATTGGTGTCCTGTCTGACTTGTAAGGTTTTGTTTGCACCTGTACTCTTCATCCTGTTCCCTTGTGTCATCCAGTCATTTCCCCCAGCCACTTGTGTCTTGTCCAGGTGTCTCTCGTTGTCTTGTCAGTTGGCTTGTATTTAGTTCCCTGGTTTTGTGCAGTCTTGTTTGGATCATTGTCGCTGTCACCACTGGTGTTTTGTTGTTACTTTGATTTTTGGTCTTCTCAAATCTTTGTTGGTTTTGTTCACCCAGTACCCCTGGTCGTGTTTTTGTTAAATAAAGCGTTTTCAGTATGACATGCATCCCGTGGTTCTCCTGCCTCCCTGCATTTGGTCCTCCAACCCCACCGTGACAGAATGATCCAACCAGAAACTGACCCAGCAGAGCAAGAGGCAAGAACCAGTTTCTGTTCCGACGGCGCACGTCCTGTGGCCGCCTCCAGTTCCCGTTCCGGCGGCGCACGTGCTGCGCCCGCCACCCGTGCTGCGCCCCCGCCACCCGTTCCAGTTTCCGGCGGCGCACGTGCTGCGCCTGCCACCCCGTTCCAGTTTCCGGCGGCGCACGTGCTGCGCCCGCCACCCGTTCCAGTTTCCGGCCGCGCACGTGCTGCGCCCGCCACCCGTTCCAGTTTCCGGCGGCGCACGTGATGCGTCCGCCACCCGTTCCAGTGTCCGGCAGCCCCTGACCTCTTCGTCTGTGCCCTTTTCCTGGTCCCACTGCCATGTTTGACTTTTGTTTGGGACGTCTGGGATCCATCCCTTGAGGGGGGAGTACTGTTATGATTGGTGTCCTGTCTGACTTGTACGGTTTTGTTTGCACCTGTACTCGTCATCCTGTTCCCTTGTGTCATCCAATCATCTCTCCCCACTTGTGTCTTGTCCAGGTGTCATTGGATGATTGTCGCTGTCACCACTGGTGTTTTGTTGTTACTTAGATTTTTGGTCTTCTCAGATCTTTGTTGGTTTTGTTCAACCAGTACCCCTGGTAGTGTTTTTGTTATATAAAGCGTTTTCAGTAGAGATGGGACAATGAAGCCTTGTGAAGCTTTTGAGGCTTTCGGCTGATTGATTTGGAAAAAGAGTCGAAGTTTCAAAGCCCCATAAGATAGATCGTACCGGTGACATCTGGTGGTCAGCTGGAGTCATAGCAGCTATAATCTTCAAAGTGATTCGCCTGATTGATTTATATTCCAACATAACACCAGTACATTCAGTCTTACATTTGTGTCTGTCTAATGATCATCAGGTACACATGGAAGTGTTGCAATATTTTGACACTGTACCAGTACTATGGTTCAATGTGATGTCCTGTTACTCATTCGATTTTTATAAACATGATTTGGATATGACACAAGTGCGCTGTGAAGCCAGATGACAAGTATTTCAACATCAGTCTTTGGGAGATGTGACTGAGGGTCTTGGAGAAGCGCTTATAGCAACTCGGTGGAAAATACTTGGGTCAAGCCTGTATCTTCTACACACTATTTAAAAATAATGCATAATTGGAAACTTTAAATGCATCATTGTGGGAGTACTTTTGTTGGAAATATTCATGAGTGTTATAGGATTTTAATGTTGCACTTGTGTTTCTTTTTCAGTGGAACAGGGTTATCATTACTATATGTTGTGGATCCTACGATGGAGCAGCAATACAATGAGCAATTCTACCAACCTACACAACCTCCTGGAACTGCCCATAACGTAAGGCCTGATTCTTCTGAAGAGGAGCTCCCCCTTCTTGAAGGTAAAAACTGAATTTTTTGGAGTTGATTGATTGAACATATAAGCATTAGACATAAAAAAGCAAGAATTTAAAGAAAGAAAATGACCATCAATAGTTGTCACAATTCAGCACAGTTTACATGTTCAAAGGGAAAAGGAAGAAGCACAAGAAATTATCTAGTCCTTTATTATCTGGATTTGTTGGGGTCTGGATGTTTCTTGGGCTGGGGAGGAGTTCTGGTGGGGGGTGTCTGGTCGGTGCTGGATTTCACCTTCCTTGGTTTTCTTCGGTCCCCTCGGGTCTCCTGGTGTTCGATTTAGGTGAACGGTATGAGATTTTTTTTCTAATAGGTTTTCTGGTGAGCTAACAAATACACACACGCACGCACGCACGCACGCACGCACGCACGCACATACACATACTCACCCACACACACAAAAAAATATATATATATGTATGTATGTATGTATATATATATGTATATATGTATGTATATGTGTGTATATATATATATATATTAAAAAAAAAAAAAAAAAAAAAAAAAAAAAGGAGCAATGATGATGACATTTCCGAATGAACAATACTGAGCTCTTAAAGAGAAAAAAAAAAAATCTAGTCCTACCCCTTATTACCCATGTCAATACACTAGTCGGTTATTCATTTTCAATATGGAATGTCAACTTTCTGGCAGGGAAGGAGCCCGAGCTGGTGTGCAAGGCCGAGAAGTTCCGACTAGATATAGTCGGACTCGCCTCTACACACAGTTTGGGTTCTGGTACCAATCCTCTCGAGAGGGGATGGACTCTCTTCCACTCTGGAGTTGCCTGCGGTGAGAGGCACAGAGCAGGTGTGGGCATATTTATTGCCCCCTGGCTAGGTGCCTGTACGTTGGGGTTTACCCTGGTGGACGAGAGGGTAACCTCTGTCTGCCTTCGGGTGGGGAAACAGGTCCTGACAGTTGTTTGTGCTTATGCACCGAACAGCAGCTCAGAGTACCCACCCTTTCTGGAGTCCTTGGAGGATGTGCTGGAGAGCGCTCCCTCTGGGGACTCCCTTGTTCTGCTGGGGGACTTTAACGCTCACGTGGGCAATGACAGTGAGACCCGGAAGGGCGTGATTGGGAGGAAGCCCCCCCCCGATCAGAACCCGAGTGGTGTTTTGTTATTGGACTTCTGTGCTCGCCACAGACTGTCTATAACAAACACCATGTTCAAACACAAGAGTGTCCATATGTGCACTTGGCACCAGGACACCCTAGGCCGCAGTTCGATGATCGACTTTGTAGTCGGATCCATTGCGGCCGCATGTGTTGGACACTCGGGTGAGGAGAGGGGTGGAGCTGTGAACTGATCACCACCTGGTGGTGTGTTGGCTCCGATGGCGGGGTGAGATGCTGGTCCGACCTGGCAGACCCAAATGGTCTGAGGGTCTGCTGGGAACGTCTAGCAGAATCCCCTGTCAGAAAGAGTTTCAACACCCACCTCTGGCAGAACTTCTCCTTTGTCCCGAGGGAGGCAGGGGACATTGAGTCCGAGTGGACCGTTTTCCACGCCTCCATTGTTGAGGCGGCTGATCGGAGCTGTGGCCGTAAGGTGGTTGGTGCCTGTCGTGACGGCAATCCTCTAACCTGCTGGTTCTGACACCAGCGGTAAGGGATGTCGCCAAGCTGAAGAAGGAGTCCTATTGGGCCTTTTTGGCCTGTGGGACTCTGGAGGCAGCTGACGGGTACTGGCTGGCCAAACGGAATGCAGCTTTTGTGGTCGCTGAGGCAAAAACTCGGACATGGGAGGATTTCAGTGAGGCCATGGAAAATGACTTGCGAAAGGCTTCGAAGAAATTCTGGTCCACCATCCGTCTCAGAAGAGGAAAGCCGTGTGCCATTAACACTGTGTTTAGTGGAGATGGGGTGCTGCTGACCTCGACTCGGGATGTCATTAATCAGTGGGAAGAATGCTTCGAAGACCTCCTCAATTCCACCGACACGTCTTCCTTTGAGGAAGCAGGTTCTGGGGACTCCTCGGTGGTAAGGCCCCGGGAGTGGATGAGATCCGCCCGGAGTTCCTAAAGGCTTTGGATGTTGTGGGGCTGTTTTGGTTGACACGCCTCTGCAACATCGCGTGGACATCGGGGACAGTGCCTCTGTAATGGCAGACCGGGGTGGTGGTCCCCCTTTTTAAGAAGAGGGACCAAAGGGTGTGTTCCAACTATAGAGGGGTCTCCCTGCTAAGGTCTATTCAGGGGTGCTGGAGAGGAGGGTCCGTCGGGAAGTCGAAGCTCGGAATCAGGAGCAGCAGTGTGGTTTTCGTCCCAGCCGTGGAACAGTGGACCAGCTCTACACCCTCGGCAGGGTCCTCAAGGATGCATGGGAGTTCGCCCAACCAGTCCACATGTGCTTTGTGGACTTGAAGAAGGCGTTTGACCGCGTCCCTCTGGGAGTCCTGTGGGGGGTGCTTCGGGAGTACGGGGTACCGAGCCCTCTGATACGGGCTGTTCGGTCCCTGTACGACCGATGTCAGAGTTTGGTCTGCATTGCCGGCAGTTAGTCTAATTCGTTTCCAGTGAAAGTCACGATTTGGTTTATAACTTCTATGGACAGAATTACCAGGCGCAGCCGAGGCGTTGAGGGGGTCCGGTTTGATGGCCTCAACATTGCATCTCTGCTTTTTGCAGATGATGTGGTGCTGTTGGCTTCTTCAAGGCGTGATCTCCAACTCTCGCTGGAGCGGTTCGCAGCCGAGTGTGAAGCAGTTGGGATGAAAATCAGCACTACCAAATCCTAGACCACTATCCTCAGTCAGAAAAGGTTGGAGTGCCCTCTCCGGGTCGGGATGAGATCCTGCCTCAAGTGGAGGAGTTCAAGTATCGGGTCTTGTTCACGAGTGAGGGTAGGTTGGAGCGGGAGATCGACAGGCGGATCGGTGCAGCGTCTGCAGTGATGCGGACTCTGTATAGGTCCGTTGTGGTAAAGAAGGAGCTGAGCCAAAAGGCAAGCTCTCGATTTACCAGTCGATCTACGTTCCTACCCTCACCTATGGTCACGAGATGTGGGTCGTGACCAAAAGAACAAGATCCCGGATACAAGCAGCCAAAATGAGTTTCCTCCACAGGGTATCCGGGCTCTCCCTTAGAGATAGGGTGAGAAGCTCGGTCATCTGAGAGAGACTCAGTGTCGAGCCGCTACTCCTCTGCGTTGAGAGGAACCCGTTGAGGTGGCTCGGGATCCTGGACCCCTCCCTGGAGAGGTGTTCCGGGCATGTCCCACCGACATGTCTCTCGGCTGGCATGGGAATGCCATTGGATCCCGTCGGAGGAGCTGGTTGAAGTTGCTGGGGAGAGGGAAGTCTGGGCCTCTTCTTCTGGGGGCCCTGTTAAAGCTGCTGCCACCGCGACCCGATCTCAGATAAGTGCTAGATGATGGATGGATGGATGGATGGATGGATGGATGGACTAACATAATGATTCAGCAATCACAATTAGTGTAATAAAAAATTTTTTTGTTTGTTTGTTTTACCAAGGTACTGTATAACAAAATACGGGACAGGAATCTGTCATGATAAAACAGAAAATGGCAAACTTATCCAACTCATCATGCAGAAAGAAACTCAAATTCAAAAGACAAAAATCTGAAACTGAAAAAAAAACAAGACTTTGCAAATCAATATTATTTATCAATTTAAAAAAAAGAACTTTTGCTAAGCAAACCAGAAATATACTTAAGTCACTGGTTAATCAAAAATAAACAAGGTTTTTAAAATCAAAACCGAATGTCAGCTGCAAATTTTAACAAACACCTGGAATTCACACCTTACGGTACAAGCAGTTTTCTACCAGTTACTTTGTAAAAAGTAACTGGTAGAAAACTACTGATTATGTGATTTTAAAAGTAGCTAGTTTAGATTAGAACTTAGAAGTTACTTTCTTAGTTATATTCAACAAATGCAGAAAACCCACTTATAAAAATGACAACTGGTTTTGCCAATACTTTACTGGAAGTCCAATTTTAACAGCAATGTTTATGGAATATTTATGAAAAATAAAATAAAAACAGTACTTAACATAAGTACTTCCATCCATCCATTTTCTTAACAGCTGATCCTCAATTGTTTATTTATTAATTTTTTAAATACACACAATATATTATTATTAGATGTGTCAAAATTAGTGCATTAATTTTGAGTTAATTTCAAATTCCTTTTATGCCACAATTTTTTTAACGCGCGATTAATGACCACCCCTTACTTGGAAAGCCACGTCCACATCAAAATGTAACAGTAATACATTAATTTAATAAATAATTAAATTAATAAATAATGCATATATTTGTGGAGACTGGGGTCAAGTTGGATTTTACAATTTAAAAAATGTGTACAATTTCATGTTAAAGATTGCTCTTAATATGAACAGAAAAATGCACTGAGCTGTCAACGTGTTACAAATGCAATTATGCCATTTAGTGGCAGAAAAATTACCAACACTAATCAAAATCAAACTTTACAGTACATCTTTATCATTTTAACTAAATTTTATGGATTTTGTGAAATTACTGTATCACTGACTAAAAGATGCAGCCATATTTCTATTAGTTTAATGTTTTTCCTTACTTATGTTAATAAGAGTATGAAAACTTGGAAAAAATTTTTTTTACTGTACATTTTATTGTACCTTTAAAACATATGTAAAATTTGCGATTAATCGTGAGTTAACAATTGAAGTCATGCGATTAATTACGATTAAAAAATGTAATCGCCTGACACCCCTAATTATCTTTTGTCAAGGGGTAAAGTTTGGTGGAGGACCCAAACGCAGGGAAGTAGGGCAAGGAGGCAGAGGTGATGGACAAAAAAAAGGAATTTAATTATTCAAACCAAAAGCAAACTCCAAATGTCAGTAAAACAAAACATGGGGAGGCCAACAAGGCAAAAAACTGGCAGCATGACGGAAGGAAAACGACAATGAACCGACACAGATAGAGGGGAGACAGGAGACTAAATATACACACACACACACACACACACACACACACACACACACACACACACACACACACACACACACACACACACACACACACACACACACACACACACACACACACGCTAATGACACAACAAGACACACCTGGGGCAAGACACAAGTGGCTGAGGGCACTGATTGGTTGACACGAGGAAGGGCAGGATTACTCTTAACAAGCCCAAGGGAGACACACAAGGAAAAACAGAACCCAAACATGACAGTACCACTCCCTCAAGGGACGGCTCCCAGACGTCCCTAAAACAAAAAAAAAGTCCAAAAACAGAGCGGGCGGAAGGGGGCACGAAAGCGGAAACCTGGCCCACCAGTCCGGGCCAGTCCGGAGGGCGTCCCGGACGCCAGACGAGGGGAGCCTGGTGGCGCCGGTCAGGAGGGCGTCCCGGACGCCACACTGGAGCAGGAGGCGACTGCGGCAGGGCATGCGCCGCCGGACGAGGATCAGAGGGCGGCCGCAGGGCGTGCACCGCCGGTCCATAATCATGGTCTTGAGACCGCCATGGCAGAGGCGAAGAGACTTGTGTTAGAAGAACATCTTTTTCTTCCACGTGTTCGTTGTTTTTCGGGTAGAGCGAATGCCGATTTTCTGAATACAGACTGGAGATCGGTGAACAGTTCCTTCGAAGGTTTTATTTTACAGAATATTCCGGTCACTTATGAATGACAGACAAATGGCTGCTTCTCATCACAAGTGCCCCGATTCAGAGGACTTACAACATTCTTATACTATCTTGAAGGGCGGTACCACCACCCCCTTTCCCCCAAGCCCCCCCCCCCCCTCCCCACCCACCAGCCCCCAGCTAAGACTTTTACAGACATCATTCAATACACATTAACAGATGGCCTTTTGATGTGGAAATATAGTAGGTCTCAGACCTGACGTCACCTTGCATAAGATAAGACTTACAAAGAAACCATACTAACACATTGACTTCAACCACAGACAAATGGTCCATTGTTGTGGAAATAGAGGGGGCCCTTCAGACATTCCGTCACCTGGAGACATCATTCAAACACTCACCAAGCTTTACTGAGGAAATTAAAACAGTTATGACTAAACTAAAACAGTTATAACTAAATCAAAACAGTTATAACTAAATTTGGGCAGAAGACCCTCAGCAATCCCCATTTCGGACTCAAAAGAGTCCGACACATAAAATAAACAAAATTTAAAAAGGTATTCATCGTTGCAGACGGCTGGCGCAACAATAAGCAAGGGTTGTGTGGAAAGATTGGACATTATCATTAGAATAAGAAGCAAAAGCACGCAACAATGAAACATCCCTTTAGCAGTGAGAGAAGGTTGTTTAGCAGATATGTGGCATTAAAGAACAATTTGATTCATTAAAAGATTTTGCAGTGGAATAAGCATATGTGTACCACATGTTGATAGTTAAGGGATGTCTCCCTTCCATGGGGTGCCAGGGAGTTTGTGGAGAATCAATACTTCGCTTAATACGATGTGTTGTTGTTACGTTCAAGGTTGTACTGAGGGGCTTCCAGAGATACCAGATTGGCATAAAAGTCAATATGAGAAAGAGTGTCGTGATGTAGCAGCAGATGGAGATGCGTTCCCACTTTGAAGCCATCTCGAGATGATGTTCTTGGGTTGAAGAAAAGAGCGCGTTGTCAGCTTCTTCAGGACCTTAGGGTAGACTACCTGGTCCCAGGATGAGTCACCAGGATTATTCTACCCGTATAACGTGAACTCAACCTTTGTTGAATGATGTCATCAAAAGGGGGCAGCTGACCAGTAGACGTGGTTTTCCGGTCGTCGTCAGGTGGTGGGATCACTGAGCCTGAGGCGGATCTGGCGGGTCGTGTAGACGAGATGTGGAACCACGTGTCCCCTTTTCCTGTGCAGGCGAACTGCAGAAGATGTCCTCTCCGTCACCTTGTGGGGTCCAGTCCACCTGGGCTCAGACCATTTTCTTTTAATCACTTTCAACCATACATATTCACAATCATTTATTTCTGAAGGAGCATCTGGTTGTTGTTTTTTGTTAGCTGGGAGTTAGTAAATGTTAGTTGTTTGAGTTCTGGAGGTCCTGGAACGTGCGTCTCTTCCAATGGAGCTGTTGGAGCCAGAAATGGTCTTTTGGTGTGACATTCAAACAGAACCCAGCCTTTGGCTGAGTTAAGTGACATTCGCATATTCATTAATGCAACAGGAAGAGCTTGTAGCCAATTCAAATTTGATGAGGCCAGTGCTTTAGCCAATTTTTCTTTAATATTTCTATTCATTTGCTCAACCTGTCCTTGGTATTGGGAATAATACACTGAACCAAATGTGTTTTAATCCCAATGCCTTTTCTACTGCTTGTAGATGTTTTTTTTTTAAATGGGTTCCATTGTCTGATCAAATTTTTCTAGGAAACCCATGTGATGATATGTAATGATTAATCAAATGTTTTACCACGATATTTGCTGTTTCAGATTTGCAGGGATATGCCTCTGGCCATCCTGAAAAGGAATCCACTATTACCAGCAAATGTCTGTATCCTGACACTGGTTTTATCATGTCAGTGAAATCCATCGAAACCACCTGAACCAAAACATGACATATGTATTATTTTCCATCCATCCATCTATTTACTACCGCTTATCCAGGGTCGTGTTGCGGGGGCAGCAGCTTTAGGAGGGAAACCCAGACTTCCCTCTCCCCAGCAACTTCAACCAGCATATCCGTCAGGACGCCAAAGCATTCCCAGGCCAGCCGAGAGACATAGCCTCTCCAACGTGTCCTGGGTTGTCCCCGGAGCCTCCCGCCGGTGGGAGATGCCCGGAACACCTCTCCATCCGAACAAAATGCCCGAGCCACCTCAACTGGCTCCTCTCAACGTGGAGGAGCAGCGGCTCGACCCTGAGTCCCTCCCGGATGACCGAGCTTCTCAGTCTATCTCTAAGGGAGAGCCCGGACACCCTGCGGAGGAAACTCATTTCGGCCGCATGCATCCGGGATCTTGTTCTTTCGGTTACCACCCACAGCTAGTGACCATAGGTGAGGGTAGGAACGTAGATCGACCAGTAAATCGAGAGCTTTGCCTTTCGGCTCAGCTCCTTCTTCACCACAACGGACCGATACAGAGTCTGCGTCACTGCAGACGCTGCACCGATCCGCCTATCGATCTCCCGCTCCAAACTGCCCTCACTCGTGAACAAGACCCCAAGATACTTGAACTCCCATCCTTTTCCAACTGAGGACCATGGTCTCGGATATTATTATTATTATTAATGATAATGACAGCCTTTCTGGATTTCACTGAATGACATTTAAAGGCAATTTATTTATGTTCGCACTTCAATTAGAGTTACAAAACACTTAAAAACACGTTGACTTGCTGTTTGTAAGCATGTGTAAATATAATTTAATGTATAGATTGTATAGACTGAAATCAACCTGGTGCATTGCTGAAACTCTAACAGATTATTATTATTATTTTGACAAATAAGAGGTCAGTTTGGCTGAAATGTTTATTTATTTATTTATTTTACAACAAATGATATACCAATAATGGCATGATCGTTTTTTTCCAGAACTTGGCATCAATTTTGATCACATCTGGCAGAAGACCATGACAGTGTTGAACCCTTTTAAACCTGCAGATGGCAGCATTATGAATGAGGCAGATTTGACTGGTCCTTTTTTGTTTTATGTTGCCTTGGGGATCACTTTAATGATGGTAAGTGTCACCAGTCCACATTTTGCCCACAGGCGTGTGCGATTTTTGCAAATTCCATTGCGCTCCCATTTGCAGGCAGGTAAAGCCCAATTTGGCTACATATACGGCATCAGTGCTACAGGCTGCATTGTGATGCACATCCTGCTGAGTCTGATGAGTTCTACGTCAGTGTCCTGCGGCTGTGTGGCCAGTGTCCTGGGCTACTGCCTTCTGCCCCTGCTTGTTCTAGCTGCATTTGCAGTAATCTATTCCTTGCAGTAAGTTTTCATTAGTTCCCTCTGAATCTATGAATACTATTTTCTGTCCTCCATTCCACACTTTCCACATTCTTCATTTGGGAAAATAGCACATTTGTTATACAAAGTAGAAATTAATACACTTCTATCATATGATATAAAGGGCATACATTTTGAAGTATTATTTCATATTTCAAGCGTCATACTTCTGACACATTACATAGATCATTGTTGTGATAAGTTGTTATGCTTTTTTTTTGTGTTTCCACAGAGGTATCATTGGCACCATTCTGGCTTTATTCGTAATTTGTTGGTGCAGTTTTTCAGCCTCCAAGATCTTCATCTGTACCCTGGCTATGGAGGGCCAGCAATTGTTGGTGGCTTATCCATGCACACTGTTTTATGGGCTCTTCGCTCTGCTCACTATTTTTTAAGAACCTGTTCTCTTACCTATTTGTCTACTTTTTAAGTTATTAGTCCCATGTTAGCAGTTTGTTCTTGGTTCTTTATAACTTCAAGCTCAAAAGTGTGTGTGTGTGTGTGGGGGGGGGGGGGGTCTTGTTGCTATGGCTGTTTGTATGGGCAAAGGATGATGTCGTGAACTGTATTTGTGAACTGTTATTTTTTAGAATGCAAAAAGCAGTTTGTTGACATCCTTATGCAGTATCGAAATCCTAAATCAGCCCATTTGCTCAATGTACTAGGGCCCTTCTATCCATTTTCTTAAATCCTCAAAAATCTAAAGATTGTAGGTAGCTGCAGGCCACATCCTGAACTGGTCGGCAGTCAGTCACAGGGTGGCCTATAGAAACAGAGATAATTAACACTAGTGTTGTGTCGTTCACGTATGCTTCATTAAAAAATAACTAATCTGTTCAGTGAACGTGAGTGAACGGATCACTTCCTGAAGTGATTCGTTCTTTTCTCAGTTCATTTGAGCTCAGCCACGCTCATGTTGTCAATCTTCGCGAACGACTAATCAGCAGCCAGTGTCAGACACGGGTGAACGTACTCCCATGCTATTGCCGTTAGCCTACGCGGATCAGCGAGTGAACGAGTCAGTGAGTGAACGTGTTGCCATTTCCGGTTCACAAACATATGAGTGAACGAGCCAGTGAGTGAACGTGTTGCCAATTCCGGTTTAGGAATGATTCAGTGAGTGAATGTACTTTTGTTTTTGATAGAAACACACTCATGACAACAAATATAGCAACATAATATTAACACTTTTTTTTTACGTCCGTGCCGGCGGGGGTGGGGGGTTGGCGGTGTGGTTGGGAGCGGTGCGTAGATGTCGATGAACGATTTTTTTTAATGAACTGATTCTAAAGATTCAGTTCACTTAAAAGAACTGTCATCAATAATTAACACTCAGGTTCACACTAACACTGAGTTGGAACTGAAATCACACTGTCTGCCTGAAGTCAGGCGAGTGGATCACTTCATCTGGGGTACGTGACCAACCTTTTGAAGCTAAAAGCTAATTATTGGGTACTGTTGAATTATTAACATTGTTTTTCAGTTTCAATTTATATTTTAGCCGTTTTGGATTTAGTTATAGCTGTGTAGCTCAATGAATAGAATTGTCTATTGTATTCTTATCTGTCTCTTTCGCCTGAGAAGAAAAGGGCAACAAGTTCTTTTCCATGTTATCTAGAAGGGAGTGTAGTCTAGTACCGGTCTCAGCCGGTCGAAGTGAGACAGGCTGATTTATTATTGTTTAGGTCTAATCTGATTTGTATTCCTGAGAACTTCTGCCTTTTTGTGAAGGGGAGGAGACTTTTCGTATTCACCCACTTTTCAATAAATAATGATGTGCAGGAGAAGGAGGGGCACACTTTTGAACAGAACACTGCTTGGGTGACTTCAATTGTGTGATCAGAAGCTTCTGACTAATTACCTTTGCAAAGGGACTTCTTCACCAGAATCTCACCATTCAGTTAATTGAACACGCAAAGAGTAGAATACAAATATTGTCTACTTTAACAAATGGCGACCCCGACGCTGAATTATAACAAATGGTGACCTCCGACGCTGAATTCTAACGGATGGTGGTATTTTGACGGCTTGCGAGCTGCGGCGTTCACGGACGGGCGGAACTTCTAGGCCTAAATAAATAAAGTACGGTAAGTGGAGACTTTTATCCACGTAGGGAGGTTCTGTCTGTTTGGGACCGCTGCAACTGGTTTTTCGTCTTCCAAATTGTCAAAATTTTTACATGAGGTCTGTGTGAACAAGTTGTAGTTTGATGTCGTTATAGAGTTGGGATTTTTCCTACGATATTGAACTGGACACGTCGTGAGGTGCTGCATTTAATATGTGACGTAAGTGCAGACCTAGAGAAAAAGCTTTTTTTTTATGCAGGATGAAGTAGTGATTTTTGTTGTTGTTTTGTTTTGTTTTCGTCTCGCTACGAAGAATCCTTAGACCATAATATATATTGAATAAAAGGGTTGCCGGATGACGTGAGAAGTCTTTCTTCCACTAAGGATCGCGAAGATTATGGTAAGCGCTCTGCTTTTTTAGCAGTTTGGCCGATTGGGGACTAATATCGATATTTGCTCATGACTCTTATTGAGAACGTCCATTTACACGTAATATGTTTTTTGGAAAAGCGCCTGTTTGAAATTGAACAGTATTGAGGGGTCCAGGTTGATTACAGCGATATTTGGATTTTGTGTCACTGTATTTGCAATCGAGAGATTACGTGAATTATTTTTATTTTTTGGCGCTCCTACTTTTGTAGTTTTGAGGTCAGGATTACCGTATGAATTCCTTTTGTTCTACGGTTTAATTCGATAGCGCGTGACGAGTTATTTTGAAAATGAGCGCCTTGCAAAAATTCTCAGCGGGATTGGATAACCGCTGTGTATAAATGAGAGGTCACGTGATTCTTATGTGTGTCTATTGTGTGGCCATCGGTGTTAACCTATTGAACTATTATACTAAAAGTGAGACGTCACTGTATTGATAAATATTAATACTACTTGCGTAGACTATAAATCGAAAGTAAAAAATAAAAAACTACAAAAAAAAAAATGGAGGGCGTTTTTGACCGGGATACAGAATGGTTTGACCTGAATGCGCTTCCGGTTCATAGCCGGAATTTGTGTTTGGCTTGGAGTAGCAGCCATGCGGAAATAAAAAAACGTCGATGAAAAATGAAAAAACAAACTATGGATCGATTGTATGAAAAGCTTTCGCTGGACAAAATGGTACGTCAGACTTTTGTATTTTCTTTGCTGGTAATGATGTAGTGGCTGAATTTGATGCTAAAATGACTCCAGCATTTGTGGAGCAGTTTACGGGTGATTTGTTCGAAGTTAACCCGTTTATTGAAATCACCGTACAAGACTGCGGTTTAAATGCCATAAGATTTGTAGACAACGAATTGATAGAATAAAACCGTTTATTATTTTATAATGACTAAAGAGTGTGTGCGTATGTATTTGAGTGTGTGACCTAGCTTCTAAAAGGTGGGGGCTATTATTGTGATTGTGAGTGAGAAATGTGCATATGGTGATTTTGTTTGTTTTTCTTCAATATTTTTAACTAAGTTTGGTGTTGTTTTTGTGTGAGATGAGACTGGTGTGATAGTGGCATTTGTTTTTCGAATGGGAATGTGGTAAAATAGGTTTTGCGATGTATAATGTTAAGACCCCCCCCCCCCCCCCTGTTTCTAGGTTAGAGGAAAAGGAGGGGGCTGTGGGTTAGAGCATAATGTGTCCTCGTAATGGGACTTTTTCTCTTTTCTAGGTAAGAGAGGAATGATAAACAATAAAAAAATAAGTAATAGTATTTGAAATATATTGTTGAGTTTTTGTAGAAGAATATTAAATTAGTGTTTTATTCTTTATTTTTTTTAGTGACTGAATTGATAGTCTTTTACACTATAATAATTGATGAAGATGGTTAATTTGTTAACTTTCCCTTTTCGGGACAAATGAATAAAGAATAATGATAAAATAATAGTATTTTGTGTTGAGCTGTATTGAGTTGGCATAATTATGCCTACATCTGTACAGCTGTGGCTAGAAGTAAGATAGTTGAATAAGAAGTTATAAATGTTTTTGAAATTGACATAATGATAATGATTTTTAATATTTGTTTTTTCTCTGAGTGTGTCATTTCAGAAACTGATGTTTAAGTTCCAAGGCAGATGAGGGTTTGATGGCCTTCACTGATTACAAACTGCGAACGGGATGCGCCCCAGCTGCTGATACGTTGTATTTGCAAGTATTGCTAGTAGCTATCTTGAAGGGTATTTAAAAAAAAAAAAAAAAAAAAAAAAAGGGCTGTTTTTTACGAAACATTTTTGAAAGCAGGAAGTGAACTGTCTTGCTATGATCCCATTTCCTCAGTCTGGCATTGTAGTGCATTGGATCAGCCGGGTGCATTCGTTGGTCGAGGTGAGCGCCTGGAAGGACCGAAAATGTGTCATCGGGTCCACATTGCAGACGGCGTCTGAATGGATGTGGCAGAGATCAAAGGTCAAAAGCCGCAGAGCACAGTCTTCTCCTCCTGTGCCTACAAAAAACATGGTGCTCAACTTCCACAATGCCCAGTGACTGTGTACGAGCCTCATTACAGAGATGTCTCCTCTCATTGCTGATACCTGATGAACTTTGTCTGACTTTTGAAAGCTGGTGGTCTGACTTGGATGCGACCCTTCAATCGGTGAAATGCTGCACGGTATATGCAAGGCATTTTTAATGTGTTGAATGGGGAACTGTGATCTATAGCAAGGTATTTCAGGAAATTGAAAACGACATATGTGAATTTGAAATGAGGGGTTGAGAAAATTTATTTCAATCTATAGCCTACTAAATTTTTGCCTATATTTTTGGGAGAATCAGTTTCTGAATTGGTACAATGGGAATTTTATTAATATGATATGATACGATATACTTTTATTTTTCCCGTGAGGAACTTTTTTCTGGACTTCGTCCATCTGCAGCTACAATATAGGAAAAATAATAGAATAAAATGAGTAGTAATAAGTAAAAGAGCCCCACTAATATGTAAAAGAGGTGAAGTTGATTAGCAGTTTGAAGATAATTTTTAGTTTGATTAAATCTAGGAAATGGTAGATATTTGTAAGTTTTGTGTAATTCGTATCCTGAATTAGATTAATATGGTTACCTCTATTTTTTATGGCCCCAAAGTCATCATATATTAGTGTCTTAAATTGTATCTGCTTGTGCTCATTTTTATTGTTGTGTTTTGTAGCTCTTTCGTTTACCTCATAGCCTGATTTAGAGGGTTGTGTTATTTACGACGTCTTTTGAGTTATGAGGTCTCTATTTTATCCTCCCTTTATCTTGACGTGTTTGAAAAAATCAGTGGATCTTTGTCAAAATGAGGGAGTTTATGTTTAAGAAATTAACCAATGTAGACGAATTAGTAGATTAAAAAATGAAAAGGTTTTGAAGTGATAATCCACAGTTTGAATATGAAGAAATCTACCAGAGGAAATCGAGCGGAGCAAAGTAAGTCTGAAGCAAGCAAGGACAATAATGCATATTCGCCGGATGAAGGTAATTATATTATATTATATCTTTTATCTCAGAAACAATTGAAAAATGTAATGTTTGGAGCCCAGTGTTTGCAAAAGAGTATATATAATATGAATATATGATATGCTAGTAAAATGATTCCTTTCAGGATGGTGAAAGGCACAGTTATGCAAATTTAGAACAAATTTAGTCGTGGTAAAAAAAATTACCTATTATTGAACAAAACCTATTTGAAAAATAAATATTTACAAACTCTGTCTTATATTAATGAATGAGCGAATGTCATTCAACTCAATCAAAGGCTGGGCTCTATTTTAATGTCACAAAAATAGATATTTTCCTGTTCCAACAGCACAGGACCTACGGATCTTAACCAAATAACATTTACTAATCCCAACTAACAAAAACTATCAGGGTTTTTCCTCCAAATAAAATTTATGTGGGTTTATGAGAAGACTAAACATATTCCGCTCTCAGGTTGATGACGGAAAGGAGAGACGAAATTCCACAACTGGTCTACAAGGCTGCCGGCTATCTCATCAACTGATGATCATCAATCTTATCACCTCCGACCTGGGAGCCACGTCAGCTGACCCAGTGTTCGGTTCTGGAGCGGCCGTTTGGACATCGTTTTGACATCATTCAACGGATCAAGTCAAGTGCCTTTTCCTGGGCAATCATCACGAGAATCACATTTGCAGGCAATCTATTCTGGGGTTCTGCAAAAAGCTGACAACGTCATCTTCTCATTCAACAAAGAACTTCATCACGAGATGGCTTCAAAGAACACATATTCGTCTGCCGATACATTGCGACATTTTTTAATGAACAACATTTTATGTTAAGCCTCACATATGCTATGCTTATTCCACTAAAAATCTTTTAAATGTATCAAATTGTTTTTTAATGTCATATGATTGCTAAACTACCTCCTCTCCTGCTAAAGGGATGTTTTAATGATAATTATTTCCACCACACAACCATTGAAAAAAAATGTTTTAATGTGTTGAGCTCTCATGAGCTCAAATGAGGGAATGTTGAATTAGTAACATTGTTTTTCAGTTTCAATTTATATTTTAGCCGTTTTGGATTTAGTTATAGCTGTGTAGCTCAATGAATAGAATTGTCTATTGTATTCTTATCTGTCTCTTTCGCCTGAGAAGAAAAGGGCAACAAGTTATTTTCCATGTTATCTAGAAGGGAGTGTAGTCTAGTACCGGTCTCAGCCGGTCGAAGTGAGACAGGCTGATTTATTATTGTTTAGGTCTAATCTGATTTGTATTCCTGAGAACTTCTGCCTTTTTGTGAAGGGGAGGAGACTTTTCGTATTCACCCACTTTTCAATAAATAATGATGTGCAGGAGAAGGAGGGACACACTTTTGAACAGAACACTGCTTGGGTGACTTCAATTGTGTGATCAGAAGCTTCTGACTAATTACCTTTGCAAAGGGACTTCTTCACCAGAATCTCACCATTCAGTTAATTGAACACGCAAAGAGTAGAATACAAATATTAATACTCTAACAGTACTGATTAACAGAGATGGCAAATATTTTGGCTTTAGCCCCTCGTACTAGCTAGCTAGCTCCCTAGCAGGTCAACAAGTACCCGGGGAGCTAGCTATGTAGCTAGCTAGCTAGCACCTGAGGCTAAAGCCAAACTGTGGCAGGTGTTGGAAAACGATTCTTTGTTTTCCCGTATTCACAATGTTGATTATCAAACTCAGACAATGAGATCGGCGAAATCAGGATTTATTTTACATAAGCTTATGGACACATGGAGTTGCAGCCAAACGCCGCCATTTTTCCCCGCATGTGTGATGTTTCTCCCCTGAGCAAATCACTAGTATCCTCCCCTGATTATTCAAACCCCTCCCCGTCTTCTTCGTCCTTCCCAGTTTAAACAAAGAGATCTAATTAACACATTCGCTCTGCTCTCAGTACTGTGAAGAGAAAAAAAACCCTCTTGCTCAACTGGTTTTGGTAAAGTAAATTAAAGCAATTTTGTCCACTTCTAAATAGTAATATTATAAATCAAGTCGACTTTAAAAATAGGTGAAATTAAATTGGTTGCCTCGAAGCTCTGCCGGAACCATATTTGGACCGTCCATGTTTTATACACTGACTTTTTTTTTTGCAGATGTATGCAGTGTATTGGAATAACGGCTGTGATCTGATCTTCATTTCTTCTGTTAGTGCAGTAACGCTGAGCGGCTTTCTGACTCGTTCTGGTGGCTTGTAGTTTGTCTGAAAACGCAGCTTGTAACAACTACAGTCATTCTAATGGTGGCAATAGTGACTTAGATTTTTAAACATTTGTTTTATTTGACAAAAGCTGCTCGTGAAATCCGCACAAGTTGCGCTCTCGTGTGTCCATTGCTCGGCAAAAAACAAAAAATCTTAACTGCGTTTTGGTACGTATCTTAACCCAGGCGGAACTTGTGATTCGAATTGCGTTCCTAACTCTGTCTCAGAATCAGGATGTCATGTCACAGTTGCCTTTTGCGTTCCATTACGCCTCCAAACGTCACATTGTTTCAACAAGTGCTTTTTCTAAAATTAAATTAAATCCGACCATTGCCTTATATTAATATGTCTTAAATCTGAAATACATTCAACCTAAGTATGTAAAATACACGGTGGCGGCCGTGGATCAGAGTGTAGAGATGGTCGCTCAGTAACCAGAAGGTTTGCTGTTCGATCCCCGCTCTCCCCAAGTCATGTGTCGTTGTGTCCTTGGGCAAGGCACTTCACACACATTACCTCCATTGCTACTCACACTGGTGTCTGGAAGCTGTGAATGTTTGGTGGTGGTCGGAGGGGCCGTAGGCGCACACTGGCAGCCACGCTTCCGTCAGCCTGCCACAGGGCAGCTGTGGCTATTTAAGTAGCTTACCGCCACCACAGTGTGAATGTGTGAGTGCATGAATAATGTATCCATTCCTCTGTAAAGCGTATTTGAGTGTCTAGAAAAGCGCTATATAAAGGCAATGCATTATTATTGTTAAAATTGCCACTGATTCATCGCCCTACATGATAAAATATCAACATCCTCTTGATGGCTTAGAACGCGGTGGTTGGTTTAGTGGTAACACACTTGGACAATGGGCTGAGAATAAGGTCTGTAATCAGAGTTCAATTCCTGCTAAGGTTATCATGTTTTTGCAGGTCATTCTTTTTCCTCTCTAATACTTTCGGTCAAAACTTGATGCCCTGTCGCAAAAAAAAAAAAAGCCATTAAAATGTAGCCTGTTGAAATGTAGTTTTGGATTAAAACACTGGAGCTTTCATTAAAAGCATTTAATTCATATTGAGAGGCAAAATTAAAAACAAACCAAGTATCAGCAACAAAAAGCTCATTTGTACTTCTATACTTATTTTGACGGGGTGGGGATTATTCAGTTTTTGTATATTATTTATCTCTCTTATGGCGTCCATTACAATTATAGGCCGATTGCCAGTTGTGTAAATTAGGTGATGACAGACAGCCAATAGTTAGTTTCCTTATTGGGGAGCTGGCAACACTGATCTACTGTTTGATTGTAATATTTTACACTTGGCCACCAGATGTCACTGTGGGGAGATGTTTTTCGAACGTTCCAAAAGATCGATTATTTTTGTGAATCAATCGTTTCAAATGATTTGATCGTTTCAATGTTCCATTTCTGCCATCCCTACAGCCCACACATTCGTTTTGAAATCCAACAATAAATTGTCTTCTGATTTTTTTTTTATTCAACAAAATGTTCTTGTTCTGAGCTCAGCCTTTTACGTTCACATACTTGTTTAAATAAACAAAGACTGCGCTCTTGTAAGAGCATTCAATTGTAAATTACCATTTTGATCAAATGCAACATGGATGCTCATCTATTTTACATTGATACACAAACTGTAAAATTGTGTATGTTCATCAAAATGTAAAGTAAAGTGGGCCGGTCTGAGCCTTGAAACTCCAGGGCCGAAAATGAGTCCCAGTCCGGCCCTGCTCGTGTAGCTAACAGCAAACTCTACCCTTGTTTACTCATGGAATGATGTTGAAGCATCGTCCGTAAGTGACTTTTAAGGCACTATTACATGTGTAATGTAGATATCATGATGTATGTGTAAAGTAAATGGTAGTTAGTGTTTGTTTACCTGAAGTGGTACTCGCCAGCGCGCTAATGCTAATCACGATTGCTACCCGTTTAGCAAAGGCAAATTTTGTTGGTGTTTAATAATACATAATATGCATAGAAGATAATAAATTCTGAGTACTTATACCTACTCAATCCAACCTTAGTGGATTAACAAAACAAAAATAATAATAATAATAATTTACTACTAATTTATTCAATAGAATAATCAATAGGATAATTGTGGGGCTACTACCATGTTGGTGACCCCTGCACTACACCATTGGTGACCCAGCTGGAATTTTCATTTTTCATATTTTGTTTTTATTGTATTTTTTTAACATGAGATGTTCACTTCTCAGGTCATTAATCCTTGATACATTTTCCCACAATTCCTGTTCCTATTTACAACAACAGAGAGAGCCAGAACACAAAGTTTCAAACAAGGCCTTGACCATCTCTCCTGCTCTCAGGTCTTTTAGCAATAAATTTCATCTCTTGGAATTCCCCAAAACGTTTTGTAGACATGGAGTGAGGTATGTGATGTGAGCGTGTGTGCACGTGCGTGTGAGAGACATAAGAGAAGGATGTTAACATAGTCCACAGTGCTGTGAAACGTTCACAGGAAGAGAAGAAAGTCATTTTTCACACATATCAGGAAGTATGAGGGTCAGGGCACACTGCCAGATGCAGATTCAGTGATGTTCTGCAGACAATTTTCTTTGAGAGCAAAGGGAGTGGGCGGGCGGCACAAACGTCTACACTATTCCTTGTGATATTAACAACGAGTAACTTCTGAGGGTCACAGTCCAATCAGCCAAGTGGATCCAGTATCCTCAAAAAGAAAAACAAGGCCATGAGTTCTTTGCTCAATATATCTGCTATGCACAAAGTAGTGGCGGTAACATTGTCAATTTTTATTAATCTGCAGAAGTCTTTTGACAACAAAAAAAAAGCGGAAAAAAAATCTTTGCCCCCTGCTGTCATTTTCTCAATCAGTCTCGTCACATTAAAGATTGGCAGGAGATGAGTGTTTAGATACACTCAATGGGTATCCCTCAATTCATTTTCCATTGTGTTTAATCTACGGGGCAATTATCTCCAAACTGCACAGCTTTTCTGACTTGGAAACTTAAAATGTGTGATAGACTGTAGAATAATTGGGAAGGAAAAAGTGGAGACTGCATTGTGCTCTTAAAAGAAGTGTAAAAATAACTGAATGGCCATTAATAATAAAAATGTAAAAACAATAGCAGGTTTAATTACCCCTTGAGACAACTTTAGCCATAGTGGACTGTACAGCCAGGATGTGATGGTGTATGTAACTTTTTCCCACACCACAAAAAGGTTTTGTCGTTGTCATATTTTTCATCTATCACTGACTCACTTCTATGGTGGCCACACGAACAACATAAAAAAAAGTGTTGCCATGACTTTTTTATGACGTTTGATGTATGATGTAAAAACGCAGTTTCGCAGACCCAACAATAAATTGTCTTCTGATTTTTTTTTTATTCAACAAAATGTTCTTGTTCTGAGCTCAGCCTCCTTATAAAGAACTTTTAGGCTTGAGCACTTTGGTGTGATTGGCGGAGCCTGGCCTCCATAGAACCTTGACCTGGCATAATCTGAAACACAACATTGTAAGGAAATATGCTTATTCACTTTTTGAACTGTAAAAAAAAAAGAAAGAAAAAGACAACAGACAGCAGAAGATAAAGAATTGCGGGGGAGGCATTGGCGAGCGCTAGCTAGTTGTTCTGAGGGACTGTGAAGAACAGGTCCAGTCCTTCTTCTCCTGACCGTTTGAATTGGTTAAAGTAAACAAATCCCTCTGGCCAAGCAAGCAGTAAGCGGAAGGCCCCTGGGCCCCGCACAACTCTCTTGCTACTTTACACTAAACTCTTCCAGATGATTTATGGGCTCTCTCTTCTCAGCTTGTTCACGCTCACCTCTTTCACCTAAAGCACAGGCAAATGGCATCTCTGCTCTTATTAGAATGTGTGCAGAATTCCTTCCAACACAACATGATGTGTGGAAATTATTTGTTGTTGTACATAAGTTCTAAAGTTGTACTTTGTATATGTATACATATCATATACAGTATATTTTATATAATATGTACACTATACACACACACATAAAAGAAAGTAAGAACTTTTTCCACTGTACTGTATACTAGGGGTGGGAATCTTTGACCGTCTCATGATTCGATTCCTACTTTTGGGTCTGCGATTCGATTCAGAAAGATTTTTGATTCAAAATGATTTGATTGACAATGATTTTTGCTTCAATTTATAGTTTTGCAAAGAATCTACATGATCTACTCGTTTGACTCGCAAATGCTAATTAGCGCGCTTCTCACGGCACTTTTACCACTCAAAAGAACGGCTATTCATACAAAGCGCTTCAGGAATGTATACAGAGGAGCATGGTTAACATTACTCACCAACATATGCTCTTCCTACGCTGCAAAAACAAAACAAAACCCCCAAAAACTTTTATTGGCATTACTTGAACGTGACTTTTTCCTTCTACTCTCTAATGTGGCTACAACTTAACAATGTATCAGAATGCTCGGAACCACACTGCCCCTAAGTAGCCAAATAGTGTACAACATGAACAGCGCTCCCAATTCAGGCACACACAAACAAGGGCAAGACAGTATAAAATAATTAAAATAAAATCGATTTTGGGACATTTAAAATCAATTCTGAATCGTACTAAATGAGAATTGCGATTCTTATCAGAATAAATTTTTGGGCACACCTCTATTGTATACAGTACTTGTGTTCATAAAAGTATATTACATACACACATATATTTGCGTCTCGTAGAACAGATGAGACAAAATCTACAAAAATATGCGAAACAATATTTATTCTGGTCCAATCAGACCACGGTTGAACGTTTTGGCTGTAACTCCAAAAGGTATGTTTGACGCAAACAAAGCTCATCACCGAATAAAGAGTCAAACATGGTAAATGGTACTTCATTTATATAGTGCTTTTCCACCTTTACAAGGCCCTCAAAGCGCTTTACATTCGACTACTCATTCACCTACTGATGACGCACGCAGCATCAGGAACAACAGGGGGTTCACTATCTTGCTCAAGGATACTTCGGTGTGGTAACAATGGGATCTAACCCACAACCTTTTGTGTTGGGAGACGACCACTGACCTCTGAGCCACGCCGGCCCACAGTGGTGGCATCATCATGCTGTGGGGCATGATGGGTCTTCAGCTGGAATGGGTCACAAAGTGGAAGCAATTATTAAACATTTGAAATAACAACTTCTACTAATTTTTGTTTGTTTGTGGTTAAATTAGTTTAAATGGTGGCAGATGTACTGACCCCCATTTAACACGAGTTTGATTGTGATTGGTTAATTTTGAGAACAGCCACATCTCAGTTATGAGAGGGCTTGACCGCTTATGCAACTATTTCCCCTTCCCCTTTAAAAGTGCATTGTTGAGTTAATCTTTTTTTTTTTTAACTTGTGACTGCCACCTCTGGGTAAAAGTGTAACTCCAACCTCTGTGTAAATTTTGTGCATGGTGCGCAAGTGAGCATGTGCACTCAAATAAACTGGAGTCGGAGCAGGCATTTGGCCTTTGACTCCTCTTGTTTTTTTTCAGTTTCCATCCCAATTTTATCGTACGCTAGCTAACACTCTACTATGTCCTGATAGGCGCAGTCACAGTTAAAATGTTAGGGCTCTTTGTACTCAACTGGGCATTGGTGGAGCATGTGTGATGTCGAAATAACTTTAACATTAACCTTTTAAACTCTGCAATGCACCTTTAAAAAAGACTAAAACATGTCACATTAACGGTTGAAACAGTTTTGAAATTATTTAGGCAAATTTTTCACATCACAAAAAATGGCATTTGAACATGGGTGTGGGGACTTTTTATATCCACTGTAACCTAAACTCTGACCTGTGCTCTGCAGACAAATAAAGGGTGGAAGTGAGAATAACGTTCCCAAGTTTTTCATCTCACATAGGGCTGTGCAATTGCTCCCAAAAACGTATATGTTCTATTTTAAATATTCCCATGCTCCCAAAAACGTATTTAAATGTTTTTTTATGCTAGCGCATACAAAAGGCTTGGATGTAGCCTCTGAACTGAAGAGAATGCTTGAAGCAATGGTAGTTATTACAAAAACGGCCACCAGGTGGCAGCAGAGTATAATAGATCAACCAGCGCCATGTTGCAAAAAGCTTTTTCCCCCACTGTTTTGAATAATGATGAAACTTCGCTATATTCTAATGCTAATTGCTGCAAAACGGAAACAGATAGAAATTTAAAAAAATTCTGATGAAAGAAGAGACTCAAATCTTTATTTTGGTAAGTTCCATGTTTTTATAGCAATATAACACAATACTCTGTGGGCCTTGCAAAATCAGTCAAAATCTAGTAAAACAGCAGGGAGCAAAGGGGGTTGCTTCAGCGCTATGTAAATAAAGTGGCAAAAACACTCTGGCAAATCACGACATTCACATTCCTGTGACAGTTTTTATGCTAAAGTTCCAGTGGTTAATTATTAAATAAAAACAAATTGACATAAGAGACATAATCATAGTGCATAATTATGCATCCACATTTTGTGTTTTTATGTCCAATTTCTTACCTTACTTCTTTTGGGGGTATTTGTGTTCAGTTTTTCACTTTTTCTTTCATTTACTGTACAGTTTAATTACTGCCACATGCATGCACTCCGTTTAATAATGTGGCGGTAATAGACCAAAAGCACCTGCCAACCACGATAAGAAAGAAGAAGTAGTCATGCATTACCGCCAGTGGCCTTCTCCATAGCCATAGGTATCTATGCTGAAGAAGGGGGTGCTAATGAACCAAAAGTATTTGACGACCATCAAATGGAAGTAGAAGAAGTAGTCCGTAGTCTTGTGTAAGTTATAGTGTAGTATGACTTATTTACTATTTAGAGCAGCAAGAGGCACAGTAAATGATCAGGATTCTACTTTTGGCTCCAATGTGACGCAGAATTTCAGTTAAGGTAAGCCATTTAAAACTACTGCAAAAAGAAAAGCTTTTCCATAGTGCAACCGTTTAAATAGTGTGTGTTTGCATGTGTGCAATTTTCGAGAGGGAGACCCGCGATGCGATCCGCTTGCATTAAAACGCAGCTCATTTACATAGCA